>NC_042965.1:13017225-13383059 GCF_901001165.1 Salmo trutta
CCACTGTCTTGTATTGCTGTAAAACTTCCTTTTCAGGGTGTCTGTTTGTTAATGCCTTGGAGGTTGCCTTTGGATGACATTTCTGTTTGTACATATTTTTTTTTTCCTCAAGTGCTTTCTCACCCTCACGGGGCATCGCCCTCTGCCTTGATGCCTGTTGCTATGACAACTGTTGCTCCGCAGCCTGTGATGTCAGGCTCCGCCCATGCCTTTCAGGTGAGAATGACCCATGTCGTCTTCATCGTTCAACTGTCAAAAATGTAACTAATTTCCATGCTATTTTGTATTGACTCTAAGGCTAACCTCCCTTTCTAATGAAGTTCTCCTCATTCTCTGTTGTCATTTAAATCAGTCCGTTATGTTCTTTCACAGCCTTACGCCTACCCACAGTCCTCTATGTCTCCCTCTCAACTTCAACCAATGGGCCAGATGTACCCCACCCAGGCAGTACCATACATGGGAGGCACTGGCGAGGTCACTTCCTTCCTTTTGGCTGAAGCTCGGCAGCATAACACTGAGATCCGATTTGCTGTTGGCAAAGTGGCAGATAAAGTGGACCAGTTGGCTTCAAAGGTCAGCAGTAATATGAAGGGTATTTCTATGGTTTTATCAGACATCACTTTTTCACTTCTCATCGATCCTCATGTTTTGACAGGTTGACGACCTTCAGAGGCAAGGAGGTCACTCATTGGCTGTGCCCAGTGTCACTATGGAAACTGCCATGATTATGCACAACATCCAAAGAATCATTCAGGTATGGGGTGGGGGGATTTTAAGCTTTCAATTTCTTTAAATATATATTTATTGATCATTAAATGTGTAACTGTCTTTATAGGAAAATGAATCTTTAAAGAAGGACGTGTACGAGAAGAGCTCACGTATAGAGGAGCAGAACCGCAAGATCGGGGAGCTCATCAACCAGAACCAGAGGTAAGACAGACATTGACCTGCTGTAGGAGACGGACATTGACCGGCTGTAGGAGACGGACATTGACCGGCTGTAGGAGACGGACATTGACCGGCTGTAGGAGACGGACATTGACCTGCTGTAGGAGACGGACATTGACCGGCTGTAGGAGACGGACATTGGGCATATCTGAAGTGGCATCCTATTCCTATACTGCACTACATTTGGCCAGAGCAGAATCAGCAGTTGGAGCCATTTCAGGCACAGCCACGTTTCCATTCAAGCTGAATTTCCCTGTTGTTGTCGTCCAGGTACATGGAGCAGAGTAACCTGCTGATGGAGCAGAGGAATGATTCCCTAAAGTCCTCAAGTGAACACAACCAGGCCCGGGCACTGCAGGCCGAGCAGGATAAGGTAGATCACCCACCCTACGTCTGTATATATACTGTTATCACCCTGCAAGGATCAACAAATGTTCCCTTATACTCCCCCAGCCAGTGGCAGTATGAGGTGTAATTATTTAGTCCCATAGCGATGGCTCTAGGAATTCTTTTCATGACTAAAAGGTTTATTACAGGATCTAACATGGCTGTGGGGATTTCAGTGGCGTTTACGTGAACTTTGGTGTGTCTGGGGACTAACAGAATCTCACCTCCAGCCACTGCTCCTGGCTCTTTGTCCTGCGGTGTTAGTCTCAGGACCTTTAGTAGTGACCGTTCTCTCTTTCCAGCATGCTCTGCCTCAGGACCTGGGCTTGGGCCAGGTGAGCCTGTTTGCTCACTCTCTACCTCCCTCCACTTGTCATCTTCCCCATCCCTCTTTTCGCTGACTTTTCTTTCATTTCATTTTTCTTCAACCCTTTCCTCATTATCAGTCATCTTCTTCCCACAGGGTCATGCTGTTCGAGTCCATGTTAATTCTGTCTCTCACTCATCATGTCCAGCCAATCACCACCACTGTCAACTCCCTGTCTATGGCCGTGTCCCAAAAATGTGAGATGGCCTCCTTTCCTCGTCGCCTTTCGTTCATGACCACTGGAAAAAAGGGCTAGACACGGACAGGTCCCACCATGTTGCTTTGCTTCTAGTCAGATTAGTGATCATAAAGGAAAGAAGATGAGGAAAATAAGCAAATCTGAGGTTATTGGGACGCCAGCCTGTCTCTGGGCTGTGTATTGTGTAGACAGACAACACTGGTGACTAACAGTGCTTGTCTCTGTCCCTCAGGTACGTCTGACAGAGGAGCTGGCCACGTGCACAGCGCGGGTGTCCCAGCTGCAGCAGGAGGCCACGTCTCACCAGCAGAGGGCTGCAGAGCTGCAGAACAAACTGACCTCTGCCCTGCAGGACGGCGACACACACTGCACGCGCATCTCCTCCTTAGAGACCCAACTGGAAGGTACTACTGTTACACAATGTGTTTTATTTAGAGAGGTGTCACTGAGAGGGTTTTATGAGGGTGTGTTCATCTTGGTGTAGGACGGAGGAAGTGTCACTAAAGGGGTGTGTGTGTGTAGAGCTGAAGGAGACGGCAGAGAGGGGCCAGGCTCAGTACCGCACAGAGAAGCAGAAACGCAAAGGGATGGATCTCCGGGTGAACAACATGGAGGAGGAGCTGCAGGACCTGAAGGCTGACAAAGAAAGTATGGAACGAGTGAGTATGGCACACAGTAAATGTTGCTGGTTTATCTTTTAGATTTGGGCACCAATGCTTATGTCAGTGTGCTTGGGCCTCCTCTCAGACGTCCATGGTAGAAATTGCCCAGAGGCAGAGCTCTAGGATCAGCGTACAGATCTCAGTTCAGCTCTCTTCACTCCTAAACCATAACCTTAACCATTAGAATTGGAGAAGGACCTAAAACTGACGTTAGATCGGTGTCTAAGGGTATCATCATCATCATCATCATCCTTCTTAGATGGTGTCGGACAGGAAGAGGAAGTGGCAGGCAGAGAGGCAGCGGTGTGATGAGGAGATGGAGGAGCTGAGGAGAAGTAGCCAGCAGGACATGGAAAGTCTGAGGACACAGCTCCGCAAGGCCAGGACCAGCACTGGCCAGGCAGCCTCAGAACAGGTACTGTACAGTGTTTCCCCTAAATTAATCAGCAGCGGCGGGCTCCACTATTAAATCATGGCCGCCACTCCCAAAAATATGATGTACATTTTTATGTGTATATTTATTTATTTATTTATTTATTTATTTATTTATATATATATATTATTCTTTTTGTGTGATGGTAAAACATTTTCAGTTTAAAGTTAAACAACTAAAACCAGATATAAAGTATGTAGAAAAGATAATGGACCTATATATTTTTTAATAAGATCATCTTTGAGAACTAATAGCCACCAGAGTAAAAACTAGACCTTAACTAGGTTTCTATCCAATTTGCGACAGATTTTCATGCGAATGTTCTAAAATCTGCATTTTCCCACTAGAGATGTTTCCATCAAAATGACTTTTTTGCGGATAAAAGGCTGTGTGTGATGACGTAGTGCACGTAAAAATAACTTTTTTTTTGCCGTTAAATTCCCATGCACCGAATTAAAAATACAAGTTAAATGGGTTTCCATCACATTTTCAACTCTACTGATGGTTTTGTCACAGTTATATAACTGGTCCACTCTGGTCTTGGCACGTGAGCTCTAGCCTAACCAACAGCTCACCGTAGGCTAACTACATTATGACATTATTATGGATATGAGCAATATTAATTGTATTTGTCAAACGGAAGCTAAGCATCGATCATCATGTCACCAGAATAAGACCCTCAATGTTTATTGGAAAGGAGCATCAAGTTCACCACCCTGTGAAGTTCATCAGAACTTATTTCATCTGTAGCCTAATAAACTGCAGGCTTTTCTGGGTCGTAGTGAGAGGACCGTAAAACATATCATGTGACTCCCAAGTTTACTTCGATTTTGATGGTTATTATATCAATATTTGCGCATAAAGGCGTTTCCACCGCCATTTCTAGCATAATACATTTTACAGCCATGTAGAACGAACAAATTGTCAGCATTTCTAAAATTGTACCGGTGTTTCATGTTACAATCAGCCCGGTCATGACTTTTTTTCATGCCTCAGGTAATTCATCTACAGGAAATGGTGGTATGGAAATGTTCTTACACAGGGAGAATCTACAATTTCAAAAATGTCATGGCATGGGGCCCTTATTGAGTTCATTATAATGTTTGAGTCACTTAGATAGTATAAGAACACGGCACAAACCATGGCAAACTGTAGAATTGCAGGAAATTAGCTTTAAAGTAATTGTTCAGTGTTTCCAGATTCCTATGAAATATGACCTGTAATTACTTTCAATAGGAGCGAAATAGTTTTCCTACCCACATTGTTTTGGGGTATGAGCGAACAGAATATTAACTTTTTAAAAGAGATTTGCACTGGTCAATTATTTTAAAACGGCACATTTTCTCTCAGCCCCATGGCAAAATGTGTAGCATTGCAGGAAATTAGCTTTATAACTGGTATTTTATTTTCAGCTCCATGTCAGCCCCATCACAACACCCCCCCCCCCCCCCCCCCTAAACTAACTTGACCACCGCTGCTGAAAAAAATCCTAGGGTAAACACTGGTGTATATGTATCGTCTATAGGGAGGGAGTGATACATAATAACACAAATATTTACACAGCTAAATCTCCTTTTGGATATGTTTTTTTGTCTGAAGAGTAATTTTGTGTGTGCCTGACTGCGTGTCCTGTATTTTGTTGTTGTGTGTGTTCCAGCTAGCCCAACTGCAAGCAGAGCTGGAGGAGGAGTGGAAGGGGAAGTGTGAGCAGGCGTTGGCCTCGGCCAAGGAGCAGCAGGGGCGTGAGATGGCCGAACTGGCAGAGCAAAGAGACACACTGGAGCAGAGACTGACCCAGCTACAGGAAAAGGTCAACAGCCTAACCCATATTATACCGTACACAAAACTTTCTCTCTCACGACGCCACTTTGGACGCCTGAGTTCCTCCATCGATTTATAATGTGTGGCTAAGGGGGATTTGTTACTGTTGTTCTACAACAATGGAACGACATAAGTACAAGGCTGTGAAATGACTTATTCTGCAGCTTAATCTGTGGGAGTAGTGGTGCGGAACCCTAACCGGCTCTTCCATTCTAACAGTTCTCAGCTCTGAAGCAGTCCAGGAACTCAGAGGAGCAGTGCTTGTTACAGCAGCAGGGACAGGACGAGGAGCAGCAGGTCCTACAAGAAAAGGTATTGATCTGGTTACGTGTTAGTGATAGCGTTAGCAGCTAACTCTCGCCATAATGTTATGAAGCCCTCTTTCTCTCGCTCTCTCAGTATTCAGGCCTGGAGGAGCAGTGGTCAGCTGTGAGACAGAAGCTGGAGGGGCGAGTGGCTGAGCTGGAAAGGAGGCTGGCAGAGCAAGGGGGCCAAGCGGACAGTGCAGGACAAGACACTGCAGGGGAGGTGAGAGGGACACAGAGCCATGTTTTCTTTCAGACAGCTGTGTCTTTCTTACCTGGCAAAATGGGCAGTAGATATTTGGTTTAAACCAAAACTTAGAACATACATTTTTATAAAATAGAACTACAGTCCTGAACCATATGTCAGTCTGAACTTAAAGGTCTAAAATACATTTTTATAAATGCTCACCTTGAAGTTTTCTGGCTACATGATGAACACAGGCTAGTATTCTTTTTCAGAAAGGGAGTTTGACATGGCCCAATTTATTTTCAAAGCCTTGGGGAGAAGTGTATAGTTTGTATAATGTGACAAGATGAAAGCTGTACTGTGTTATGCATTTAAAAAATATGTGTGTTTTGTTCACACATACTTAAAGAAAGTGTTTTATAATTAGTGTTTTATAACTGCGCACTAATTGGTGTACGACACAAAAATAAATCAATCAATCAAACTATTTCATGTTTTGACCCTGGCCATGTTTTCCTGGCAGGTGAAGCGTGTAATGAATGGAGTGTTTCACTCTCTGAGGGGGGAGTTTGACCTACATGAGACTTACACAGGCAGCACTGTGCTCGGAGTAATCGTCAACACCATAAAGGTACAGTATCTCTTCAGGACAATGACCAAAACTGTTATCTCAATAACGTGTTATTCACAATGAAGATGGACTGAAAAGGATGTGGGTTAATTAATGTTGGTCTTTGTCCCTTTACAGAGTGTTACCTTGCAACTGCTCAACGGCTCTGAGAGAAGTTCATCACATCTGAGAGAAGAAGAGGTGGAGGACAGTGACGTGAGGCATAGAGAGGAGAGACCAGCACAGGATGCTCATGTGAATGGGAAGGAAGAAGAAGAAGAGGAGGAGCAGCAGAGGACAGATCCTGAGCAGCTTAGTGAGTCCTCTGTGCAGAGGGAGGGAGACCCCAGAGATCTGCAGGAGAGGGCTCGCCTTGAGGCAGTACCAGAGACGAAGAAACCAACTCGGGTGGAGCCAGAGGCAGACATCGACACAGATCCAGAGCACAAACCACTCTCAACCCAGCCACGACCACCATCTCCCCAACTACAGGGAGAGATCACCACCGAGCCTTCTGAACCCACTGGCATAAACCCTGAGGAGAGTCTGCCCTCTGAGATAGGACAGAAAACACAGTCCGAAGGTGATGTAAGTAGCCCGGAGGTGAAGAAAGTGAGTGTGACTATTGAGGGTCCCCTGGGTGAACTGAAAAGAACTAGCTCCAAAGCCGCAAGTTCTCAAACACAGCTTCCACCCCCACCAAGCCCTCTGTATGGTAGTCCTGGGAAAGTAACAAGGTGAGTTCTATAGAGAGACCAGTGAACTAACACTCAACCAAGTTTAATTTAACTGAGCCTTATCTATGTTCATAATAAGCCTGTTGTCCCTTGCTAATATGCATGAATTCCTGCATCTATCTATTTCTCTCCCCCCCCCCCCCCCCCTTGTCCATTCTCACTCGTGTGTTTTACTATTCTCTCAGTCTGACTGAGGGAGTAGGAGAGGAAAATGGGAAGGAGACATTTTTCCTGAGCACAGCCCCAACCAAACCCCCACCCACTGAGGAGGATGATGATGAGCTGGTGAGAAAGGATCTGTAGGGCCACACCAGTTCTCAGATGTCTACACACTGCTTCTGTTCCCCTTGTTTGTCAGTGAAGCCTATGTTTATCTGTTTCGTGGCTTACTCTGTGAATAGTCCATCAGGTAACACAAAGATGGTTTCGGGATCGAATTCAGTGCCATTCTTTACTGTTGAAAGTCTATGACAGGAACTTGTTCTGAATTACTTCATTTCTGAACAGTGTTTTGTGGTCAGCAGAGAATTACTGAACACAACTCACATTTGATATACTTTTCCCATGTTTTCTCAGAGCTTGAAGGGGCAACCTCCCCCAGCCCCTCTGTTTGGCGACGAAGAGGATGAAGATGATGATCTTGACTGGCTGGGATGAGCAACAGCTGAAGTGATGAAAGTCTTATGAGTCCTAAAGTCCAGATGGAGGGACAGGCCCTCTAGAGATATCATTTCCACTGTCCTAAAAGGGGCTACATGGAAGAGACATGTGGTGAACTCAGTCTCTGTCTCAGATAAGGCAACTCAAGTGAGTGAGAAGGACGTCCTGTCTGACTGCTCTGAACACTGTGGTTAGAGACCTGTGCTGTGTTGAGATCTTTTGGTTGGACCTGACTGTTGCTGCCTGGAAACCACCTTTACTCAATTAAGAATGGATTAAAGGTGGTTTCCACCAGAACCACCCCAGTCAGTCAAAATCAATGATCTCTATCTGTTAGTCCTGTAATTTGTTGACTTCATTAGGCCTTAAATTAACATAATTTTGGTCTCTAGCTGATTATTTAGATTTTTTTTCCCTGTCATGTTTGATTGTATGTTTTCAAGGGTTTCAAGGCGGTCATGTATTATGTGCTAATGATAAGAGAGCTTGCTTCTTCAAGAACTTCTAACTTTTACACATTTTTGCTAACCGATATTCATTCATAAAATGCATAGAATACGTGGACATCTGTTGTTTCCTTTCCAACTTGACCTTTTCTTGTATTTCGTTAAGATATTGCACTAGTGCGATTTCTGGATCATTTTGGTGATGACATCCAGAATCAAACCAACAACTTTCTAAATTGAATACTGATACTTGCAATTAAAACATTTAAAAACACTTAGACAAAAAACTGGATCAGAATTTGGTGTTGATAGACATTTACATAACACCATATAATCAAGAAATATGCCCAAAATGAGTAATGTCATGAGTATGGAGAGCTGTCCAGGGCATCCTCCGAGACAGGATGGGGGTTGGTGTAAAAACAACTTTGACCAGCAGGTGGAGAAGAACTAATCTCTCGCCGTTGCTTGGTAACGCAAGTTCTGAAAGGTAGCTCTTGGGTAGCTAGCGTTCTTGCTAACAAAGTTGTTTAGCTAGCTGCTACATTGATTTTTCTTAGCCTATTCCATTTACTTGTCTGGCTTGCCCTCCCATGAGGTACGTATGCGTTGCACTGGGATGTTTTTTGCTAAAAAAAAATATATATATATATATCAGCAGAGTTACTGTAGAAGTGGCTGGCCTAGATAGCTACTGTAAGCTTCTCTGCATGTTTTGAAGTTGTTTCCTTCCAATGAATGAGAAGAATTGGGATTCGCCAAAAAAGTAATCAGCTCTCTTCTGATTTACATAATAGCACACTACTTAGATTGAACCAATGTATTGGGAATGCTAATGTGTTATGCTAGCATGGACACTGGAAATAGCTAGTGTGTAGCACATGTACAGGACTAAATGATTGCACTCACTCATTCTCTCAAGTGTAGTCCATGGGCAGCCTTGCCAGTGAGGGTCTGGATGAGGCCCACTGTTTCTGGGCCATGTGTCCTCATCCTTGCTGCTGGGAGTTGGAGCAGCACATTGCCAAATGCATCCCACACCATATAAAGTCCAGAACATCAGATACAGAAGTTCCCCTGTAGAGGGTAGGCAGTCATGTATTCAATTTCTCCCTATCCCTCGCTCTCAAAGACCACACACACAGCAGTGCCACAAAATGCATTGAGCAGGTTCATATATGGGCCATTATGTCAAAGTTGATTGAGAGTGCTGTTCTTTCTGTTATCAGTGGAAAGGTTTCCAACCCTTAGTGTGGTTCATTTATCATAGAGGAATGAAGGCCGAAAGACCCCTAAAGTGATGGTTGCTCTACAAGACGAGAATTTTGCCACAGATGCCTCTCTAACTCTTCCCTCCAGCCAGTCACAAGCCCACCAGAGGGAGCACAACACAAGGTTGGAGAGGTGAGAGAGAACAGAACAGATTTATAGCCTAATACAATTCAATATAGTAAGTATATTGCCATTGGCCATCCAGTATACTGCAACAGAAAACACCCCCCAAAATGATGAGTCATACATTTTAGTTGAATATGTTTAAAAGTTTGAACAATAGATTCGATTAATGGTCTACACTGCAGCAATTAGAACTCTCATTCTTCTTTGCAGTGCAGATCTCCACTTTCCAGGGTTCAACTCTTGACTATAGTCCTAGTGACAAGCAACACAAGGGAGTAAAGGTTGGTCACAGTTACACGAGCAGATGGTAAGCCTAATGTCAGACGCAAGGCTTGTTCACTTTGTCTTACACCCTTTGTTGAAAACCAAAGTATTATTTTTTTGTAGACTATTCTTTTCCATGGTGGGTAATGTTGATTGTAGTAGAGCTGATGCTGTGTAATGTCTGTTGTGGATGTTATTGCAGCTCAGCACAGCCCAGATCAAACATTTGGCCAGCTGCTCCAGTGCATCATGGGGCTCTGGCTCCCTATTGATGTGGATACCCAATCCCCAACACATCCTTCAGTGCCACGCCTAAAATAGGTCACATGATTTATTGTATTTGATATGATGAAAATTAAAGATAAAATCCACATCAGTCACTTTGTTGTATCTTTTTTATATTACAGCCCTAGACTTTAGAAGATTGTATTGTTTGCTTACCACAACCTTTTTAGGCATTAAACTTGGCAGATATGCAGATTTTGTTGTCAAATTGCCTTTTTGAACACATGCCTAAGTCTCCCCATGTAGCTGTCAAGGAGCTCATTTGCCTTCCATCCTCAAACCTCAAGTGGCGAGTACCATATTTTCACTGCTTTCATAAATTGTATGTGGCAGGTTATTTATCTTTATTACATTAGTGTCAATGAAAACGCCTATATCGTTTACCAGTTACATTTACTCATCTATATTGTGTGTTTATAGAACAGAAAGAAGTCCAAGAATGTGTGGAAGAGGGTGCCGTTCCAGCTGACACCGTTGACGTCACAGCTGAGAAGTGAGCATGGGTTGGGCTCCCTAGTGGCACAGCAAGCTGTCCACCCAATTGACCTTGTCCTGACCAAGCCTGACACTGACCCCCAGAGGGAGGAGGAGGATGCTGGTGCGGCCCAGGCCCAGGAGCTCCTGTCATTGGAGGCTAGCCTCGACCCAGGCTCAAACACGCCCCCCCCCCTCAGCACCCAGGGTCCTCAGTGTTTTCCTCAGGAACAAGCCTCTGGTGTTCCACAGTGTTAGGGAGAGGGTGCTGAGGCGACACACCCAGCAGGATCGCTCAACATACAAACTGGACAACAAGGTCACTCATACTGTCATAGTACTGCCCCATGGCATTCTTTTGTAACTCGAAGTATGGCTGACCTATGATCTGACTGGTCATTAAAAGGGGTGTCTCCAGTGCTCTTTGAGTGAAATGGAATGCGTAGAGTACATGTAACTAACAGGCGTGAAACTTGCTGCAGCCTCTCAGTCCTTATTCATCAGGCTTGTTGAGAGATGGGAAAAACCCTGATTTGGCTCCACATGTCTAGCAATGAGGGAGAGTCACGGGAGAGTGAGACTGGGCATTGGTTCTGAAGATGCGGGCCCTGATAGCTCTTATTACAGTGAGCTTTTCTGCCTAGTTTTATAACTGTTTATTTTCTGTTTTCCAACATCTCATGTAGAGAGTGGTCAGTGGTCATGTACTTCCTTGATTATCCGTGCTTTAGGAAGAATGTAAGACATTTTTTTTTTTTAACAGCTGTTCATAAACAAATGAATTAAAGAATGTCAACTTAACTGAATGTTTTCAAAATATACTGTCTGGGATGTATGCTTCTTGTAGACAACACTTGTCTATCGTAATGTCCTGTTGGTGTGTGTAATGAGGAGAGGAACTGCTATTTCATAGGATTTAGTTTAGTCAATGAAAATAAACATTTGTAGTGTCGCACTTGAATAAGGTAATTCTGGCAACCCATGTTTTGTTTGAGAATAATATAAGTTTGTTTCCCCAAAAAATTATTTCCATTTTCTTCATAGCTCTTACTCTAGACTGGAGGGGATGGCATTGACTGGGATAGGTTGGTCTTCTCAGACGATCTGTGGAGAAAGCACAACCTTCCGCCCAACTGTGACAGAGAAAAGCCATAACTGTTTGCCAGCCAGCCCAGCCGTGGGATGGCTTTGGCTTCTACCCCATCCCTAAGGCCATGCTCAATCACCACCCTCTGTCCATAGGTAACACTGGAGCTCTAGGCTACATATGCATGCAGGCCAGGAGGCTTACAGATTTGTAGAACTGACAATGAATGGATTAAGTTGATCAAAGAACAGCTCATTTGTAACAAACTTATATATACATGTTGGTGTGATACCAATAGAGATAAATATTTCAAAGAACGTTGTTGAGGAAAATGTGTGTATTGTAGGTACTGCTGTTTGGCTCTGTGGATGGGATGTGGTGGGGCCATGGTGGTGGTCCACTGGCCTCCAAGTCCAAGTGCCATCTCTCATTGGTGTCAAACAGTTCCTTCAGGTTCTGTAGCAGCTCCAACCTCAGCTGTCAAAACCCTTTGCAACCAAGTAAGTGTCTGACTCTTCACCTCTCAAATCTAGCCAACACACTCAGCATGAACCAATCAAAGTTCATCCTTGCATTTGAAACTCATTTCACATGTCCTCTAAGCACCATCGCGCCTTACAATTCCATGATTTTTCTTCAGGACACAGCTTTGACAGATGTGGTCAGTATATCATGTGGCAGACCAGGGGGTTGGGTCAAAACGTTTACACAGATCAGACACGGACAGAGCAGGATTAGCTCAGTTTCAAAGGTGTTAATTAAAATAATAGTTCCAAAGAAAAGAATAGGTCTCCCCCATGAGACCCTCTCCGGGATACCGTCTTCTGGGCTCCGGGTCTTGCTGTATCCTGTGGGGATCAAAAACTGAACTCACTCCTGTTACCTCTGGAAACGTCCCCAACTACACAGGAGTCCTTGCTTCCCCCAGTCTCTTTCCTGTGTGCTGCCCTTCTGGCAGCTTTATGGGACTTGTACAGCTGGTGATCAATCAGACCTTGATTACTCACCAACTCCCAATCAGCCCCAATTAATCCTGGCCGGAGAGCCCGTCGAGACCTGGCACGTCCAGTAGATGGAGCTGTTGCCTCGATGTATACTCCGTCTGTCACCAGGCCTCCACGAGTCTTCCCCTGGTGGCTGACCTGCTGTACGCCCCCCCCCCCCCCCCCCTTAGCTCTGTCGGAGAGGGGACTGTCATCAGTGCGACGTATGTCTCCCTTCTCGATAGGGCATCCACATTTCCATGCTTCGCCCCTGACCTGTGCACAACAGAAAAAGAGAAGCGGTGAAGGGACAAGAACCACCTGGTGACCCGATCGTTTGTGTCCCTTCCCCTGGCCATCCAGACCCAGGGGAGCATGGTCTGTGACCAGGGTGAAGTGGGTACCTAACAGGTAATACTTGAGTGTCTAGCGCCCACTTCACCGCTAGACACTCTTTCTCAACAATAGAGTATTTTTTTCTCTCTGGGTATCAGCTTTCGGCTGATGTACATGATGGGGTGCTCCTCCCCATTGTATACCTGGGACAGAACGACCCCTAGTCCCGTGTCACATGCATCCATCTGGACCAACATCGGCACGTGGAAATTGGGTGTTACGAGAATCGGATGTAGACCTGTAGGCGCCTGAACGCCGCTTCTGTCTCGTCTGTCCATTTCACTGTTTTCGGGAGGCGGGACCTGGTTAGATCGGTGAGGTGGGAACTTTGCAGCTATAGCTTGAGGATAAACCGGCTATAGTATCCTGCCAGTCCCAGGAAGGACTTGACCTGTGCCTTTGTGCGTGGAACTGGCCAGTCACATACTGCCTGACCCTTCCTCTCCTGGGGCTTGAAGTTCCCCCGTTAGATCAAATACCCCAGGTACTCCACCTCCTCGAACACTAGTTTGCATTGCTTGGGGTTCAGTCAACCCGGCTTGTCTGAGCGCGTCAGGTCCTCTGCCCAACCTTGGCTGTGGATGATGATATCATCCAGATAGGCCGCTGCGTACTGCTGGTGGGGTTGAAGTACTTTGTTCATCAGTCGCTGGAATGTGGGTGGGGCTCCGTGGAGACCGAACGGGGGCACCCTGCACTGATACAATCCGTCTGTTGTCAAACGCTCTCTTCTCCCGGGATGAGGCTGCCAATATCCTTTGGTCAGGTCAACGGTGCTGATGTACCGGGCCATTCCCAATCGGTCGACGAGCTCGTCCACCCTCGGCATGGGGTAGGCATTGGACAAGCTTATGTCGTTCACACCCCGGAAATCATTACAGAAGTGGAGGCTACCGTCCGGTTTGGGCACCAACACGATGGGGCTGCACCATGCAATGTGGGACTCTTCAATGACCCCATCCTCAGCATAGCCTCCACTTCCTGTTTCACGGCCTTCCTTCGGGCCTCCGGAATCCGATATGGCCTCTTTCGTACTGTTTCCCCAGGCTGGGTACGGATGTGGTGTTCAATGAGGGTTGTGCGGCCCGGCTTCTCGGAGTACACTGCCGTGTTCCGATCGACGAGCTCCCTGAACTCTTGCTTCTGGGCCGAGTCAAGGTCCTCATTGCTCAGGACCACCATTGGTGTCCTGGGTCCCGACCATAACACGGCCAAGGCTGTCCTGTCGTGCCACTTCAACAGGTTCACGTGGTAAATCTGTTGGTTTCCGTCTCCCCGGTTGCTGTACGCGGTAATTGACAGGTCCCAGCTTCTCGATCACCTCGTGTTGCCAGGAACTTACTTTCGGCCGTGGGGATTAAGACCAACACCCTGTCTCCCACCTGGAATTCTCGGGGCTGGGCTCCCTGATTGTAGGCTTGGGCGCGTTGGGCACCCCAATGATCGGTAGGGGGACCAGTGGGTTTCGGAAGTGGGCCTTTGGGGTAATCATTTGACACTCCAGGCAGCTGCGACAGTAGTCTTCCACGGCCCTTCTCATCCCGGTCCAGTGGAGCCGTGCGGCGATCCGTTCCCAGTTGTTCTCCATTCCCAGGTGCGCCCCCAACAGGTGGGTGTGGGCCAGCTGAAGAACGGCTCCCACGTACTGTTGGGGCAGCAACAATACCTCTAAGTTCCCCCTGTTGGCGCGACCCCTGAAACAAAAGGTTATTCTTGATTTGGAAATGGGGGTATCGCCAGTCAGTCACCCCCGGAAGTAGCTGTCCATCCACCGCTATCACTTGGGCTGCGGCGGCTTTCAAGTTAGGATCCTCCCACTGGGCCATCCCGAATTGTCCCCTCAGTTGGCCCTCAGCGGGTGTCTCGACTGGCCCCTCAATCGAGGAGGGGGAGGCTGGGCTCTTCCTCCCGTGGTTCCCCAGGGGGGTTGGGTTTCGGCACCCCCTCCAACTCCGGACCCGTAGATACAGGTTGGTCAACCGTTTGCTTCCGGGCCGCACAGGTGATGGGTTGTCTTCGGGCGGCTCGTACCTTCTTCCTCAGCTCATGCCCCCACAGGGCCGCGAACAGCAGACAATCTCGTTCCACTAGGAGAGGTACCGGCAACTCTGGTACTGCACCCACCCTCATCTGGCAGCTCCCTTGTGGCGTCACGATGTTGGCCCATACGGTTGGATACCGCTTTGTGTCCCCGTGAACACAGGAAATGGACATCTCCCTACCACGTTCAGTCTCCTGGTTCAGCAGGCTCATGGTTACGAGGGTAACCATACTTCCAGAGTCTATTAGAGATTCCGTGTTGTGTCCGTCAACCTTCACCGGGACCATGGGTGCAGTTCATTCGTGGTGTGCCCAACAGGAGGTGACGTAGTTCACTGCGCGACCCACCTAGCCTCCGGGGCTTGCTGATGGCATCAACTCCTCTCAAGCCGGGCAATTCCAGGCAATGTGCCCCCGGGCGCCATACTCAAAACACCTCCTTTGGTCTCCCATCTATCTGGGGTCGTCGGTGGCGGGTCGGCCCTACCCCAGCCGTCTCTCCAGGGGTTTGCTGTCCTTTGGCCCTGCCGACTGTCGGTTCGGGGTACACAGCAGTGGGGCTGTCCTTCCGACTCCTCAAACGGGTCGCCGACTCGGCCCGGCTCCCACTCAGCAGGGCCTGAGTGTTCTGATGCGTCTCCACTGCTTCCAGGAGGCCCTTCAAGGTCTGGGGTGCACATAAACTCGCTGCCCTCTTCATGTTGTGGGGTAGTGCTCGTAGGAAGCGATCCAGGACCACTTTGTCTAGGATGGAGAGAGTGGATACATCGGTTAGGAGCCATCCCCTGGTGACATGCAGTAGGTCGCTCATCTGGGCTGGGGGGATGCGTCGGCTACAAACCTCCAGTTGTGGAAGATTTGAGCCCGATGGGCCAGGCTGTACCCGTAGCGGCTGAGTATCTCACGTTTGAGTCCGTTGTAGTTAGCCGCCTGTTCATCGTTCAGGTCCCAATATGCCTTTTGGGCATTCCCAGAGAGTAACGGGGCCAGCAGACTGGCCCACTTCTGTCTTGGCCATTCTTCCTGTTAGTGCCGTCCGTGCAAACGTACAGAGGTAGGTTTCGATGTCATCTTCTGTTAGCTTGATTTAAAAACTGGTTTGGATGTGATTCAGTAGACGCTCCTCCTTGTAGCTTCCTGATTTCCTCAATGAGGCAGCTGTTTTGTAGCCGCTGTTCCTTCAGCATTTGTTCCTGAACTGCCTGTTGGGCTTGTTGGGCCCGGATGAACTGCGCTACCAACTCGTCCATGCTGATGCTGCGTAAACGTCAACCCTGATCTGACCATGTTATCAGAATGCCCGCATTCTCCACCACTTGTGGCAGACCAGGGGGTTGGGTCAAAACGTTTACACAGATCAGACACGGACAGAGTAGGATTAGCTCAGTTTCAAAGGTGTTTATTAAAATATTAGTTCCAAAGAAAAGAATAGGTCTCCCCCATGAGACCCTCTCTGGGATACCGTCTTCTGGGCTCCGGGTCTTGCTGTATCATGTGGGGATCAAAAACTGAACTCACTCCTGTTACCTCTGGAACCGACCCCAACTATACGGGAGTCCTTTCTTCCCCCAGTCTCTTTCCTGTGTGCTGCCCTTCTGGCAGCTTTATGGGACTTGTACAGCTGGTGAGCAATCAGCCCTTGATTACTCACAAACTCCCAATCAGCCCCAATTAATCCTGGCCGGAGAGCCCGTCGAGACCTGGCACGTCCAGTAGATGGAGCCGTCGCCTCGTGATGTATACTCCGTCTGTCACCAGGCCTCGACGTGTCTCCCCCTGGTGGCTGACCTGCTGTACACCACAATCAATTCAGTATTGGATATTTTGTTATGTTTGTTTTGTTATTGTATCATCATTCATCTGCTACTTTTTGAAATGTATTTGTACATCAGAAGTGTTAATATATGCATTTTATTCTCATTGATTATTTTCCTGATCTCTATGTGATTCCACAGACTGTCAAGGAGAGGATGATACATTTGACCTATGCTCAGGGAGAGATGCTGAAGGAGGTCTAGGAGCCCGAGAGAGGTCAAGGAGGAACTCTGAGGACAATGGCCACAGGCCCTCAGGGTCCCAGCCATCCCCTCCATCCTCTAGCGTCAACTCAGATACAAATGGAGATGGTAAACCTTGAAAAGGAAGAAAGACACTGAAAGATCCAGGACTAAGACCAGAAGTAAAAACACTCATTAGGCCTGTGAACATTAAATCTTTCATCCAGAGCGGTCCTTATATTTTAGATAAATAATAATATTTCTGGTTGCTTGCTTTTCTTCTTTTTTTGTCAAAGTGTAGCCTAACATGGTAACATAACAATATATGTTACACAATTCCTACAGGCCTAATCCTTATTCAACAATCAACTATCTCATGATTCAGTATTTGATTATTTAACAAGTCAGCTTCATGGCAGCCTTGGGGATCAGGATTGCAGGTGCACCTTACCACAGGGTGGTGGTGAAGAGGGTGGTGCGGTCTGCCCAATGAATCACAGGAAGGCCAACAAGGACCTCAACCACCCGAGCCACGGCCTGTTCACCCCGCTACTGTAGTCAATGAACAGCTGAGCTGTAGTTAATGAACAGCATTCTCACATAGGTGTTCCTTTTTTCTAGGTGGGAAAGGGAAGTGTGGAGTGTGATTGAGACTGCGTCATCTGTGGATCTGTTGGAGTGGTATGCGAATTGTAGTGGGTCTAGAGTTTCTGGGATAATGGTGTTGATGTGAGCCATCACCAGCCTTTCAAAGCACTTCATGGCTACCGACATGAGTGCTACGGGGGGGTAGTCATTTATGCAGGTTACCTTCGCTTTCTTGGGCATAGGGACAATAGGGGTCTGCTTGAAACATGTAGGTATTACAGACATGGTCAGGGAGAGGTTGAAAATGTCAGTGAAGACACTTGCCAGTTGGTCCGCGCATGCTCGGAGTACACATCCTGGTAATCCGTCTGGCCCTGCAGTCTTGTGAATATTGACCTGTTTAAAGGTCTTTCTCACATTGGCCTCGGGAGAGCGTTATCACACAGTCGTCCAGAACAGCTGGTGCTCTCATGCATGCTTCAGTGTTGCTTGCCTCGAAGCGAGCATAAGACATTTAACCCATCTTGTAGGCTCGCGTCACTGGGCAGCTCGCGGCTGAGCTTCCCTTTTATAGTCCATAGTAGTTTGAAAGCTTTTCAACATCCTTCGAGCGTCAGAGCCGGTGTAGTAGAATTCAATCTTAGTCCTGTATTGACGCTTTGCCTATTTGATGGTTTGTCTGAGGGCATAGCGGGATTTCTTATAAGTGTCCAGTTTATCCAGTTTATTCTCCAGTGATTGCACGTTGGCCAATAGAACTGATGGTAGAGGCAGGTTACCCACTCGCCAACGAATTTTCACACAGCTCTCTCGTCTGCGCCCCCTATATTTCCTTATTTTCTTCATGTGAATGACGGGATTTGGGCCTTGTCTGGGAGAAACATTATATCCTTCGCGTCAGACACATTAAATAAAACATCTTTGTCCTGTTCGCGGTGTGTAATCACTGTTCTGATATTCAGAAGCTCTTTTCGGTCATAAGAGACGGCAGCATCAACATTATGTACATAATAAGTTACAAACAATGCGAAAAAACACAAAATAGCACAATTGGTTAGGAGCCCATAAAACAGCAGCCATCCCCTCCGGTGCCATTCTCTCTGTATATTGTTAGATATTACTGCACTGTTGGAGCTAGAAACACAAGCATTTTGCCACACCCGCAATAACATCTGCTAACTAGGTGTGTGCACTACCGCACCTCACCACTAATAGTGCTATTAGTGGGCGGGACTGAGACAGGTAATGGCGAACTGAACATAGTTATGTAGAGCACCTCAAGATAAAAACTTAATATTCAATATCAGCAAGTTAGACTAACTATTAGCACTACAGAATCTGGTGGGTGATAACCTTCAATCTGGATAATAATACAAAACACATTTTAAGACTAGAGAAATGTATCGACAAATATTACGAAAACAAGCAACACACAAACATGACGGAGAGTAAGACAGGGGAACCGATTTCAAAACGAAAATGTGACTCTTCTACAGACACAGACGATTTTATATTTTCACCACCGGGAATGGTAAAGGTCGAAACCGATCTGTTAAAATCAATAAATGACGAACTTGGTATACTTGAATTAGTCAGTAAGGATATAAAAGAGTTGAAGGCCTCAAGATGAGTGATGAAAAAGCTGCGACATTGGAGAAGGAAACAAACAAGCTAAAAGGGACAGTCAATAAGATTGAAACCGAAGTGAATGAACTTAAAAAGGACAACACCGTTCTGAGAGAAGCCTTACTTGACATACAGACTAGATCCATGAGAGAGAATCTGGTACTTACAGGTATCCAAGAGAAAGAAGAAGTTCCTGAATCTGTAGTTGGAGAGTTCCTTCTAACAGCGCTTCAGATTCCATGCGAAACTATCGACAAAATCCATCTAGAACGTGTACACCGCTTCGGACAGATGGCAGAGGTATGAACGCCCAATCGTTGCCATATTTGCTTCATTTCAAGATAAATTAATGGTTAAAAGACTTGCTGGGACCAAAATTGGCATGAATGACCAGTTCCCGAAGGAAATTGCAAAACGGCGTAAAGTTCTGTATCCAATTTTCAAGGAAAATAGATTAAAAGGGAAACTAGTAGCTCTCGTCGTCGATTAAACTATATATTAATAACCAGTTAACAAAGTGCTCATAGATGAGGAAAATAATGAAACACAATTCTAGCCTGGTTCTGGATTGTAATAATACAATAAAGAGTATAGCTTTTCTATATAAAAGCACTAATTCAACATGGTAGAGATAAAAACTCAGTAAACAGAAGGCACAGTATGTGTGGATGGTGTGTTGTCTGTTTTTTTTTTATGTTTGGGAAAGTGTGGCGTTGAGTGAGAAAGGAAATGGTTGCATATCCCAGAACCAATGTATTGCTGTGAGCGGGGGTGTGAGAGAGTTTTCAATGTTGTTCAGATGATGGATATACTTTTTAGAATGAATTATACGTCGTATTTATTTATTGTCCTATCATGGGGAACACATTTTTTTAAATAAATTATATATTTTATTTATTTATGATCCTATATTGATGGAATGTCCACAACCACATACCTTAGACACCCACCTGAATGATCCGGATACTAAGGAGAAGTCCCTAACTGTTTTATGGGTTTGCTGTAAGCGCTCTGTATGCAGCCAAAATGCGGTCTGAGACCTAGAGCAGCACCTCCCCCTCAAGATACTGAGCCTGCTTGGCAGGGTTGGTCCTGCAAGCCAAAGCCCCCTAAAGGGAGAGCATATACTGTACAAGGAAATTCTCAAAGCTGCTAATGATACCTTGTACCTAGCCGGTGGGGATTCCGGTGGGGGTGCCCCCACCCAGGCAGTGGGAGTGCTGGCAACACTAGCTGCAGTAACCCATGGGGAGGGGGTCACACTCAGACATTCAAGGAGGGGGTATATTATTGTGGCCCTGGTGGCACAAAATCAAAAGTCTGACTGCATGGAGATGCTTGGGAATATGGTTAATACGGGGCACAGTGTTGTGGGTGTTTCAGAGAAAAGGTGTACATTTGACCATCATCTATGAAGTGACAATGGTTAATAAAATCTCAATTTCTGCCCATTTTTTTGAACAGTCCTGCAGGCCTTCTCATACAGCTGCAACTGTATATGCATTTGTAAATCAAGACCTTTCTTGAGTTGGTGCAACTGTTGAGAATGTGAGCCTATGGTTGTGTGGGGGGGAAAGGGTTGAGTGTGTATGCGCGTATCCCACAACTGTTGCAAAGGAGTAAAAGATGTTAGGGACAATATAGGATGATTCACAATAATTGTTTGCTAATATAATAATTGCTTGCAATAATGTAATTTTGGTAAGGGCGAGACTGTTGAGGTAAAATCCTTTTTTTCATAAATTGCCTACATTACTACAAATATTAATAGCTAATTATGGAAATTAAGAAACTGGATTTTAAATATATATATTTGTATTATATATATATATATATAGCAATCCCAAAAAATAATTATATATATACAAATACATCTATCCTATCTATATATATTTTTTTTTTATTGCTATATATAATACAAATCGAGGTGAGGGCGATGGAAATGCATTTGGCGGTTGATCTACTTCTGTTCTGTAAATGGCACTGTGTGCTCTTTTTGAAGGATGGGTCCCAGTCTTTTCAGGGCTATAGGATCCGGGGGGTTGGGGGTGGTCTGCCGGGCATTGGGATGACAACCCAACTCGGGATGAGGAGGGGTTTTAGCGGGTGGAATAGTGGGGACCAATTGGAGGTTTACTTAGTAGCAATGCAAATATCATGGTACAGCTATATAGACAATCATCATGTTACTTTTTAATGGTACGTTTACAAACATATATTTTGATAAATAGAATTGAAAGTTGTCTCATTATGGTAAGTGGTGAAATAAGTATAGCCAGTTACAACTGTAATGGCTTAGCAGATAATAAGAAAAGATGAACAGTATTTACCTGGCTAAAAGAAGGAATATAATATCTATTGTTTATAGGAAACTCATTCAACAATTTTAGATGAAGTTTTGTGGAAAAAGGACTGGGGGTGCGAAATATTTAACAGTAATTTTAATCCAAATGTGCAAATTGTCCAAACAGATCATCAAGGTAGATGGATTATTTTAAATATGTTATTGGACAATAAACAGATATGGCTTATTAACCTATACGGTTCAAATAATGATGATGATCCAAGCTTATTTGAATAAATAAAATAAATAAATAAATATATATGTATGTATGTATGTGTGTGTGTGTGTGTGTGTATGTATATGTGTGTGTATGTATATATATATATATATATATATATATATATAAATAAATGAATGAATGAATGAATGAATGAATGAATGAATGAATGAATGAACTCTACAAGCAACACTAGACTCTTATTATGGTGGGAGATTTTAATTCGGTCTTAAATACCTCTATGGACCGTAAAGGAAATCACACTACAAACTATCACCCTCAGGCACTTAAGGAAATCATGGATATATTGGAATTAGTGGATATATGGAGACTTAAATACCCTGACCTAGTGAGATATACATGGCGTAGGCTTAATCAAGCTAGTCATCTTGACATCTTTCTTATGCCATTCTCTCTGGCACCAAAAGTTTAAAAAGTGTTGATAGGGAACAGAATGCGGTCGGCTCATCACGTAATTGGCATATATATTACTCTTACAGAATTTCCACGTGGGCGAGGATATTGGAAATGTAATCAAAGCCTACTAGATGATAAATTGTATAGAACTGGGACAGAAGAATTTATAACTGACTTTTTCAAACATAACATAGGTACAGTAGATCCCCTTATTGTATGGGACACTTTTAAATGTGCCTTTTTAGATGCCATGCAATTCAGTATTCATCTATAAAACAAAAGCAATTTAGATCAAAAGAGTCCATATTAACAAAGGAAATTGAAGGACTAACAGTACAGTTAGATAGCAATAAAACGGTACCATAGAGGCACAGAATAAGGAAAAGGAAAAACAAAAATAAATGGAGGAACTTATTCAAGAAAGATCCAGTGTAATATATTATAAAAATAAAGTGAACTGGATGGAATATGGGGGAAAATGCACCAAATTCTTTTTCAGTCTTCAATATAGAAATGCTACCAAAAATGTTTTATTGAAACTTGATGGAGTCATGCATGATTCACCAAATGATATTTTGAAAGAGGAAGAAATGTACTTTAAGAATATGTTTTCGTTTTAGTCTCCATCTCCACTAACTGAAACAAATTGTATGAATTTTTTTTCCTAATAATAATGTAAAATGAACATCTGTACAGAAAGACTCATGTGAAGACCAAATTACAGAGGAGGAACTTATTGACGCAATTAAAGCCTTTAAGGATGGGAAAACTCCAGGGCTGGATGGCATACCAGTGGAAGTATACAAAACCTTTTTTGATATACTCAGAGGACCATTATTAGCATGTTTTAACCACTCCTATATAAATGGTAGATTATCAGACACGCAACAAGAGGGTCTGATATCATTATTATTGAAACAGGACCCAAGTGGTGTGTGTATATATAAAGATCCAGTCCATTTAAAAAAATTGGAGACCTCTTACACTTCAGTGTTGTGATGCAAAAATCCTAGCAAAATGCTTGGCGCATAGAATTAAAAAAGTATTGTCAGGTATTATTCATCCTAATCAGACAGATTTTGTACATGGATGATACATTGGAGATAATATAAGACAAGTACCGGAAACAATAGAATACTATGAAATATTGGGGACACCAGGCCTGGTTTTCATAGCTGATTTTGAAAAGGCTTTTGATAAAGTACGACTGGAGTTTATATATAAATGTCTAGAATATTTCAATTTTGGGGAATCTCTTATAAAATGGGTTAAAGTTATGTATAGTAATCCTAGGTGTAAAATAGTAAATAATGGCTACATCTCAGAAAGTTTAGAGGAGTAAAACAAGGTTGTCCACTATCGGCATATCTGTTTATTATTGCCATCGAAATGTTAGCTGTTAAAATTAGATCAAACAATAATATTAAGGGATTAGAAATCCGTGGCTTAAAAACTAAGGTGTCATTGTACTCTGATGATTCATGTTTTCTTTTAAAACCACAATTCGAATCTCTCCACGGCCTCATAGAGGATCTAGATACTTTTGCTATCCTCTCTGGATTAAAACCAAATTATGGTAAGTGTTATTGGATAAAAATAGAAATGCTAATTTTACATTACTGTGTAGTTTACCAATTAAATGATCTGACGGAGATGTGGACATACTCGGTATACAAATCCCAAAAGAAAGAAATGATCTCACTCCAATACATTTTTATAGAAAGTTAACAAAAATAGATAAGATCTTGCTACCATGGAAATGAAAATACCTGTCTATTTGTGGAAAAATCACCCTCATTTAACTCTTTAGTCATATCACAGTTTACCTATTTGGTTATGGTTTTGCCTACACCTAGTCACCTGCTTTTTAAATTATATGAACAAAAAAGATTCAATTTTATTTGGAATGGCAAGCCAGACAAAATTAAAAGGGCCTATGTAACGAATATGAATTCGGAGGGCAGAAATTATTAAAACATTTGACCTCTCACTAAAGGCATCAGTCATACAAAAGTTATACTTAAATCCAAACTGGTTCTCTAGTAAATTGGTAGGAATGTCTCATCCTATGTTCAAGAATGGCCTTTTTCCCCTTATTCAGATTACACCTGCTCACTTTCGGTTGTTTGAAAAGGAAATAATCTTCAAAATATTGTTATTGTTTTAAACAAGCCTTAGAAAGTTGGTTGCAATTTCAATTTAATCCACCTGAAAAGACGGAACAAATAATACAGCAAATATGGTTAAACTCAAATATACTAATTGATAAAAATAAAACTTATTTTTCGAAGAAATGTTTAAAAAGGTATAATTTTAGTGAATGATATCATAAATAGGACTGGTGGAGTTATGTCACACATGCATATGAAAATGTCTGCTCTACCCAAAATTACAACCAACTAATTGCAGCATTACCACAAAGGGAAGTAGAAGGGGAAAAAAGTAAGGAACTTGTATGTCGGCCCTGTATTAAAGAACATAAATGGCTAAAGAAAAGTGTGATAAATAAAAACATATACCAATTTCATTTAAGGACCAAAAAACTGACAGCTGTGCCATATAAATTGCAAAATAGTTGGGAATAGATTTTCGATGTACCCATTCCATGGCACATGGTTTATGAATTGATATGCAAAACAACGCCGGATTCAAAACTTCGAATTTTTCAATTTTAAATTACTATACAAAATTCTTGCAACCAATAGAATGTTTTTTTATTTTTAATATATATATGGGGGATACAACCTTCCCAGCTCTGCAGATTTTGCTGTGAGGAGGCAGAGTCATTAGATCATTCATTTTGGTATTGTCCATATGTAGCTCGTTTTTGGTCACAGGTCCAGGAATGGCTGAAGAATTGCAATATTTGCCTAGAACTAACGCTGCAGATAGCAATACTGGGTGATTTGAAAAGCTATAAATAAATCAATAATATAATAATTATTTTAGCAAAAATGTAAATAAAAAAATAAACAATCTGTAGAAGCTATGAGAATAGAGAGGTTCCGTACTTTTGTCAAGCATCACAGCACAGTTGAAAAAGATATGGCAAATAGAAATCCAAAATGGATGATGTTGAGAGATAGATGGGAGGGGTTGAATGGAGCTGAAGGATGGGACTAATAACAAGATGTAAAATGTATATAGGTTCAGAACTTTTGTGAAATAGCACAGTTACAAATAGAAATCAAACTGGATGGACATCAGAAATAGAGGAAGGACTAAAAACAAACAAAATATAACTATTGTAAAATAGATTGTCTGTAAAATGTGTATAAGATGTATAAACTGAAGGTAGAAGCCTAAGTTCTATTGTTTATTAGTTTACTCCAATTGGGGGAAGGGTGGTAGGGTTTGCGGGGAATAATAAAGGTATATTCTAAAAAAAGTATTTATGTCTACGTAGGTATATATGTGTGTGTGTGTGTGTGTGTGTGTGTGTGTGTGTGTGTGTGTGTGTGTGTGTGTGTGTTTTTTTTATTTTTTTTATTTACCCCCAAAAATATATGGAGGATTGGAAATGATGCAGACAATTACATTGATGGAAGCAACAATCTTTCCGCAATATTAAGCTGATCCACCCCTTAAAAATAAACAAAAAAAAACAATGTGTATGTGACTAATATTTGATTTGGAGTCCACCTTCGTGGTTATGAGAGGGCACCAGGTCATTGAGGAAGCTGTAGTCATTCAGGAAATTCACAATTTGGCTCCGTTTTGATCAATAGTGGGCCATTGCCAACCTCGAAATATTTCAATTTGAACATATTTAAAAAATATATATATATTATGATAAAATAACCTACAAAAAATAAAAACTTGGTTCCACATATTTTGTGAGCTCTGTCACAACCTTGGCTACAGTCTGTCCAGCAGCCCACATACAGTGCATTTGGAAAGTATTCAGGCCCCTTGACTTTTTCCACATTTTGTGACCTTACAGCCTTATTCTAAATTTTTTTTTTTTTCCCTCATCAATCTACACACAATACCCCATAATAACAAAGCAAAAATAGGTTTTTAGAAATGTTTACAAATGTATAAAAAAACAATATATATATATATATATTTTATGTAAGTATTCAGACCCTTTACTCAGTACTTTGTTTGGCAGCGATTTACAGCGTAGGATTTTCTTGTGTATGATGCTACAAGCTTAGCACACCTGTATTTGGGGAGTTTCTCCCATTCTCCTCTGCAGATCCTCTCAAGCTCTGTCAGGTTAGATGGGGAGCATTGCTGCACAGCTATTTCCAGGTCTCTCCAGAGATGCTCGATCGGGTTCAAGTCTGGGCTCTGGCTGGGCCACTCAAGGACATTCAGAGACTTGTTCCAAAGTCACTCCTGCGTTGTCTTGGCAGTGTGCTTAGGGTCGTTGTTCTGTTGGAAGGTGAAGCTTCGCCCCAGTCTGAGGTCCTGAGCGCTCTGGAGCAGATGTTCCATCAAGGAACTCTGTACTTTGCTCTGTTCATCTTTCCCTCGATCCTGATTAGTTTCCCAGTCCCTGCTGCTGAAAAACATCCCCACAGCATGATGCTGCCACCACCATGCTTCACTGTAAGGATGGTGCCAGGTTTCTTCCAGACGTGATGCTTGGCATTCAGGCCAAATAGTTAAATCTTGGTTTCATCAGACCAGAGAATCTTGTTTCTCATGGTCTTGAGAGTCCTTTAGGTGTCTTTTGGCAAACTCCAAGTGGGCTGTCATGTGCCTTTTACTGAAGAGTGGCTTCCATCTGACCACTCTACCATAAAGGAGTTCCTCTCTACCACAGAGGAACTCTGGAGCTCTGTCAGAGTGACCATCGGATTCTTGGTCACCTCCCTGACCAAGGCCCTTTTCCCCCGATTGCTCAGTTTGGCCGGGCGGCCAGCTCTCGGAAAAGTCTTGGTGGTTCCAAACTTCTTCCATTTAAGAATGAAGGTGTTCTTGGGGACCTTCAATGCTGCAGACATATTTTGGTACCCTTCCCCAGATCTGTGCCTCAACACAATCCTGTCTCTGAGCTCTACGGACAGTTCTTTCAACCTCATGGCTTGGTTTTTGCTCTGACATGCACTGTCAATTGAGGGACCTTATATAGACAGGTGTGTGCCTTTTTCAAATCATGTCCAATCAGGTGGACTCCATTTCAAGTTGTAGAAACATCTCAAGGATGATCAATGGAAACAGGATGTACCTAAGTTCAATTTGTAGTCTCATAGCAAAGGGTCTGAATACTTAGGTAAATAAGGTATTTCTGTTTTTTTAAAAACCTGGTTTCGCTTTGTCATAATGGGGGTATTGTGTGTAGATTGATTATTACTTAATACATTTTAGATTAAGGCTGTAATGTAACAAAATGTGGAAACAGTCAAGGGATCTGAATACTTTCCAAAGGCGCTGTACATTGGCAATGACAACTGAAAGAAGTTGGCCTGGGGTTGAATCACATCACAAGGCTAGGGCTATTGTTCAGTCAGTTTGTTTATGGAATAGTTGATGGTGCCCCCTAGACTCAAACTCTCCAGCTGTGCTCATTTCCGCTCCTTGTCCTTGGTTTAATTATGACAGCTGCAGCAGTCAGTCAGTGGTTGGTAATGTAGGAGAGGATGTTAAGGCCAGTGTTGGGTGCAGGAGGTTAGGCTAGCTCTCCTACCGCTAGTGGAGCAGACGCCCAGGAGAGGTTTCCTGCTGCTCTGCCCGGTGCTCCTATGAAGCCCTCCCATTAACAGTACTTATTAAGTTCTGACTCTTACTACAACAAAGCTGAGTTCAGGAAAGAACTGACTGAACCGAACCTGTCTGATGCCAGCTTTTACTTACTTCACTGTGTATAAGTAAAGGTTTTTAAAGCAAATACTACTACATGAAGTTGCATGTCTTCAACAGGTTTTTCTCTTACTGCCTTACCCCTGAGCATCCTATCACCCTATCAGGGAAAGGCCTCTTGCTTATACACTGTTTAGATTTTTTTTTTTAAATGAAACTGGTATTTTTTCATAACGTAAAGTTCCTGTATGATTTTATTCATGAGACCTCACCAGGGTATAAAGAAGCCTTAGATTAGGAATGAAGTTGAATGTCAGAGCAAACAAACTGGCCTCATTTTACGTGGCATAACACTGCATAATGTATTAGTGCCTGCTGCAAGCTTCTGAATAAACAAATGATCTAGCTACTAAGGAAATGAATGCTTAATGCTCTAAACTGTGGTAGTTGAGTGTGAATATCCAGTAGGTCTGCCTTCCTTACCTGGACATACTTAGCTGTTTCATCATAAGCTCTAGATTTCTTGTAGATCAAGTGTATGGTGGGCTACACTTTATTGGCTTGAATTCAGCCTAGTGGCTCAGTCAGTCACATTAGGTTTTATGTGTTTGTGTCACGATCCTTGTTGGATAATCCTGAAACTTTCTGCTTACAGCTTTCTGCGATAACATTTTCCCTTCTGAATCACAGGCACTACTGTATAATGGTGCCACACAGCCCTCCCCCCTCACACCTCCCCACTAACAGGTACACTACTTTGCAATGCACGTTTTGTATATTTTTTGTGTACTTAGTTTAATACACCATTCATTTTAGTGGTAGAATGGCGCTGCAGTGGATAGCTGCAGTTTTACGGGCTTCTGTCCAATTTTGCGCTGATTGTAACTGGACATCAGCGATCAATAACCTCGATTTGGAAGATTTCTACTTCGAGTCGGCGGTGGAGGACAAACTGCTCACCCCAGACCAGGCCCTAATCCCTGAGACTCGGGAAAGGAAGAGACGACGTAAGAGAGGCTGATGTGCGGGCATCCTGATGAAACTACTTTGGCGAATAAATAATCCGCCTCTACCCTCCGTTCGTTCTATTGGTAAACGTACAATCACTGGAGAACAAATTGGACGAGCTCTGTTCGAGATTATCCTATCAACAGGGCCTGAAGAACTGTAATATCCTATGTTTCTCTGGGTTGTGGCTTAGATATGAAAAATATACATCAAGTTGGTTTTTCTATGCATTGGCAGGGTTGAATGGCAGCCTCGGGTAAGCTCAAGGGGGAGGTGTATGTGTCTTTGTTCACAACAACTGCTACGCAATCTCTAATATTAAGGAAGTCTCGAGGTTCTCCTCACCTGAGATAGAATACCTCCTGATAATCTGTAGACCCCTCAAATTCAACTAT
This sequence comes from Salmo trutta, assembly GCF_901001165.1. NCBI lineage: Eukaryota > Metazoa > Chordata > Actinopteri > Salmoniformes > Salmonidae > Salmo > Salmo trutta. The sequence goes on from NC_042965.1 coordinate 13,046,258, forward strand.
GGACCTCGAAGCCAGTTCCAATTCATTTTTTTAATTGTTACCCTCTAATCAGGGACTGAATTAGACCTGGGACACCAGGTGTGTGCAGTTCATTATTAGGTAGGACAGAAAACCAGTCGGCTCAAGACCTTGTAGGGTAAGAGTTGAATACTCCTGCTATAGACCATACTATTTACCGAGAGGGTTTTCATCTATATTTTCCGTAGCTGTCGATTTAACACCACAAACTGATGTTGGCAGTAAGGCCTCACTCAACGAGCTGTATAGCGCCATAAGCAAACAAGAAAATGCTCATCCAGAGGTGGCGCTCCTAGTGGCCGGTGATTTTAATGCAGGGAAACTGAAATCCGTTTTTCCTCATTTCTAACAGCATGTAACCTGTGCAACTAGAGGAGACAACTCTAAATCACTTTTACGCCACACACAGAATCGCATACAAAGCTCCACTCCGCCCTCCATTTGGCCAATCTGACCATAACTTTATCCACCTGATTTTTGCTTACAAGCGGAAATCAGGAGTGACACGCTCAATACGGAAGTGGTCCGATGAAGCAGATGATAAGCTACAGGACTGTTTCACTAGCACAGACTGGAATATGTTCCGGGATTTATCCAATGGCATTGAAGAGTTTACCACATCAGTCACCTTCTTCATTAATAAGTGCATTGACAACGTCATCCCCACAGTGACCGTACGGGCATATCCCAACCAGAAGCCATAGATTACAGGCAACATCCACACTGAGCTAAAGGCTAGAGCTGCCGCTTTCAAGGAGCGGGACACTAATCCGGACACTTACATCAAACAGGCAAAGCTTCAATACAGGACTAAGATCAAATACTACTACGTCGGCTCTGATGCTCATCGGATGTGGCAGGGCTGGCAAACTATTGTGGATTACAAAGAGAAACCCAGCCACGAGCTGTCCAGTGAACCGAACCTACCAGACGAGCTAAAAACCTTCCATGCTCATTTCGAACCAAGCCACACTGAACCATGCATGAGAGCACCAGCTGTTCCGGATGACTGTGTGATCACACTCTCTGTAGCTGATGTATGACCTTTAAACAGGTTAACATTCACAAGGTCGCCGGGACAGACAGATTACCAGGACCCGTACTCAGAGCATGCGCTGACATTTTCAACCTCTCCCTGACCACTCTTTAATACCTACATGTTTCAATCAAACCACCATAGTCCCTGTGCCCAAAAACACCAAGGTAACCTGCCTAAATGACTATTGGCCCTTAGCACTCACATCTGTAGCCATGTAATGCTTTGAAAGGCTGGTCAAGGCTCACATCAACACCATCATCCCAGATACCCTGGACCCACTCCAATTTGCATACCGCCCCAACAGATCCACAGATGATGCAATTTATATTGCACTCCACACTGCCCTCTCCCACCTGAACAAGAGCAACACCTATGTGAGAACAATGTTAATTGACTACACATCACTGTTCCAGACCATAATGCCCTCCAAGCTCATCACTAAGCTATGGACCCTGAGAGTGAACACCTCCCTCTGCAACTGGATCCTGGACATCCTGACATGCCTCCCCAGGTGTTGAGGGTAGGCAACAACACATCCGCCACGCTGACCCTCAGCACTGCGTGCTTTGTTCCCTCCTGTACTCCCTGTTCACCCATGACTGCGTGGCTGCGCACGACTCCGACATCATCATTAAGTTTGCTGACGACACAACGGTGGTTGGTCTGATCACCGACAATGATGAGACGGCCTATAAGGAGGAGGTCAGAGACCAGGCATTGTGGTGCCAGGACAACAACCTCTTCCTCAATGTTAGCAAGACAAAGGAGTTGATCGTGGATTACAGGAAACGGAGGGCCGAGCATGCCCCCATTCACATTGACTGGGCTGTAGCGGAGCAGGTCGATAGCTTCCAGTTCCTTGCTGTCCACATCACTAAGGATCTATCATGGTCCGCACACACAAACACAGTCTTCCCCCTCAGAATATGTTGCATGGGCCCTCAGATCCTCAAAAGTTATACAGCTGCACCATTGAGAGCATCTTGACAGGCTGCATCACCACTTGATATGGCAACTGCTTGGCATCCGACCGCAAGGCGCTACAGAGGGTAGTGCATACTTTACTTATGTAGATAAGGTATTTCTGTTTTTATTTTTATAAATTTGCAGAAATGTCTAAACTGTTTTTGCTTTGTCATTATGGGATATTGTGTGTAGATTGCTGAGGAAATGTTTTTATTTAATCCATTTTAGAATAAGGCTGTAACGTAACAAAATGTGGAAAGGTCAAGGGGTCTGAATACTTTCCGAAGGCACTTTATATAGCCAGTTATCGTTACTCATTCTGTATTTATTATTACTTTTACTATTCTGTGTTGTTACTTTTCTATTATTTCTCTATCTGCATTGTTGGGAAGGGCTCATAAGTCAGCATTTCACTGTTAGTCTACACTTGTTTACTAAGCATGTGATGAATAACATTTTATTATTTTTGACTTAATAGGCAGTGTGCAGCTTAAGAAACCCCAGTAGGTATGGTTGCTGTGGCCCATCATCTGTTTGTCTGATTTAATTTGAGCTTTGAATTCTGAGAAGTGTTTTGTGAATGTTCGTAATCTAGTTGCCACAGTTGATTAGGTAGGCTACAGTAAAAGAGAGGATTCATTTTGAAATGGACTGTATAGGTGGTCTGGATTCAGACATTATTACAGTAAATGGATTATAATCAATCCCTTGTCACAGTCTAGTAGTCTTGTCCTGGGGTTCTATTTCATTTTCTATGCATTGCATTTGTAAGGTCCCTGGCTGTCATGCAAGTACTCCACAACTCATAACCTTGTAGGTGGGTGTGCTTCACAATATCAGGTGATTCAGCAGTAGTTTCGGCTTACAGCATAGGCCGACTGATTACACTGGGCATGCATACCTCTCTTCTCTCAGAGAAGGGGTGTATCTGACTGTAGCATACCTGCTCATGTCAGTCAGCCACACAATGGACAGGTTAGTGCTGTGGAGAGCTCTGCCCATGGGGTCTCTGGCTGCTTTCATCACTCCTATTAGGCTGGGTGAAGGAATGCACAGACTACAGGTTCCCTCTGCGCTCCTGTTTGGGCAGCCGCCAGGTTAAATGAGGCCTGTTTGTGTCTTAATGGGTGCAGGACAGCCACACCTGCGTTAGGCTAGCACGGGTCTACTTATCAGGCTCTTCTCTGGGGCCTCATGGAGGAGCGTGCATTTACATTTTAGTCATTTAGCAGACGCTGTTATCCAGAGTGACTTACAGGAGCAATTAGGGTTAAGTGCCTTGCTCAAGGGCACATTGACAGATTTTTCACCCAGTAGGCTTGGGGATTTGAAACAGTGACCTTTCGGTTACTGGCTCAATGCTCTTAACCACTAGGCTACCTGTCTCCCTACTGGAGGGAAGATGCACAGATGTCTACCGCCAGTCATGAGGACCCATACGCCACAAGGCCGGGGCCCATGACATCATCCTTTTCACAGCTGTCTTGCTCAACTGCCTTAAAGGAATGTGCGAAGTGTAACATATTTATTTGTTGTGTAATTAGTATTCTCTCTCATAGATGTACATTTATGGGCATTTGGCAAACAAACAGGCACTTTTGGAAGGGACGCTTTTACGGGCTACTTATGATTGAGTGTACCAGCCAAGGTTTTTAGGACACTAGTATGAGGAATCCAGTGGCCTGACCTATAGAGGCTGTATCATGGGATGGGTTAGGGTGAACCACTGACACACAGCTGATTCCACACATGTCTATGTTTACCCAAATACATGTGAGGCTGCTCCCACTGTTATATACTGTTACTCAGAATGCAAATCACATATTTGTCAGATGTTTATTTTTGAAATTGACTTTTAGTGAAGTAAATAGCTACAGTAAACCAGTCTGATGGCGTTGACTTCAATAAAATGGTCTGTTTGCTATTATATGATATGGAACACACACACACACACATCCAGTTACACTGCTTTGCGTGTTCAGGGCAGATCTGTTTAGATTAGAACATTAGAACAACTCTTCCTGAGAGTTGTGCAGATAGACTTCCTGTTTACCTACTTCTTCACCAGTGATACAGAGTTTTCCATCAACATTGGCCTTTCTTGGCACTATGCAGGGTACTTACTGGCATTAGAGTTGCCAACAATATAAATATGTCCACAGACCATTATTTTCAGACTGTGAGTAGACCAGACCTAAAGCCGCTGTAAAAGCCTCCAAAGGAGAGAAGCTGCTAACTGCAGCCATACAATAGGGACGGTGCAGATCAGGGTGCAGTCATATGAGTGAATCTTCAGATCGTGGGTGATTTGTATGATAACTGAGGTGTAGGTTGAGACTAGGCTGAGTAGATGGCAAAGGGACTGCGGTGATAAATCGTCACGGCTCCTGACCCCCCCCCCCCCCCCCCCCCCCCTGTTTTTGGAAATGTTTGTCTGGCTGACAAACAATCGCTGGCTGAGGGCCAGGGGGGGACACTGCCAAACAGGCCCCCCTCCCCCTCTCGTCAGTGTCCCATGCACCACGTCCAGCACACACATCCTGTCTTTGTGGGTCAGGAATGCCAGGAATCCAGACTTCTGCCCTAATCCTCCCACCCCTCCTTCCCCTACAAGGTGTGTTCTCTCTCTCTCTCAAACATTCCCAGAATCCTGGTGGTTTCAGCCTAGTGGCCTGGGTGTCTGGGTGTGGCTCATGTGTCTCTCTCTCTCTCTCTCTCTTCCTCCTCTCTCCACAGTGCTCCTCCATCCCCACGTCAGTGGCAGGTAGGTAGCAACACCTGCTCTCCGTGGTTTCACCTGCTCCCACTGATCTTAACACACACATATTCCTGCTGCCTCAACTCTCAACATATCCATGGCCGTTTTTATCTTTGGTTTTTCATTTTGGTTCATTCCTCCCAATTGTTGAATTTCTGAAGCGTTTTTTGTATTCAAAGAAATACATGTGTAATTCTAAACCGTTATTATTTATATCCTATTTGATGTTTTTTAGGATTTGCCTTTGTAGATGAAGCTGTGTTGTCGTTGTGGTTTTGTGAAGGTGAACTTGGTTAAGTGAGGACAGGTCTGACAAATAGAGCAAGGATCCACAGAAACAGGTCCTATGTATGTTCTTTGCCTTCTCCTGTGGTGTGAGAGACTATATTCCCACTCACTCCTTTCTCTCGCTTTGCAGGTTTTCAGTGGCCTCATCAAATGTGCTAAATTATGTTTCCTGTGTTTCATAACAGAGAGAGCCAAGGGCTAACGCAGGGACTTCCTGCCCTCGAGCAAAACAATTTATATTCCTCTGGGATGACAATGGCAATGTTTAGTTTTTCCTACCGAACATGGGAACCTGTAGAAGGTACTTTTTTTGGTCCCGGAATGTGGCCATTAGGAAAGAGATGGAGGGAACACAGGATACGTGTCCTGGCCTGGGCAGTGTGTTTCAGTGGGGTTTCTGGGGCCAGCCCGGCCAGGTAATAGAATGTTTGTTTGAAGAGTTGTACGCACAGATTTTTCAGCTATCTGCATCACCACTTCCCCTATTAAAGTGGATTCTATGCCAGAGCGGGATTCCTCACTCATTTTTCCCATGACACCTACACTTGTTTTTCTGTTTCCAGTATCGGTCTTAGCTTAGGTGATCGCCATTGTCAAACACTGCTCATATGCAGGAATGGAGCTACAGTGTCACTCCACGGTATGGGAATCCCAAAGCTCTGCAGACCTGGATTCAAATAGTGTTTGTGTTCATTCAAATACTTTAGTTGCACTTGACTGAGCTTGCCTGGCACAATGGGACAGATAGAATAGTCCCAAAAGTGCAAACCACACCCATCTGGCACTTCAGGCAGGCTCAATCAAATGCTCAACCTATTTGAAAGAAATTAAATACTATTTGAAGTTACTCCACACTTAGCTTTGCTTATTGTGAATTTACCAGCAATAAGCTTTTCTTGTAGTTTCTCAATAGCATTAGGGACATATAAATAGTAAGATGTCAGTGCACTGAAGTGCCTACAGTACTGTGTTCATAGTATAACCATGCTTTCTCATTATAGCAATGTAGCAACGGTGCAATTTCTTTCTCTCCTACTCCACTCACTGAATCCCCCTCCATACACTTTCCCTTACTCCTTAAGAGGAGAGCTGATGTCACAGGGAGTGGGCGGTCTGCCTGTGTCTATAAGTACAGGCACCACAGAGGGAATCTCTCTCTATATGAAGGGAAGCTAACCCTAGCTGAGCTGTGCTGACACTGTAGGAGAGCGAAGAAACGCCAAACTAGTGTAGCTTTTAGTGCGCTCGCATAGAACTATGGATCGGTTCAGATGAATGAATAGGTAAACTGACAGATCAACAGACTTCTCTCCTCTCTGGACAGTATATCGTCACAGCCACCAGGTTTCTGTTCTCCATCTAACGACCTCTGATTGTAATTTTGGAAAGTACGCTTTCAGGATGTTTTCTCTGGTTAGTTTGAGAAGGACTGTTTCGACCCTGTTCGTTCTCCTCTACAGTGCTGCTGTCATGGTGAGTTTCATAGATGCATACTTACCTGTCTGCCCTCTTTTTAAAAAAATAAATATTTCCCATTCTCTCGTTCTCTCTACATTTTGCATTATTTTAGTGACGATGTGTTTCTGTTTTTCCAAAATGATAAACTATTTTTGTAAAAAAATAAAAATTATAACTTTTTTGGTATTTTGTTACAATGAAGAAAGACACTCCAGTATGAGAGTATACTACTGTACTACTAGTCATAGTAAAGACGAGGCTGCACCTCTACCCTACTGCTGCTCTGCGGACCCCAACACATCTATAACACTGACACTGCTGTCTCTCTCAGGGGGAGAGTGACTGTCCTGCCCAGTGCTCTTGTGACCCATCACCCCCATTGTGCCCAGTGGGCGTTAGCTGGGTGACAGACGCCTGTGGCTGCTGTAAGGTGTGTGCCAGGCAGTTCAACCAGGACTGCAGCCCCAGCCAGCCCTGTGACCACATCAAGGGCCTGCACTGCCACCTGGGGGCTGGGGGAAACCCAGAGAGAGGCCTGTGCCGAGGTAAGGACCAGGAGCACCCCTAACATCAGCGGGAGAGAGGTGGTTGGGCCAGTATGGGAGTATGCAGAAGTATGGGTGTATCAGCTGGGTATGGGGATTTCAGAATTATAATAGAAATGTGATAATTCAAGTAGATAAATGCTCAGCATCATTGTAACACTGCCATAGTGGTATAAAGTCCACTGTGCTGATAATGTGTCTGTGTCTCTCCCTAGCGGAGGCCAAGGGCCGGTCCTGCGAGTTCAGCGGGCGTGTCTACCAGCATGGAGAGGACTTCCAGCCCAGCTGCCAGCACCAGTGCAGCTGCATGGACGGGGTGGTGGGCTGCATGCCACTCTGCCCCCACCAGGTGTCCCTGCCCGACTGGCGCTGCTCCCAGCCAAGGCTGGCACGGCCCTTGGGCCGCTGCTGTGCGGAGTGGGTCTGTGACGACAACAACCACATCAGTGAGGACCCAGAGGAACCTCCACAGGCAGCTCTGCCCAACCCACAACCCCTCCCAAACCACATCAACAACCAGCTCCAGGAACAGCCACACTATCAGGCCAGCACTGGAGTCACCTTTAGAGGTACAGTAAACAACCTATCCCAATGTCTCATTCTTCCACAGTCTCTATCCAGGCATAATCCTATCTTGGTCATGATCTTAACCTTGTATGTTTCTCATAATTGTAACCCTGTATGTTTCCCTGTCCTCTCCTTTCACAGAGGTAGTGCCCCTCCCCAGGTCCCAGGTGTCGCTAAGCGCCAGATGCTTCCCACAGACCACTGATTGGACGGAATGTTCCACTACCTGTGGGATGGGCATCTCCAGTCGGGTGACTAATAACAACGCAGACTGCCGGCTGGTCAGAGAGACACGACTGTGTCAAGTCCGCCAATGTGACTTGCGACTTACCCCAGCAATCAAGGTACAATGAGGCTCCACTCAATGTCTGACATGTATGCTTCATCATTTTCCACAAACAAGTATGGCACACAGAACATATTAATATTTCATTTTTAATGAGAACCATTGCAATATGACTTATGGTTTATGTAGCTCAGTTGTCTGTGTGTTTAACTGTGTGTTTGTTGACTGTCCAGAGGGGAAAGAAGTGCCAGCGTTCAGTGCGCCCTCGGGAGCCAATCAGCATCAACTTTGCTGGCTGCTCCACAGCACGGCACTATCGACCTCGCAGCTGCGGCTCCTGTACGGACAGACGATGCTGCACCCCTTCACTGACCCGTACCGTCCGCCTGCGCTTCCACTGTCCCGGCGGAGAGGGCTTCACACGCAACGTCATGTGGATCCAGCGCTGCAGCTGCAAGAAGAGCTGTCACAATCACGGCTCCCCCTCAAGGCCCTCTGTCAGCCTACACAATGACATCCACACCTTCAGGCACTGAGTCAGGATTAGGAGGATGCCCAACCCCAGCCTCGACACACTGGATAGGGCTAGGGCATGCTAGTCTCTCCCCATCTTCCATACGCCCTCTGCCCACGGATAGCCCTGCCTTTCAGCCCCTTCCTGGACATCAGTGTGGCTGGCAGCCTCTCCTCGTCTGCACCAGCACCAGACTATGGGAGAGAGAGCTAGGTGGCTGCTCCCCCCAACCATGCAGAACTATTGCTTGCACTTTAAGCTTCCTGACACGTTGCCCCCAGTTATCCAACATGAGAGATGGGTAGCTATTTGGTGCAACTCTCTGCGGCTAGGTCCAGTTCCCCTTCCCTGCTGATGACCCAGCCACGGAACTGTTCCGGTGGAGGAAGGGACAGCACTGAGCACAACAGACCATAGATGGCCTGATGTCACTTTCTTAATGTCATGTTGGACTTGTGGGTGAAATATGTCATTGAATCCTCTGCTTATCACCCTCTTATTATTAATTATTTTTATTTGTTAACATTGTCAAGACCCTCTATAACCACAGTGGGGGGAAAAAAGAAAGGAACTTGTATGCATGTATATGAGGGACATATTACTTTTTGTCATAATGTGTAAATTAGTGAGGCCAGTGAATGTGTAAGGATGTGATGAGCGATGACCATGGGCAATCCCATACATTCATGTACGATGAAGTGTTTTGTCTGATACGTTGATGGTCGAATGAGGACAGGACGTCATCAATGATTGTACCTGTGTGTGTGTGTGTGTGTGTGTGTGTGTGTGTGTGTGTGAGAGAGAGAGAGAGAGATTACATGTGTGTGTTTGTCATATTACAGAGTATAGTGTACAGACTTCACTCTTTGTTGAGTGGCAAATTATACAGATCACCTCATTTTCCGGGGTATGTTTTTATTGCCTCATAGTATGGAGACTTTCTTATACTGGAGGGAAGATTTTATTATATATATTTAAGATTTATATATTGTTTGAATTCTTATCAATAATTCTCTGATACATTAAATAAAACCAACACGTGTTCTGTCTTGTGCTTCTCTGAGAGGTGCGTCAGGTGGATGGTGATTTAGATGACAGCATAGGGTGGTTGGTCTGGGATGCTGCTGTAAGGAGGGGGTACAGTGCATTCAGAAAGTATTCAGACCCAGAATTTTCTTATGCTACAGCCTTATTCTAAAATTGATTACATTTGTTTTTTTTCCTCATCAATCTACACCCCATAATACCCCATAATGACAATTAAAAAAACTTTACTCAGTACTTTGTTGAGGTGCCTTTGTCAGCGATTACATCCTTGGGTCTTCTTGGGTATGACACTACAAGCTTGGTACACCTTTATTTAGGGAGTTTCTCCCATTCCTCTCTGCAGATCCTCTCAAGCTCTGTGAGGTTGGATGGGGAGTGTCGCTTCACAGCTATTTTCAGGTCTCTTTAGAGATGTTCAAGTCCTGGCTCTGGCTTGGCCACTCAAGGACATTGAGACTTGTCCAAATGCCACTCCTGCGTTGTCTTGACTGTGCTTAGGATCGTTGTCCTGTTGGAAGGTGAACCTTCTCCCCAGTCTGAGGTCCTGAGCACTCTGGAGCAGGTTTTCATCAAAGATCTCTCTGTACTTTGCTCCATTTTTGGTACCCTTCCCTAGATCTGTGCCTAGACACAATTCTGTCTCTGGACAATTCCTTCAACCTCAGGGCTTGGTTTTTGCTCTGATATGCACTGTCAACTATGGGACCTTTATATAGACAGGTGTGCCTTTCCAAATCATGTCCAATCAATTGAATTTACCACAGGTGGACTCCAATCAAGTTGTAGAAACATGTTAAGGATGATAAATGGAAACAGGATCCACCTGAGCTCAATTATGAGTCTCATAGCAATTATGTTATGTTAATAAGGTATTTATGTTTTTGAAAACATTTCTAAAAAACAGTTTTTTGTCATTATGGGGTATTGTGTGTAGATTGATAAACATGTTGGAAGGGGTCTGAATACTTTCCGAATGCACTGTAAGTCTGGCACTTACTTTATGAAGTACTTTAGGGCTAGGAGTACATAACTCCAAAGAGGGGTGCAGTGCTGAAAGCCAGCCTGTTGTTCTGGCGTTAGGGCCAGGGAGAAGAGGCAAGTTGGGTCTCCAGTGAGGCCGCGGCCAGTGCTCTAGCCAGGTTTATGTTCCCTCATATCCTTCAACATAATGTACAGGCTTGTCTCTGGATCACAAACATCACAGCAGCCTCCCAAATTCCACACCCTGTCCTCCCCATCTCCTATGTCTCCCCCTGTCTATCTATCCCACCCTGACCACCTCCTCTGTCTATCCCACCACTCTTTACAGACCTGTCTGTCTGGCTTAGTGTGCTAGTTGCCTAAATGGTGACTCTGAGGTTATCACAGCATGGGCCTACTGTTTAATGTATTTAGTACATCTCAATGTGTCACCTATCCACATCCTCAATGTAATCAGCTTAGAAATGTAGGTTTGGACACATCAAGCATACACTACAAAGTTGGAGCAGGGCCGACCCTAGCCACTAAAGTGACCACTTGGGGCCCCGCAGTTTGCTAGAGTGTCCCCGACCAAGTTTTTAGGAATTCAGTTGGGGTCTCAACTTACTGTTGAGAGTAAAAACAGTATCATACACAAGATGCACATTCAAAATTTGGTTGCGCATCATCAATTTTTTTTGTTTGTTATGTCATTCATTGACAGTCACTCAATTAGCCCATGTCAGCTAACATTTTCAGATTGGTAAATTAGTCTAGCCAGCTATCTAAACGAATTACCGACTGGGCACGTGCTCAGGTTCCCTGACCTCTAGGGGGCCCCCATTGGTTATCTTAGTCAAAATACAGAAATACAGCCGGTATGATGAATTTTGCATCATATGATGCTGCTTTTGCTTCATATGATGCAAAATGCATCATACTGACTGTATTTCTGTATATTGAAATGTATATATCTTGAAAGCTTGATTGCTGACATGCAAAACATTTTGGGACTATATGATAATCCTAAAAAATACCAAAAGATAGATTTGGGTGGAATTTTCCTTTAACATGGCATAAGTCATGGCAAAATGTGTAGAATTGCAAGAAATTTGCTTCAAAACTGCAAATATTTCTCCACCCTGTGGCAAAAGGTGTCATCTTGCCCCCAAAAGGCTAGGGCAGGCCTTAGGTTAGAGATACGTCTGGGAATAGGGCTACAATTTGTTTTTATAGGCCTATGCAACCTCCTTGCATTTTGTTAAAATCGACAGAGCACACATGGCATTCTATCATCACCATAGAGACGGCAGTACTATCTGCCATTGTCGTCACTAAAGGCATAACTCCTATTGGCTGTATCCCATCTGACTGTACCACGTTTCCCCAAAGACTATGGTCTGTAGTGTTTGTATAGTAGGGCTATTTGGTGTTGTAAATGTAGGGAAAGACTATCATCCTCCTTTGACAAAACGGCTGTCAAAGAGGTGCTCTTGTATTTCAGTGAAAGCCATGGCAATATGAGGACTGGGGAGGAGGTTATAGGAGGTTGTGTGAAAGAACAACTTAGGGTCCAGTCCACATTAAACAAAAGCTTTGTGATGTACTGTAGTTGACTTACACTGAAACATATGAAAGCAGAGCATCCGGTGAAAGGAGCGTTACTCATGAAGGCGGTGAGTGTATGCAGTTCTCTCCCCTGTGAAAGTGATTATTTTGGCTGTAGCCTCCTGCTGCGGTGGAGTTTACATTGGCCTGGGCACCAGACTGGATGGTGTTGTCCAGCCTCACAGTGAAATGTGAGTTTCAACATGGCTGTGACATAGGAAAAGGAAATATGTCGGAAATCAACAGGGCCTCTGGGAAGTGGCGGTGGGGGCCTGGGGGGGAAGGATTACTAGAGCAGAAACACTCCCCAAAACAACCATAGCATCCTCTGCAGAAGACAACTGTCGTATAAGCACCTTTTTCTGAGCAAAGCATTTTCTCTGAGAGGAGTTTCACTCTCTTAACATGAGTCAGTTTTAATCAAAATGGAACTGTTCCAGCAGTTCAGTACTGCAGCCTGGGACCATTGTTTTGAGTTTAAAACACAATGTATAACTTGTCCAGCCATACTGTATAACTGTAAAGGATGTCTATACATCGCTGCATGCAAAGGCACATTTACATCTCGAACATTCCGGTGCACAAGTCTGAAAACGTACCGTTTCTGGAAATTTGTGGCAAGTGTCCAGCCTTGTACGGTCCTGCACACGTCCCGTATATCTCCAATAACAGACCGCTTTTGTGCACGGACGTGTATATGTCCGGAAACGGTTCAGTAAATCCCCTGAAATGACCACACACGTCCACCCATGGACCAGGACACATCTTTGAAATTCCAGTGCCCGTTTGACATCAGTTGCATTACATCTCAGTCCATGTCCCACAACATCTCTGCCATAAATGTCAGTAAATGACCGTGCCCTTGTTCAAGGCTGCGCATGCTTATTCGCCCCCACTGAATGTTAGTCATTGATAGCTTGCCTTTGTGGTTGTCACTGGTATATTAAAACACAATTCATTATTGAATGAATTAATCACAGTGAATTATGAATGAATGAATACATTATTAAATAATATTTTATTGTTATCACACATCAGGGTTCCTACACCTTTTCAGAAATAACATTTGAGCACCACTGTCAAGGTTTAACCATCACCTCACGACATCACTATACTATCACTAAACATGTTGTAGTTCCACTTAAGCACAAATCCACTTAATCACTTCTTGAAGGATGATAATTCATTTCAGTAGAGCAGGAGAAAGCGGGTAATAGTATCTGCATTTAGGCTAAGCAGGGCCTGAAACTAAAGTACACCCCATAAGCTCCACCTAGGACACGTAAGCACCAGATGGAAACAGGTAGGCACCAGATGGAAACAGGTAGGCACCAGATGGAAACAGATAGGCACCAGATGGAAACAGGTAGGCACCAGATGGAAACAGGTAGGCACCAGATGGAAACAGGTAGGCACCAGATGGAAACAGGTAGGCACCAGATGGAAACAGGTAAGCACCAGATGGAAACAGGTTGGCACCAGATGGAAACAGGTAAGCACCAGATGGCACCAGATGGAAACAGGTAAGCATCAGATGGCACCAGATGGAAACAGGTAAGCATCAGATGGCACCAGACATGATCCGTGTGGTGTGGCTCGCCAAGTATCTTTGTTCCCTCTCTAACCACTGTAGTTTTTGACAAAGGGCAGTACACCTCACTCCAGAAATAAGGTGGCTTGACGAACCACACTCATTTGCTGTTTTGCAGGCTATCCTCCTCACCGCTCATCAGGTCCACATCAACTTCTCTCCAATGTCTCTCTCATCCTCTGTAAGCACTCTCAACTGTGTAAAACAATAGAACACAGTAAACAAATGCATCAAGTCATGCATATTAGTACAATTCAAGTCTGAACATTACTTTAAAGCCCCAGCAACCCCAGATTGAGAGATGTAAAAGGTGAATTCCAACCTTTGACATATATCACTCTGACCTTGATGGTAGATCCCCCAAACAATGTTTGATATCTTGTGAAATTACTGAGATTATTGGACTGTTGTGAAAACACTAGTTGAATTCCATCCACCTGGTTGAAATTGGCTCCACATGCCTTTGGCTCCGTACACTGGATGTATCACAAACATCTACCCAAATGTCATTATAATCAACGAGATATGCCACAAGTTATGCATGTGGTACTGGCAGTGCACAGAGTTACAGGCATATGGACTAGAGTAGGAAACCAAAATGTGTACCTAGCTCATAATTACTGCTATTTTCAGTAAAACAGTCTTGGCAGTTCTGATACAGAGGCAATTAGTGTTTCAATAAAGTACAGCAATTGGTGATTAATGGAACTACGGGCGATATAGCAGCCACTTTAGACCAGGTGGGTGGAATTCAACGTCTGCTTTCATTCTACTCATCTGGCACAAGAACCTGCAATGGATATAAGCACAAAGTTAAATGTATGTTGTTTTGGTGGCCGGGACACCGGTGCAGGACATTGCTATTGTATGTAAAAAGGGCATCTGAGAGTTTCACTCTTTGTCTCCTGTATAAACCAGTGGCGGTCGGTGCAGTTTAAGATGAGGGAGGACGATTCTTTTTTTTAATGAGCATGGCCTTATTGCTATTACAGCATACTGTCTTTTATATTCCATTCACCCAGTTCAATGTAACACCGATAGGTTTAGGCTACTACATGATACTCAAATGTTATTTTTTAATTTTTTTTGCTACAACCTAGCCTATGAATTAAAGTTTACAATGTAGGTGCACACAGGTCTAGAGAAAGATTTGTGACAGACAGTGACACATTCAATACCACCTTGCACACAGTTGCAAATGAGAGTTTCTATTGGACAAATTCAGGTATGTTTATACCCGTTTCGTTCCATTTAAGAAATGTTTTTCAACAGAATCGGTGGAATGAATACACCCCTGATCACACGAAAAAAGTTAACTTTCATAACTACATGCAAACAGCTTGTTGTATTCCTTCTCGTATCTACATGCTCTTCTCCTCTCACCTTTTCCCTTTGCTTGTGGACTTCAATGCCCAACACATCAGCTGCCTGTGATCAGGCAAAAAAAAACTTTCCAAGCCAAACCTTCAATTCATAACCTCTACACACAGACTACATTGTTGTCACCATATTAGCAGTAAATTTGTAAAACCAAAAGCTTACCTTGACTTGGAAGAGTTCCGGTGTTGGACAGTCATAGTCAGCTAGCTAACATAGCATCCCTCTGTTTGAGCCACGTGTTTGAGTAGGCTAAACTAGCTAGCTGCAATTTCTAACTAAGTAAGTGAATGTCAAAAAAATGAATGAAATATAGCTACCTCTCTCTCGCTTGCTCCTCTTCCATTTTTGAAGAAATTAATTTGTTCAAAACTGTTCAACTATTGTTTTTCTCTTTGAGTCACCTACTCACCAAATGTTATGCATTGCAGTGCTAGCTAGCTGTAGCTTATGATTTCTGTACTAGACTCATTCTCTGATCATTTGATTGGGAGGACAACATGTCAGTTCATGGTGTAAGAGCTCTGATAGTTTGGAGGATTTCCTCCAGAAGTTGTCAAAATTCCTAATTACTGTGTAAGTCTACGGAAGGGGGTGAGATCCATGAGCCTCCTAGGTTTTGCAATAAAGTAAATATACACAGAGGAGGACGGAAGCTAGAGGTTCTATGGCTACACCATGGTGCTACTCTACAGAGTGCTGTTGTGGCTAATGTAGACCTTCATTGCAAAACAATGTGTTTTAATCAATTATTTGGTGACGTGAATATATGTTGTATAGTTTTATCTAAAAAGGATAACTTTTTAAATGTTTCACTATTTTTATGAAATTCACTGAGGAGGATGGTTGTCCCCTTCTTCCTCTGAGGAGCCTCCACTGGTATAAACACGGCCTTGTCTCACTAGATGTGTATGTAGCTATGACACCCATGCATTGGATGGGCAACAACAGTACATTTCATTCACACTATTTATACAGTGCTAATTGTACAACCAAATTATAGAAGATGCCTGTGTATTGCATGTAACAAAAACCCATGAACAGCTAGCTAACAACAACATATGCTAGCTAGTAGGCCGAAATGGTGGGCTAGATAGCACCTAGCGCTGAGCTAGCTAACATTAGCGGTTAGCAATTAGCATGCGACCATTAGATACAATTTTAGTGAAAGGTTAACTTCTAAAACACATATAATTTGTGTGGTGTATATGTACACATGTAAATAAACTTACTTTGAGCCATCCTTTGTAAAAAATAAAAACATTTAATAATTTGAGACACCATACCAGTGAAAAGTTTGGACACATCTACTTATTCAAGGGTTTTTCTTTATTTTTACTATTTTCTACATTGTAGAATAAGAGTGAAGACATCAAAACTATAAAATAGCACATTTGGAATCATGTAGAAACCAAAAAAGTGTTAAACAAATCAAAATATATTTTATATTTAAGATTCTTCAAAGTAGCCTCCCTTTGCCTTGATGACAGCTTTGCACACACTTGGCATTCTCTCAACCAGCTTCACGAGGTAACCCCCTGGAATGCATTTCAATTGACAGGTGTGCCTTGTTAAAAGTTAATTTGTGTAATTTCTTTCCTTCTTAATGCATTTGAGCCAATCAGTTGTGTTGTGACAAGGTAGGGTGGTATACAGAAGATAGCCCTATTTGGTAAAAGACCAAGTCTATATTATTGCAAGAACAGCTCAAATAGCAAAAAGAAATGACAGTCCATCATTACTTTAAGACATGAAGGTCAGTCAATCTGGAAAATGTCAAGAACTTTGAAAGTTTCTTCAAGTGCAGTCGCAAAAATCATCAAGCGCTATGATGAAACTGGTTCTTATGAGAACCGCCACAGGAAAGGAAGACCAATAGTTACCAGCCTCAGAAATTGCGGCCCAAATAAATGCTTCACAGAGTACCATTTACAGACACATCTCAAGATCAACTGTTCAGAGGAGACTGCGTGAATCAGGCCTTCACGGTCGAATTGCTGCAAAGAAACCAAGTCTAAATGACACCAAGAAGAAGAAGAGACTTGCTTGGGCTAAGAAACACGAGCAAAGGACATTAGACCAGTGGAAATTTGTCCTTTGGTCTGACATTTTTGGTTTCAACCGCAGAGTCATTGTGAGATGCAGAGTAGGTGAACAGATGATCTCTGCATGTATGGTTCTCACCGTGAAGCATGGAGGTGGAGGTGTAATGGTGCTTTGCTGGTGACACTGTCAGTGATTTATTTAGAATTCAAGGCACACAACCAGCATTGCTACCACAGCATTCTGCAGCGATACGCCATCCCATCTGATTTGCGCTTAGTGGGACTATAATTTGTTTTCAACAGGACAATGGCCCAACACACCTCCAAGCTGTGTATGGGCTATTTGACCAAGAAGGTGATGGAGTGCTGCATCAGATGACCTGGCCTCCACATTCACCCGACCTCAACCCAATTGAGATGGCTTGGGATGAGTTGGACTGTAGAGTGAAGGAAAAGCAGCCAACAAGTGCTCAGCATATGTGGGAACTCCTTCAAGAATGTTGTAAAAGCATTCCAGGTGAAGCTCCTTGAGAGAATTCCAAGAGTGTGCAAAGCTGTCATCAAGTCAAGGGGTGGCTACTTTGAAGAATCTAAAATCTAAAATATATTTTGATTTGTTTAACACTTTTTTGGTTACTACATGATTCCATATGTGTTATTTCATAGTTTTGAAGTCTTCACTATTACTGTACAATGTAGAAAATAGTAAAAATAAAGAAAACCCCTAGAATGAGTAGGCGGGTCCAAACTTTTGACTGGTACTATATATATATATATATATATATATATATATATATATATATATATATATATTTAAAGGAAAACCTACACTGGGTGGACGTTTTCTGCAGACCACTGTTTTCCAGTACACTGAAGTTCTAGCTGTTCAGTGTCCAGTGATGAGGAGACAGTAGGCCTACAGCACAAGAGAACACTGTCCTCTACTGGCACTTAGGATGCAGTGCAGAAATATACTTAAATTCATAAATGCACATTTTGATTCTGAATAGAACTCGCAGCAAAAGTTAACTGAAACAGCTGTAACACTGCCCCTGGGTTATGTTTATGGTCACGGTTAGGATTATGGCTAGGGTTAGGGTTGAGCCGGGGTGTGGACATGAAGCTAGGTTTAGGGTTACGACTAGGGCTCTCCCTTAGACCCAATATGCAGGAGCCTGGCTCCAGCTCAATTTAATAACTCTTATAATACTAAGATTCAGTCTTATTTGGAAAAAATTATATTTTCCAGGCATTATTGTTTACCCCCAATTCTTCATTTATTAAGAGAAATATGGTATACATAATTTAGCCTAAACAATATTAGCCTATATTCAAATACATGTATTGCCACATCCTCCCCTAACTTTTCTTAACAGAAATGTAAATGTCTATTAAATATCTAATTTGTGGGATTCTGAATAGACTACATCATGCATGGAAGTGGAAGTGGTTCATGACAGCGTGTGCGTTTTAATTGCACATATGAATTGTGGAAAGGATTGTCATATTTGAAAACAGTTATAGTTTAGTTCAATCTAATGAGACTATGAATGTACATTGGGCAGCTACAACACATACATCATTTTGACAGTAACCCCACCCCTGACAGTTGACTGGCTGCGCACACTGCATGTTCAAAACGTCACCATAAAGCGAATTAAATAGACTACCCCCTTGTGCAATTCAGTAAATAGTGTAGCTGTCAAAGACGCTAGTCATAGTTGAGAGTCGGATAATACATCTAATTGATGAAAAAAAAATGGTTTATGCCATCTCTTTAAAACGAATTTAGTTCCATTGTATCAAATTGCATCTTTGACAACGTGCGCTTTTCCTTTTTGACATTGCTTCAATTCGTTTTAAATAACCAGTTTCGCAAATGTTTCGCTTTATTTGTTTGATATGGATATCAGAGAAGTGCTAGATTGTCACAGTCTGGATTAGCTATTGTTGAAAGACTATCCGCTGTCATCCATTGGATTTATTTGTATTATTATTGTTTTTTACAACTGAACTTCTTCACGTCGGAATTATCTGGAACGCACATCAAGGTGAGCATCTCTCTGTTCGCTGTGGTGTGCAAATTAGCCTATTTTTCATGACCAAAACAGAGCTAACCGTAATGTTCATATGAATTTGTATTACATACAGGCTATCTTTACCGCATCTTGATTCTTTGTTGCATGCTGGTTCGAAGTTCAACCAAGAGCCTCCTGTTTTAAGACTGCTATTCTGTTTTCATGCAAGGGCATCATTCGCACTCTTCTGTGTTTCACCGTATGATTTCCTATATAAAAAATTATACTATTCAGAACCAGGACTATACACATAGGAAATGTTCTGTATGAATATATAAAGCTCCCTTGTCTTGTGGAATATAAATCACAATTGTTTTCCCCAAATATTTCATCCAACTTGAATAAACTAAACGTGAATTTTCTTTGCAGAAACCTGGATGCTTAGACTACATTATCACACTGACGTATTTTTTCATTGTGATACCTTTAAAATTACAGGTTAAATGGGTGTTATTTTCGTGGATTGTCATAAAACGTGTTATAAATGTTCTATTATTGTTTTTAGTATAATTTAGCCTATTTTGTTCAATCAGTGAACAGATTATTTGTGGACCTCCAATGTTTCTGGGGAGTTGTGATGGAGGCAAATTAACACTTTCTAGGTATACCTTGGTATTGCTTGGTATTTGGAATAAAAAAACTGCCCCCAACAACTAATATGGGCATCATCATTAAAACCTACATGTACAGCTTACCTGGCGTGTCCTGTAAGAGATTCCTACATGTTCTTGAACTATCGAACATACAGAAAGTAAGGGTGTGGGGAATTCCTTTGTATGAAGGTGTACAGTAGTGAAACATGAGCATGTTGACTAAACACTGTACTTAGTTCAAATTCTTTATGTTGCCCATGCATGCTTGCTTTAGTGGTCACCTGTTAGGACTTCTGGATAACCTGACCCCTTCCAGTAGTAGTTGTTTTGGGGCTCACTGCTGTCAGGTCAGTTTTTGATAGAGTGAGTGAGGCATTAGGCCATGCATCATATTGGTTGTTGTGTGGCTGTTTGTTTTTGAACACTTCAAGCCCTGTCTTAGACAACTGCTGATGAACAGTGTAATGAAGTTGTTAACAAAACCATAGACAAAATCAAAACTATAGTGGATGAGGGAGACGTTGTCAATGAGGTCATTGTAACAGCATGCTACAGTACTTTTCCCATGTAGCTGAAGTGTCAACATAGTTTTTATTTAACAGGAGCTCCTGAGGGCCCAGCATGGTGAACAGTCAGGTGGGAGGTGGTGTGGCATCACCCCCCAGGTCTTGTGCTGGATGCGGAGGAAAGATCGCTGACCGCTTCCTGCTCTTCTCCATGGAGCGCTACTGGCACACACGCTGCCTCAATTGCTCCTGCTGCCATGCACACCTGGGCGACATTGGCACCACCTGCTACAGTAAAGGAGGCATGATCCTGTGTAGGAGCGACTATATCAGGTGAGATACTAATTGGGCTCTGGGGAGAGGACATAACAGGAAGGGGAGGATGTAGATTTTAACTCCCAGGCTAGGGCACTGAGACTGATCTGGCTCTGGGGAGAGGACATAACAGGAAGGGGAGGATGTAGACTTTATCTCCCAGGCTAAGACACTGAGACTGATCTGGCTCTGGGGAGAGGAAATAACAGGAAGAGGGAGGATGTAGACTTTATCTCCCAGGCTAGGGCACTGAGACTGATCTGGCTCTGGGGAGAGGACATAACAGGAAGGGGGAGGATGTAGACTTTATCTCCCAGGCTAGGGCACTGAGACTGATCTGGCTCTGGGGAGAGGAAATAACAGGAAGAGGGAGGATGTAGACTTTATCTCCCAGGCTAGGGCACTGAGACTGATCTGGCTCTGGGGGGAGGACATAACAGGAAGGGGAGGATGTAGACTTTAACTCCCAGGCTAGGGCACTGAGACTGATCTGGCTCTGGGGAGAGGACATAACAGGAAGGGGAGGATGTAGACTTTATCTCCCAGGCTAGGGCACTGAGACTGATCTGGCTCTGGGGAGAGGAAATAACAGGAAGAGGGAGGATGTAGACTTTATCTCCCAGGCTAGGGCACTGAGACTGATCTGGCTCTGGGGAGAGGATATAATAGGAAGGGGGAGGATGTAGACTTTATCTCCCAGGCTAGGGTACTGAGACTGATCTGGCTCTGCTTTGGGTCTGTAGGTTGTTCGGGCACAGTGGGGCATGCAGCACCTGTGGCCAGTCCATCCCAGCTAATGAGATGGTGATGAGGGCACAGGGAAATGTGTATCATCTCAAGGTAAGACCCCCTGGCAGTTAAGGTCTCACTGTTATTAGTTATGTCGTCATCAGTGAATGTGTAACAGTTGTTTGTGTGAAACCCATGGAAATAAGTGCTATACACTGACCTAAAGTTACCTTGTACCTGATGTTAGAGTTTAGCGTTTGCTTATGACGCTAGTTAGGCCTGGACTAACCTTGGTTAACCCAGAACTAAAATCTTGCGTAGTCTGTTCACAAGAGATTAGGCCTGGACTTGAGTGGCACATTTGGGATGAGGATTCTAACTCCTGTGTCTGTCTTTTGTCCCTAGTGTTTCACATGTGCCACCTGTAGAAACCGACTGGTGCCAGGCGACCGCTTCCACTATGTCAATGGCACCATCTTCTGTGAGCACGACCGGCCAGGGGGGGCACTGCTCAGCAGCCACCTGCCCCCACTGCAGAGCAACCCTGTGTTGCCTGACCAGAAGGTGAAAGAGGGACCAGGACCATGAGGCCTTTCACACTTTCATACGTATTTCACACACACTACCATCATGATAGGAGACCTACAGACATGCTGTATGTCTAGTCACTAACGTTCTGCTCTTGTCTGTAGGTGTGCTGAGTGCTTAGAGCGTTGCGGTGTGCCTTCATCCTTCCCTTCATGCTTCCCTCATCTCCAGAGGACCGTCCATCCCTGCTCACCCTGCTCCCGATCACCAACTACCACCCTGTCTCTTTGACCAGGAGGTTCTTTTTGCTTGCAGTATCTATTTCAGATTTGTTGTGTATATCCATGCTTGAGAGAGTGTACAGATACACAGTGATGGTGAGTCGTGTGCGGTGCAGTGCTGGTCTGTCCTTCAAAGACAATATGGACCACATGAACTATTTCAGGACTGAGGCTACGTGTTGTAAGTAAAGGACACCCAACTGTGTGCATATCCAGAACTTTGGTGCTTTTGGACAAGTCTTGCAATGAGTAAGGTAATAGTCTGGACCCTGTCTAGGATCTATAGTAAGATTAAAGTAGACAAAAATAAGCTTTCTCATGGACACAACTAAAACGCTATCACTAACAGTGGCATTGCTTTTGTTATTATTGTCAGGGATATCCCATCACTTAGATGATGAACTCACAATCCCTCTCAATGGCCTGTCATCTGTTACTCAGTGATGTTTAGACCATCATATGAATCTGGCTGAAGTGAAGGAAGAAGATAAATGTCCATTCTTTTTTTTTATAATGTTATTGTGTGTTTCCCAGTAGAGTTCTATTTCCTTAATAAATGTTGCATTCAATTTAATTTTGGATGCCTGTTCAATATGTGAAATGATCAAATGGAGAAAAAAAATGCTATTAAAACATTTTACTGTAACGAGGTGAACTGAAGTAATTGACGTCTATGTGCAGTTGGTTGGTTACATGACATGAGTCTCGTGGTATTATATGGTAGGCTACCACCTGGTTGGTGTTACATTTCCTCCCTGACTGTTCCTGCATTGCTCCCTCCAGCCCTGTATGGTGAAAACATGCCTGATTACCCTGAGGAATGGAATTAGACCGTTTACAGAAGCAATTAAACATGAGTGGTGTGTCTGTGCTGCTGTGCTTGCTGCCTGCTGCAGCTCCTGGGAGGCTGAACTTTGGCCATATCCCGTGGCTGACTTTAATAAAGACTAATCTGGGAGCCAGCCTAATTAAAGGGAGGGGCTCCTTTGCATCCAGCCAGCATGTAGAAAAAAAACATGACAACAATCTGATACTTTTACTGTTTACCATTTTGCAATTAAAAGACACAAGCCAAAGCTTTTCCAATCACCCTTTGCTGGTCTTTGTTCTATGTTAGGCTCTGCATTGGTTAAGTTGCTTGAACTTCCTTGTAATGTACATATTCATGTCCAGTTTTACATGTTGCATATATAGTCAGACAGGTTTGTAGACTTGAGGAATTAAAGGAAAGTTCCACCCCAAAACGATATTTTGGTATTTGTTTCATTAGTTCATTGTTGACATAGTCCCAAAGTGTTTTGCTTGTCAAGTTTTCAAGATGTGTAACTTTCAAAATACAGAAATCATCCAAATATGATGCATTTAGCATCATGTGATGCTGCGTTTTGGGATGATTTCTGTATTTTGAAAGTTACATATCTTGAAAACTTTAGCGCTGACAAGCATAACATGTTGGCACTATGTCAACAATGGACTAATGAAACAAATACCAAAAGTGAGTTTTTGGGTGGAGTTTTAATTTAAGGCTTTAAGAAAACCCAAGCTACAGTGAAGCAGTCGATAGCATCTGCTGTGCTTTAAATGAGCTCTGTACTTTCACACCTTTGCTAGGAGCGTGGCAGCCATAAAAATTACACCTTAATGTGCTTAGCTATTTCAGAAGTCCCACTTGTCATGGTAGGTGCTGATCCTGCATCAATTATTTATTCCACGTTTGATTGAAAAGCATCACGCAAATTCATTAACGTATGCAAATTATCACAATTACAATTATCTTCATATCTATATAGTGAGAAAATAAAACCTCTGCACAATCTGAATCCCACCGCACCACAAGTTACACTTCGCATTCAAACCAATCAGGCCTCATCTGCATATCTCTAATTAGCCCAGCATTTTCAGATGCCAATTAGCAGGTCTCATAAAAAGCCTCTGCCATGAGGCGTTGTCTTTTAGTAGAGACTTTGCAGGTGTATGGCTCACTATGTAGTTTCTGTCATAAGAAAGTGTTTATACTCACTAATTAATCATATTAACACATGCAAATGAGTGTAATTGCCTTAGCTTCTACGCTTCGCGTTGTGTGAATAGACAGAAATGAGACAGTATATTTTTTTTTAGAGGAAGAGAGGGTCTGAGTGGTGTTCTTCTGCCCAGCCACTCTGATACAGATCCAAGATGGAGTCTCTGTGTCTCTGTGTTATGATGATGATCCACTGTCTCTGTGCCAGCAGGACTTGCAGGAAGATCATCTCTGTCTCGTGATCTTTCGAGAAGCCAACGAGAGGGTTTGGAGCAATCTGACAATAAACTGGGATTAAGAGAGACAGACAGCCCTTCATTGAAATCCTCTGGGCTCAAGCAGTGTGATGTTAGATCTGTTCCAGTGGGTGTACAGTATGTTAGAGAGGTATGTGCATGTGGTCACTGTCAGGAACAGAGCCAGAGACTGTGCTGAAACGGGGTCTGTGTTGATAGACAGGCATGCAAGCTGAGGTTATGTCTATGTGTTCGCCGACACAAACATACAGGTAACTGCCAAAATAATGGAAACACTTGAGTAAATGAGGGATCCAAAGTATATTGAATGCAGGTGCTTTCACACAATCAGTTGCTGGGCAGGCCATTATTTTGGTTACCATGGCTATGCCCCCATAGGATGACAATGCCCCCATCCACAGGGCACGAATGGTTACTGAATGGTTTGATGAGCATGAAAACGATGTAAACGATGTTCCAGGGTTATTCAACTCTTACCCTGTAAGGTCCGGAACCTGCTGGTTTTCTGTTCTACCTGATAGTGTATTGCACCCACCTGGTGTCCCAGGTCTAAATCAGTTCCTGATTAGAGGGGAACAATGAAAAAAAGCACTGGAACTGGCTTCGAGATCCAGAGTTGAGTTTAAGGGCCATATGACATGGCCGTCTCAGTCACCAGATCTCAACCCAATTGAACACTTATGGGAGATTTTGGAGCGGTGCCTGAGACGGTGTTTTTCACCACCATCAACAAAACTCTAAATTATAGAAATTCTCATGGAATAATGGTGTCACATCCCTCCAATAGAGTTCCAGACAATCTATTGCAAGGTGCTTTGAAGCTGTTCTTGGTCATGGTGGCCGAACGCCCTATTATGACACACTATGTTGGTGTTTCCTTTATTTTGGCAGTTACCTGTACATAATATTAACGGTAACAGGTTTCCAGTAAAATACATCTTTTACTTTTTTTTTTACATTTAGGTCTATCTATTTGGTACTGTCGCCTAAGGAATTGTAACTATGCTAAGAATCCTTCTTGCGACCATAAAACTGTCCTGTCTGCTAAAACTATTTATGCGTTCCTCCTTCAACACTAGATAACTAGTGATAAGTATCTCAACATCAAGAGAATGTGCATTGCACTTAGTGTCCCCTGGAAAGATGTTGACCTCTGCAGAAATCATTATTATTAGGCCTATAAAGGTATTATGTTCCTGAATGAGGCATGAATTCAACAGAAAAATGTTTTCGAAGACAATCATTTCCTCAGCAATAACTCACTGTCTTGAACAAGGTGGGTAGAGAACAGGCTTAAGACAAAGAAAACGACTTTTCAACTATGAGCCTCACAGAGGAATGTCAGAGGGATAGGAAGAGAGGAGAAACAGAGGGAGAAAGAAAAAGAGAGAGAGAAGAGAAAAGTTCCCTGGCCAATCAGAATGCTTTGAATAATTAAACTGATCGGCTTTATTAGCTCAATTACGTTAATTTGACCACGGAACACGGCCATATGGTGAAAGGAAACAAAAGAGGGGGGAACTAATTAAAAGTAAAATAATGAGGATTTTAATTAACTGGTTCCCCAGACAGCAGCGCACAGGGATCTGGAGCCTGGTACCATAATTAAAGTGCTGTAACGCAGGCAACATCTCTCCTCTCTTTCTTATATCTGTGAGGGCTCTATCCATCTAATTAAATTTGTAAATAAATTAGCAACATTGAGAGTTCCTGCTTGACTTAACACCGCCTGCAATCCACCCCCCCACCCCCCCAATAACACACTCACCTTACTCCCATCACACGTCTACAACAGAATGGATGTAGAAGCAAATGTTTTGCCAAGGTCTGTAGATAGAGGATTTGTATATGTGTGTGTACATTTGATAAGGTGTGTGTGTGTGTGTGTGTGTGTGTGTGCGTGCGTGTGTGTGCGTGCGTGTGTGTGTGTGTGTGTGTGCGTGTGTGTGTACATGCATGATGCAGGTTGTGCTGTCATGTTTGTGCAGGCTGATGTTTGTGTTTGCTCCCTCTCAGGGTCTCACAGTGACACCGGCCCCTCTCAAATGCCCCAGACCCCACCCCATGGCTCCTGTTTGACTCGAAGAGCAGGAGCTAAACATAGCTGCATGTTCTGCTCAGTAACTACCATGCTCTCTACTGTACGGTTCAGATGTTAAAATTAGAGTGCCTAGGTAAATCTAGCTAACCCCTGGGACAACTTGGTATATCTAGTTTGTCCCTTTGAATAAATACCCATGATATCTTGTATCCCCACCTTTCTGTCGCATTTAGATCATGATTCAAGTTCACGCTGCTCTCCTGTCTATCCGGACTCTCTCTCCTCTACATCCCCACAACCTGCAACCTCCTCCCTTGGAAACAGGCTTTTCATTCAAATGCATACAGACTCACAAGAGAGTCATTTGCATATTAAATTATCAACCACTTAAGATTCTGAGCGAAGCGTAATGCTGCCAATTCGATAAAATGAAGAGCAAGCATGCGTTCAGCTGTCATTACCATGGCCTGTCATTGTTTGACATGGTTGAGAAATGGTGTGTTGGGGCATGGTTGACAGAGGCAGAGGACGGTGGAGGGAGGAGGTGGAGGGGGGGGGGTTGGATGAAGGGAGCAGAACATACAAGTTATTTGACATACAGTACCACACAACACCCTGTACACACTATTTCTAATCCTATTCACATATTAATGGTTGAAACGCCAGACAGCCTGGTGTGGTGTTGATTATCCCAGGTGTGCCTATGTTAGGGTAAGCCTACAGAGTGTTGTATCGATACAAAACAAGACAGACTGGAGACCCCCAGGGGGACTAACGTTATTCTCACCTGAGAGGCAGGGGACAGATGCTGCTCTAAAATGGGCTGTGACCTGTTTGTAAATGGAACTTAGTGTGGGATGCTGATCATCTAGTAGTGAAGTAGTCTACATCTACAGACCAACCCCACCCAGCATAGTGTCGATCTTATTTACTTACATCCGTGTCTTCCTGTCCCCCACTGCTAAGCTCCAGAAGCTCTTACTATGCCCAATCTGAGGCTGTTCCTCAGGATCTGTCGACAGATACAGGATTAGATTACCCTCCCCTAATCCTAACTTTAACCAGTGGGAGGAGAAATGCAAAAAGGACCATAGATCAGCTTCTGCAGGCATCTTCATCCAACTCCACAGCCCCAGTCTCTCCATCTTGAGACGGTTTGATTATTGCCCAGAAGAAGTGTTGTGAAAGCCCTCGTCGGTAGGTTTAGTTAGTGTGTGTTCCAACCCCCTCTCACTGGAACCAGGTGGAACACACGTGCGTTCATTAGCGCTCTGTTAATGAGCAGCAGATGCAACACCCTCTCCTTCTCTCTCGCCCTACTTCTCTCTCTTTCACACAGCGCTGGCTTCCTCTCCATTCAGTCCTGTTGTGGAGGTCTTTCACAGCTCCGACATGTGGGCTTCATTAAAGGACATTTGTCCAATTTAGATGAATGACTGAGATCGTATATCATTCTCTCTTGTCAGTCTATTTTTATCCCCAAGGAACTGAGTGTATGAAGTTCTGTCAGAGTTTTGAATACAAACATGTATTCTGGTAGTGTGGTTGGGTTGAGCTCCAGCTATTGTGACTCCCTTGGCCTTGCATTCACTACCTTCAAGTTTTTGTTTTTCCATTGCTGTCTAGAGTGTCAGTGAAATCAAATCAAATCCAGTTGTGTTTGTCAGATGCTTCGCAAACAACAGGTGTAGACTAACAGTGAAATGCTTACTTACGGGCGCTTCCCAACAATGCAGAGAGAAAGAAAGTAGAGAAATAATAGAAAAGTAAAACATGTAATAATAAAAGTAATAATAAATACACAATGAGTAACGATAACCTGGCTATATTCACGGGGTACCAGTACCGAGTCGATGTGCAGAGGTACGAGGTAATTGAGGTAGATACAACTAGGAATAAAGCGACAAATAATAAAAAGCAGCAGAAGCATAAAAAGTTGCAAAACGGGTCAATGCGGGTAGCTATTTGGTTAACTATTTAACTAACTATTTATCAGTCTTATGGCTTGGTGGTAGAAGCTGCTCAGAGTCCTGCTGGTTCCAGACTTGGTGCATCCGTACTGCTTGCTGTGCTGTAGCAGAGAGAACAGTCTATGACTTGGGTGGCTGGAGTCTTTGACAATTTTTAGGGCCTTCCTCTGACACCGCCTGGTATAGAGGTCCTGGATGGCAGGGAGCTAGTCCCCAGTGATGTACTGTGTTGTACGCACCACACTCTGTAGCGTCTTGCGGTCGGATGCCAAGCAATTGCCATACCAAGCGGTGCTGCAGCCAGTCAAGATGCTCTCAATGGTGTAGCTGTAGAACTCTTTGAGGATCTGAGGGCCCATGCCGTGCCTCCTGAGGGGGAGGAGGCAGGCCCTCTATATGACTGTGTTGGTGTGTGTGGACCATGATCGACCCTTAGTGATGTGGACACCGATGAACTTGAAGCTCTCGTCCTGCTCCACTACAGCCCTGTAGTCGGCCCTCGGTTTCCTGACCTCCTCCTTTTAGGCTGTCTCACCATTGTTGCTGTTCAGGCCTACCACCGTCGTGTCGTTGGCAAACTTAATGATAGTGTTGGAGTCATGCGCGGCCACACAGTCGAGGGGGAACAGGGAGTACAGGAGGGGACTAAGCACGCACCCCTGATGGGCCCCCCGTATTGAGGGTTAGCGTGGCAGATGTGTTGTTGCCTACCCTCACCACCTGGTGGCGGCCCGTCAGGAAGTCCAGGATCCAGTTGCAGCGGAAGGTGTTCAGTCCCAAGGTCCTTAGCTTAGTGATGAGCTTGGAGGGCACTATGGTGTTGAAGGCTGGCCGAGCTGTTGTCAATGAACAGCATACTCACATAGGTGTTCCTCTTGTCCAGGTTGGGAAAGGGCAGTGTGGAGTGCAATAGAGATTGCGTCATCTGTGGATCTGTTGGGGCAGTATGTGAATTGGAGTGGGCCCAGGGTGTCTTGGATGGGGATGTTGATGTGAGCCGTGACCAGCCTTTCAAAGCATTTCATGGCTACAGATGAGAATGTTACGGGGCATTAGTCATTTAGACAGGTTACCTTGGCGTTCTTGGGCACAGGGACTATGGTGGTCTGCTTGAAACATGTAGGTATTAAAGACTGGGTCAAGTACAGGTTGACAATGTCAGTGAAGACACTTGCCAGCTGGTCAGTGTATCACTACTGTTTTTGATAATAACTTACAGATGTTTTATTCTTCTCTACACCAGCAGCACACTGTGTCCTGCTGTCTACATTTACAACCATGCGTAATGAATGCCTTTCTCCCACTCCACAAAAGGGCATGCTTTCAAGGCACACAATCCTTAATTGCCCATTAAAGTTAACTCACACCATCCCAGCCAAGCTCTCTAATTGAAGTCCTAAAAATAAGAGCTCAAGCCTTCCAGGGGAAGGCGGTCTGAGCACTGCCACGCTGGGACTGAACTCAGCATGGTCCCAGACCCCCCAGCTTATGGGGCTTGACCCCTGCTATATCACAGGTTTGCATGTGCCCTAAGCAATCACATAATCACCACGGATGGCATAGGAATATCTGCCTCCTACCGGAAAAGCCTCCATATAGAAAATAAAGTAAACTCATGAGTCTTTATACATGAATCAACCTCTGCTATGGGGTGCCTGTGAGCATCAAAATATGTCTGATTATCAAAGGACAAAGTGTTGCCCTTCTTACAGTCACAGTATCAAACCACCATTACACTCACATTTAGTCTGTGCATGAAGGTTTTGTACCTGCCTGTCTGAAGCCATGTATTGTACATAAGCAGGAGAGGATGATGCTGATCAGAAGTAGCACAGCAGCTGAAATGTCACTGAATGTGGTCGTGTGCTATGGCATTTCAAGAGAGATATCATTTCAGACTGGGGTTAGAGGTGTGCAGGTCTGATTCAGGAGCCCGTCTCAACCTCAGAGTGTGGGACTGTGGTTTTCCTGTGAGTGTGTGACACTGACAGGGCCCCCAGCCAGACAGCGCTCATGGTTTGGGGAAAGGTCTGTGTGAAGCAGGGTGGTGATGCTCAGTGCTGGTGCAGTGGGTCGGGAGGCCAACTCCCCATGGCTCTGCTGAGTGTCTGTGCCTTGGTCTCTGGGATGATAAGCAGCGTCTGCCTACCCTCCTCCATGCTGCCTCCCCACCTTGGAAATGCCAGCACAGGGCCAAGGGCAGAGCTCTCCCCAGCCAACCCCCATGGACACCCACCTCACTGAACCATGGGGCACCTCCACCCCTTATCAGCACCCACACACCCGAACACATCGACAATAGGGGGCATGGCAGGGTGTGTGTGTGTGTGTGTGTGTGTGTGTGTGTGTGTGTGTGTGTGTGTGTGTGTGTGTGTGTGTGTGTGTGTGTGTGTGTGTGTGTGGAGTGGGGGGGTGATGTGTGTGTGTGTGTGTGTCTGGGATGCGGGTGTGTGTCACGCACAAGGCAAGCAAGTCAACACTATATACGTGTTTCTCCACTAATGAAGTCAGTTTGTGGTTTGTCATCGCAGTGTCCCTGTATGAGACATCCCAAACTGCTGTTGAACTGAATTCTCTATTCCCAGTCAAGGTTAAGAGACATAGCAGGACATAAGATGTACGAGTACATCACTGGGACCGTGCTTCCACCCATCCAGGACATCTATTCCAAACAATGCCCGAGGAAAGCCCGCAGCATCATTAAGGACCCCACACACCCCAGCCACGAGCTGTTCACTCTCTTGCCATCGGGCAGACGGTATCGGAGCATGAGGTCTGATACCAACAGTCTCAGAGACAGTTTCTATCTAGAAGCCATCAGACTGCTGAACACTTGAACTGGACTGACCACCTGCTCTGATTCTCTGCACCTTAGCACACATGCACTCACTCACTCACACACACACACACACACACACACACACACACACACACACACACACACACACACACACACACACACACACACACACACACACACACACACACACACACATTCAAACACACTCACATACATACATTTATGCTACACACACACATCACAACTGCTGCTACCAGACTCTTATTATGATTGCTAAATACTGCACAATTTTAGCACTTGCCCCCCAATCCCCCCTTCCCCAATACACATGTAAATATTGGACTACAAATGGTGCCTTCCTGTATTATACTTATGCTAAAATATTTACTTTATGTTCGTGTTCTTATATTTGATTATTTCTTATCAGTCTTTAGTTTTAACCCCCCCATGTTTGGGATTGTTAAATAACCTCTTTACATCTTGAATCTGATGCCAATAGGGCAGTTTATTATGCTGATAAGGAATGAATTCGCTGAGGTTTGCGAGGGTTTTAGTTGATTGTAATAATAGATTTGTGTTGTTGAAATGTAATTGCTGTAGCTTGTCGTTTCTTTTTTTGCTGTTTTATCGAATTATCATGTTGATTTTGTGAATTGTTTGTTCTCAGGGCACCATTGAGAACGAGACCCTGGTCTCAGCTGGGCTCCCCTGAATAAATAAAAGTTGAATAAAAAAAGAAACAATACTTTGTCAAGAAGGAACCTGCAAGTAAGCATGTCGTTGGACGGTGTATACCTTGTGTATCCCACACTTACTACTACTAACTTGAGGTCCCGCTTGTCTCCACAAACTTTGGTAAATCCTCTTTTGTTTTAACGCACCACAGTTATGGAAAACCTTACAAAACTAATTACAACTGGATTCCCTAATTACAACTGGGTTCCCTAATTACAACTGGGTTCCCTAATTACAACTGGGTTCCCTAATTACAACTGGGTTCCCTAATTGCAAATGGATTCCCTAATTACAAATGGATTCCCGATAGGGCCGTTTAAAACTCTGTTGTTAAATGAGTTCACTAAAATGTGCAATTGTTTCGAATTATTATTATAACTTGTTGTAATAACCTGATGTAATGTATTTATAGCTGTCTTATAGTTTATTTTTATCTTTTGTTGTTTTATTGATGGCATTTTTGTCCTCAGGGCACCATTGCATATGAGACACTGGTCTCAATTGGGCTCCCCTAAATAAATAAAAGTATATAAATACTCCAACAGTTACTCCACCATCTTGGTTTCTTATCTCTGTCTATTTGCTTATTCTCTACTGTTCATGACCTCAGTGACTGCAGAGAGAGACCTATGTGTGTGAATTGATTGTATAATGTATATGGAGTTAGTATGTTACAGACAAGAGCCTTTTATCTTAAAGTTGCATGTTTATGTACTTCAGTAGGCTTGACATAATCAAAAAGCTATTAGGGCGATTAAGTTGAAATAATACTCTCCTTTTAAGTTGATTCGATTAGCCCCCAAAATACAAAATGTTCTTGGTGGATAATGATACTTGTGATTGTGTGGGTGGGTGTTTGTGTGTAGGTGTGTGTGTGTGTGTGTGTGTGTGTGTGTGTGTGGGGGGGGGGGGGGGGGGGGGGGGGCTCTATTATTGTGTAAGTCAATGAGGAACTCTGATAAGCCGTATGGAGCCAGACTGTAGACACTCTGCAGTAGACTTGGAGATGTCTGCACTGATACTAGACAGGGGAGTTAGTCATGGCAGTCTCTCCTTCACACACACACACACACACACACACACACACACACACACACACACACACACACACACAAATCCACTTTACCCTGTTGTTGTTCGTCCAGTGATCTCACAGTATACTGTACGTCTCTGAATAAACATTCCTTCATGTAAGCAAGTAAACAAATGAATCTCAATCCCAATGTACTGGAGAACCTCCACGTGAATCTAAGTCCAAATGATTTTATCATGAGGCCGCTTGTTGTCATAACCATTCAACCACGGTTGCTTTTGCATTCCTCTGCAGTCTGAAAACCAGTTCTAGATCACCTGGAAACTCCAAAGTAAATTTCCACATTCTGAGTGAAAATCCAAACATGAAAGGCTTTGGAAAGGTGAAATGACCCAGTGATATAGTGATGAAGAGAGGGAAGGCAGACTGTCTGTCCAGTCTCATCTGACTGCCATGGTCATGGTCTGTGCTTCTACATCTGCCTTGCTGGCTGTTTGGGGTTTTATGCTGGGTTTCTATATAGCACTTTGTGACATCTGCTGATGTAAAAAGGGCTTTATAAATACATTTGATTGATTGATTGATTGATTGGAGTGTTTACACAGGAAGAAAATGGCTGTGATCTCAGTAAAAATCTTCCCCCTCCACTTTGTGCTGTGGGACTGTGTACAGTAGCAGTGTCTGGCTACAGAAAGGAGGTAAAAGCAAATTGATTGTGAGTTGTCAGTGTGTGTGTGTGAGTAAGAGAGAGTGCACGTGTGTGTGTGTGTGTGTGTGTGTGTGTGTGTGTGTGTGTGTGTGTGTGTGTGTGTGTGTGTGTGTGTGTGTGTGTGTGTGTGTGTGTGTACAAGCCAAATGAGTACCCCTCACCCCATCCCTCCTGTCTGTGTTTTTGAACTTAGAGATGAAGCCATCTGCAGTGCTCTCCTGAGAGGCCAGGCTCCCCGTCCCCTCAGCTCCCCTCCATTTTCTGCTCCTGTAGTAATGGGAAAATTGGTCCGTCTTTCCGCTCTAGTTGGGATTGGCAGTGTTGATAAGCATTGCAGGGACAATTAGAAACGGTTTCATTGAGAGGTACTGAAATGAAGCTCAGCCGTGGTTGGTGGCTGATACCCATGGGTCTGTGTCACTGCACCAAACGGAAAAGTATTTTCCTAAATAAAATTCAAATACCCCCACCATTAGAGGCTAATGTCCAATAGTGCAGTAACAAACCAGTGAGGTAGCCATTGGTTGGAACTAATATGTTCAGCTTGTGTGCACACTCCACAAACTGCATGTTTTAACTTGGCAAAATCACATGTCTGTCTCACTTACATTCTGCCCAGTTATGTTATTATGATAGCTACATTTAGACAACCCTGTCTAGAACATAGCGGGAATCATACTCAGGATAAAATCCCACTTTGTTTGAATAAGTGTATAATGAGCACATTATCATTTTAACAGTCTCAATATAACCTCACACACGGCTCGGATGAAGACGTATTAGGGGAATATCTTGCTGTGCTGCAGCTCCTCAACTAATTATAATTGTGCTGGCAAAAGGTCCAGTATGACTTGGAGGTAGAAAGGCAGCAGAGCCCGGTTAGTGTTCATAGGAGGGAGAAATATGAAGGTGTGGAGGGGGCTGGGGCATTGTTTATGAGCTAAGTGAAGTGGACCATCACGAAAGGAGTCAAGCAAAGGCTGAGTAAGCGATGGAGAGAATGATTAGAGGAGAGAGAGAGGGATGAAAGAGAGGGAGGCACTACAGCAACATTCCTCTGCAGAACTAAATCCCTCTCACCAACTGCACTCAGGAACAAAATACTCTCACCACAGAGGAAAGAAACATTTAGCAATAGAATATCCAACACCAGACCAACCCTTGTTTTGTGTTTGTGGGGTCATTTTTGTAAATGTAGTCTCCTTGAGGTTTTTAGGTCAAGTCTTTCATTTTATTATCTCACATTTATCCTGTACATCCAACCCAACCAATACATTTGACCCTTTGCCTTTCGTTTGCCTGCCCCTGTATTAGAAATAAACTTTTGTTTCGTTGACACTGTCTGCATCTGGGTCATACCTGAAACCTGATAAAATCACTGGACATATTAATGGAAACATAGCTAGGGTCACAAAGCCATACCCGTCCCACTCATGTTAGAAGCTTAGAAGGAGAAAATGTAGGCTATATAGAAATAATGACGCTCAAATTGAAAATCAATAAACAAAATAATGAGGATTTCTATCAGCCTTATTAAGGTGTAGATGAAATCTCACATTCCAGTGTTCAAACTTGTAAACAAGGCTGCATAGGATTTCTCTTAACTTCCTTGGGAACGGGGGGGGGCAGTATTGAGTAGCTTGGATGAATAAGGTGCCCAGAGTAAACTGCCTGCTGCTCAGGCCCAGAAGCTAAGATATGCATATTATTAGATTTTGATAGAAAACACTCTGAAGTTTCTAAAACTGTTTGAATGATGTCTGTGAGTATAACAGAACTCATATGGCAGGCGAAAACCTGAGAAAAATACAACCAGGAAGTGGGAAATCTGAGGTTTGTAAATTTTCAAGTGATTGCCTATCCAATATACAGTGTAAATTTTGTCAGATTGCACTTCCTAAGGCTTCCACTAGATGTCAACAGTCTTTAGAACGTTGTTTCAGGCTTCTATTGTAAAAGGGGAGCAAATAAAAGCTGTTTGAACCAGTGGTCTGGCTGAAAGCTTTTAGTTTAGTCACGCGCGTGGCCGTGAGCATGAGCTCCATTCCCTTTCATTTCTAAAGACAAAGGAATTGTCCGGTTGGAATATTATTGAAGATTTATGATAAAAACATCCTAAAGATTGTGCATTGGGAATAGTGAATTGAACGCGCGAACAAAAAGGAGGTATTTGGCCATAAAGATGAACTTTATCGAACAAAACAAACGTTTATTGTCGAACTGGGATTCCTGGGAGTGCATTCCGATGTAGATCATCAAAGGTAAGTGAATATTTATAACACTATTTCTGAATTTTGTTGACTCCACAACATGGTGGGTATCTGTATGGCTTGTTTTGGTGGCTGAGCGCTGTACTCAGATTATCGCATGGTGTGTTTTCAACGTAAAGATTTTTAAAATCTGACACAGCGCTTGCATTAAGGAGAAGTTTATCTATAATCCTATGCATAACACTTGTATCTTTTATCAACGTTTATGATGTCACGTTGGTTGAAAGGTGAGGACCAAGGTGCAGCGTGGTGAGCGTACATATTCTTTATTTAGTAAGATGCCGAACAAAACAATAACACTACCCAACAAACCGTGAAGCTAAAGGCTATGTGCCCTAAACAAAGTTAACCTCCCACAACACAAGGAGAAAAAAGGGCTACCTAAGTATGGTTCCCAATCAGAGACAACGATAGACAGCTGTCCCTGATTGAGAACCATACCCGGCCAAAACATAGAAAATAAAGAACATAGAAAAAGGAACATAGAATGCCCACCCTAGTCACACCCTGGCCTAACCAAAATAGAGAATAAAACCCTCTCTATGGTCAGGGCTTGACAGTACCCCCCCCCCCAAAGGTGCGGACTTCGGCCGCAAAACCTGAACTTATAGGAGAGGGTCTGGGTGGGCTTTTCTCCATGGTGGCGGCTCCGGTGAGGGACGCAGACCCCGTGCCACCTCTGGCACGGCCCACTTAGGTGTCGCCTCTGGAGCGGGGACCCTCGCCGCCGACCCCGGACTGGAGGGCGACTCCGGCAGCTCTGGACTGGAGGGCGACTCTGGCAGCTCCGGACAGGGGTCAGGCACAGGACTCACCAGGCTGGGGAGACATGCAGGAGGCCTGGCTCTGGGAGCAGGCACAGGATTCACCAAGCTGGGGAGACATGCAGGAGGCCTGGCTCTGGGAGCAGGCACAGGATAGACCGGGCTGTGGGGGAGCACTGGAGATCTGGTGCATACGCTTGACACCACTCTTCCAGGCTGAATGCCCACTTTCGCCCGGCGGAGCGCAGGCATAGGACAAGCTGAGCCCTCCCAGCGCCCCGGAGACACAGTACGCAGAGCCGGCGCAGGATACCCTGGGCCGAAACGGCACACTGAAGATGGTACAATCCGCCCTGGCTGAATGCCCACTCTCGCATGGCACTTGCGGGGGGCTGGTATATAGCTCCGGGCTATGAGCGCGTACTGGAGACACCGTGCGCTTCACCGCATAACACTGTGCCTGACCAGTACCACGCTGCTTCCGGTAAGCACGGGGAGTGGGCTCAGGACTATCGCCTGACTCCGCCAATCTCCCCGTGTGCTGCCTCTCAGCCTCCTGCCATCTCAGCCGATCCTCCCAGAAACGCCGTTCCGCCTTCGCTGCCTCTATCTCCTCCGGCGGGCGGCGGTACTCTCCTGGCGTTGACCACAGTCCTGCCCCATCCAGGATCTCCTCCCAGGTCCATGACTCACTTTTACCATGCTGCTTGGTCCGTTGGTAGTGGGAGGTTCTGTCACGTTGGTTGAAAGGTGAGGACCAAGGTGCAGCGTGGTGAGCGTACATATTCTTTATTTACAACACAAGGAGGGAAAAGGGCTACCTAAGTATGGTTCCCAATCAGAGACAACGATAGACAGCTGTCCCTGATTGAGAACCATACCCGGCCAAAACATAGAAAATAAAGAACATAGAAAAAGGAACATAGACTGCCCACCCTAGTCACACCCTGGCCTAACCAAAATAGAGAATAAAACCCTCTCTATGGCCAGGGCGTGACATATGATGAGTATTTATGTAAATTGATGTGGCTCTCTGTAAAATCACCGGATGTTTTGTAGGCAAAACATTACTGAACATAACGCGCCAATGTAAACTGAGATCTTTGGATATAAATATGAACTTTATCGAACAAAACATACATGTATTGTGCAACATGAAGTCCTATGAGTGCCATCTGATGAAGATCATCAAAGGTTAGTGATTAATTTGATCTCTATTTCTGCTTTTTGTGACTCCTCTCTTTGGCTGGAAAATGGCTGTATGTTTTTTTGTGACTAGACGCTGACCTAACATAATCGTATGGTATGCTTTTGCCATAAAGCCTTTTTGAAATCAGACACTGTGGCTGGATTAACAAGAAGTATATCTTTAAAATGGTGTATAATACTTGTATGTTTGAGGAATTTTAATTTTGAGATTTCTGTTGTTTTGAATTTGGCGCCCTGCAATTTCACTGGCTGCTGTCGAGGTGGGACGCTAGCGTCCCACATATCCCAGAGAGGTTGCAACACTTTGCAGCCAATGTTAATGTCTGCTAGGTAGGCTATAATGCCGTGAGCTGCTTGTGAATTTGGGCCATAACCCTCTCAGTCAACCAGGTACTGGAACCCCCTGCCCCAAGGTCAAACCTTCAGGAGACGCCTCACCGTGTATGCCGGTTGGCCTTCGATGAGACGAGGGAGAGGGGTGGGCCTGGAAACAGGAGACAAAGGGCTGTGAGACATGGGT
The DNA here is from genome assembly GCF_901001165.1 of Salmo trutta. Taxonomy (NCBI): domain Eukaryota; kingdom Metazoa; phylum Chordata; class Actinopteri; order Salmoniformes; family Salmonidae; genus Salmo; species Salmo trutta. The sequence continues at coordinate 13,084,686 of NC_042965.1, forward strand.
TTAACTCTGGACACATGAAAGGTGGGATGTATACGGAGGGTACGGGGCAACAGAAGACAAACAGCAGAGAGGCTAATAACCTTGGAGATGGGAAAAGGGCCGATAAACCGGGGGGAGTGTTTGCGGGATTCAACCCGGAGGGGCAGATCCCGGGTGGAGGAGCCATACCTTCTGCCCGAGACAATTCCGGGGAGCAGGGGTCCAGTTGCGATCCACTTGTCGTCGATACCTAGAGGTGGTCTTGAGGAGGCCAACTGGGCTCTCATCCAGGTACAACGACAGCCGCAGACAAACATCTGGGCCGAAGGTATGCCAACCTCTTCTTCCTGCTTCGGGAAGAGCAGGGGCTGATACCCCAGGGAACACTCAAAAGGTGATGGGAGAGCAGGGAAGGGTGTTGAGGGCGTATTTGACCCATACAAGCTGCTAGCTCCAGGTGGTGGGGTTTGTGGGGACCAGACCGTGCAAGAGGCGAGGAATGCGGAGACGTCAGGAACTATGGCAAGCCACCAAAAGTGTTGTCGCACAAAAGCCAGGGTCCGACAGGAGTCCGGGTGGCAGGCAAGCCTGGAGGAGTGGGCCCACTCCAGGACCGTGGAGCAGACCGGCACAAACATCCGGTTATCTGCCCCCCCCCCCAATTCGATCTTAGTCCTGTATTGATGCTTTGCCTGTTTGATGGTTCGTCGGAGGGCATAGTGGAATTTCTTATAAGCTTCCGGGTTAGAGTCCCGCTCCTTGAAAGCAGCAGCTTTACCCTTTAGCTCAGTGCGAATGTTGCCTGTAATCCATGGCTTCTGGTAGGGGTTCATTGGGTCAACATCCTCAATGAACTTATTGATAAAGCAAGTTACTAATGTAGTGTAATCCTCAATGCCATCAAAAGAATCCTGGAACATAATCCAGTCTGTGCTCGAAAAACAGTCATGTAATTTAGGATCTGCTTCATCTGACCACTTTTTTATAGACCGAGTCACTGGTGCCTCCAGCTTTAATTTTTGCTTGTAAGCAGGAATCAGGAGGATAGAATTATGGTCAGATTTGCCAAGTGGAGGGCGAGAGAGAGCTTTGTATGCATCTCTGTGTGTGGAGTAAAGGTGGTCTAGGTTTCCTTTTCCTCTGGTCGCACATTTAACATGCTGATAGAAATGAGGTAAAACTGATTCAAGTTTCCCTGCATTAAAGTCTCCGGCCACTAGGAGTGCCTCCTCTGGATGAGCATTTTCCTGTTTGCTTATGGAGCTATACAGCTCATTGGGTGCGGTTGGTTTTAGTGCCAGCATTGGTCTGTGGTGGTATGTAGACAACTATGAAAAATACAGATGAAAACTCTCTAGGTAGATAGTGTGGTCTACATCTTATCTAGAGATACTCTGCCTCAGGCGTGCAAAATCTCAAAACTTCCTCAGATATCGTGCACCAGCTGTTGTTTACATATATGCATAGGCCTCCTGCCGATAGTGTATAACCAGCCAGCTGTATGTTCTTAACTTCTATGGGCTAGGTGGGACGTTAGCGTCCCACTCTATTCAACAGCCAGTGGAAGAGCGTGGCGCGAAATACAAAAACCTCAAAAATGCTATAATTTCAATATTCTCAAACATACGACTATTTTACACCATTTGAAAGATAAGACTCTTGTTAATCTAACCACATTGTCCGATTTCAAAAAGGCTTTACAGTGAAAGCAAAACATTAGATTATATTAGGAAAGTACATAGACACAAATAACCACACAGCCATTTTTCAAGCAAGCATATATGTCACAAAAACCCAAAGCACAGCTAAATGCAGCACTAACCTTTGATGATCTTCATCAGATGACACTCCTAGGACATAATGTCATACAATACATGCATGTTTTGTTCAATCAAGTTCATATTTATATCAGAAAACAGCTTTTTACATTGGTGTGTGATGTTCAGAAATTGTATTCCCACCGAAAACTTCCGGTGAATTTACAATATTACTCATGATAAACGTTGACAAAATACATAATTATTTTAAGAATTATAGATACAGAACTCCTTTATGCAATCGCTATGTCAGATTTTAAAATAGCTTTTCTGCGAAAGCACATTTTGCAATATTCTGAGTACATAGCTCAGCCATCACGGCTAGCTAATTTGACACCCACCAAGTTCGGAGAACACTAAACTCAGAATTAATATTAGAAAAATTGGATTACCTTTGCTGTTCTTCGTCAGAATGCACTCCCAGGACTGCTACTTCCACAACAAATGTTGTTTTTGTTCCAAATAATCCATAGTTATGTGCAAATACCTCCGTTTTGTTCGTGCGTTCAGGTCACTATCCAAAGGGTAACGCACGAGCGCATTTCGAGACAAAAAAAATCAAAATGTTCCATTACCGTACATGTCAAACGCTGTTTAACCTCTCTGGGCTAGGTGGGACGTTTGCGTCCCACCCTAGTCAACAGCCAGAGGAATCCCGTGGCGCGATTTTCAAATACCTTAGAAATGCTATTACTTCAATTTCTCAAACATATCACTATTTTACACCATTTTAAAGACAAGACTCTCGTTAATCTAACCACACTGTCCGATTTCAAAAAGGCTTTACAACGAAAGCAAAACATTAGATTATGTCAGCAGAGTACCCAGCCAGAAATAATCAGACACCCATTTTTCAAGCTAGCATATAATGTCACAAAAAACAAAACCACAGCTAAATGCAGCACTAACCTTTGATGATCTTCATCAGATGACACTCCTAGGACATTATGTTATACAATACATGCATGTTTTGTTCAATCAAGTTCATATTTATATCAAAAACCAGCTTTTTACATTAGCATGTGACGTTCAGAACTAGCATTCCCACCGAAAACTTCCGGTGAATTTACTAAATTACTCACGATAAACGTTCACAAAAAACATAACAATTATTTTAAGAATTATAGATAGAGAACTCCTTTATGCAATCGAGGTGTCCGATTTTAAAATAGCTTTTCGATGAAAGCACATTTTGCAATATTCTGAGTAGATAGCCCGGCCATCACAGGCTAGCTATTTTGACACCCACCAAGTTTGGTACTCACCAAACTCAGATTTACTATAAGAAAAATTGGATTACCTTTGCTGTTCTTCGTCAGAATGCACTCCCAGGACTTCTACTTAAACAACAAATGTTGGTTTGGTTCCAAATAATCCATAGTTATATCCAAATAGCGGCGTTTTGTTCGTGCGTTCAAGACACTATCTGAAGGGTAACGAAGGGTGACGCGCCCGGCGCGTTTCGTGACAAAAAAATTCAAAATATTCCATTACCGTACTTCGAAGCATGTCGCGTCAATCCGCTATCGTTTTGTTCGTGCGTTCAAGACACTATCTGAAGGGTAACGAAGGGTGACGCGCCCGGCGCGTTTCGTGACAAAAAAAATTCTAAATATTCCATTACCGTACTTCGAAGCATGTCAAACGCTGTTTAAAATCAATTTTTATGCGATTTTTCTCGTAAAATAGCGATAATATTCCGACCGGGAGTCGTTGTTTTCGTTCAAAGACTGAGAAAGTAAAATGGACTCTTCACGTGCATGCGCGCACCCGTCTCATTGTTCTCAGATCGACCACTTACCAAATGCGCTACTGTTTCTCAGCCAGTAACTGCAGAGTCATCATTCAACGTTCTGGCGCCTTCTGAGAGCCTATGGGAGCCTTAGAAAATGTCACGTTACAGCAGAGATCCTTTGTTTTGGATAGAGATGACAAAGAAGGCCAAGAAATGGTCAGAGAAGGCGCTTCCTGTTTGGAATCTTCTCAGGTTTTGGCCTGCCAAATGAGTTCTGTTATACTCACAGACACCATTCAAACAGTTTTAGAAACTTAGGGTGTTTTCTATCCAAATCAAACAATTATATGCATATTCTAGTTACTGGGCAGGACTAGTAACCAGATTAAATCGGCACGTTTTTTTATCCGGCCGTGCAAATACTGCCCCCTATCCCCAACAGGTTAAACAGCATGTCAAACGCTGTTTAAAATAAATTTTTATGGTATTTTTTTCCGTAAAATAGCGATAATATTCCAACCGGACAATGCTGTATTCATTGAAAAAGGAAGAGAAAAAATGGCGAGGTCTCGTGAACACGCATTTCCAATCTCTTAGCCACCAGGCAGTCCACTGACAAACTGTGCTCCTGTACTCTGCCCGGAGACAGGTGATGCGTCAATCCGCTTTCTGAACGCTTTAGAGAGCCAATGGAAGCCTTAGAAAGTGCTACATAACCCCACGGCACTGTAGTTTTGATAGAGAAGCAAAGGGAGAACTACAAAATCGCAGACAGGCCACTTCCTGCTTGGAATTTTCTCAGGTTTTTGCCTGCCATATGAGTTCTGTTATACTCACAGACACCATTCAAACAGTTTTAGAAACTTCAGAGTGTTTTCTATCGAAATCTACTAATAATATGCATATTCTCATTTCTGGGAAAGAGTAGTAACCAGTTTAAATCGGGTATGTTTTTTATCTGGCCGTGAAAATACTGCCCCCTAGCCCAGACAGGTTAATAAGTCTACCTACATGCACGTATTATTTAAATTACCTTGACACCAGTGCCCCCACACATTGACTCCGTACTGGCACCCCCTGTATATAGCCCCGCTATTGTTATTTACTGCTGCTCTTTAATAATTTGTTATTCTTATCTCTTAAAACCGCATTGTTGGTTAAGAGCTTGTAAGTAAGCATTTCACTGTAAGGTCTACACATGTGGTATTCGGCGCATGTGACAAATAAAATTAGATTTGACTTGATTTGATTTACTCTTTACTCAGTTTAGACAAAAATGTAACTGGTTCCACACTAACAGGTCCAGACCTGTTGGCAACAGCCACTGATCTCCATTCTCAGAGCCCCCACAGCACAATTCGGTTCCGTGTGTTTGCACAGCTTGTATATCAACAGATCAGGGCCAGCTCTAGCCATGTGGGGAACCTAAGCGAGAGGGGTTGGGGGGGACGCCCCCCCCCCCCCCACCAAGCGGACTGTAAGGACAGAAGCTTGAGACGAGAAGCAAGTAGTGAACATTGTGAACATTTAATGAAACATGGACAGGAACAGAATACGGACAATAATGCTGACACTGGGTTCTAACAGAGGAACAGACAGAAATAGGAGGGGCAATCAACAGACGTGAAGGAGTCCAGGTGAGTCCAATGAGCGCAGATGATTGTGACAGGCAGCCTGGCGCCCTCGAGTGCCAGAGAGGAGGAGCGGGAGCAGGCATGACATGGACAAATCTTTTAGTGGCCCCCTCATTGATCGAGAGAAAAATGTAAGTATTAAAGTTAATTTCCTTCAATTCTACAAAATTGACCATGCTACTGTACATAGAGATAATGTTGCAGTTTTAAATCAAGTTTTCTGCAATTCTACACATTTTGCGACGTGGCGGAGAGAAAATGTAGCAATGTTATAACACATTTCATGCAATTCTACTCATTTGACATGGGGCAAAGAGACATTTTTGCAGTTTTATAACACATTTCATGCAATTCTACTCCTTTTGCCATTGGGCAGAGAGACATTTTTGCAGTTTTAAAGCTGATTTCCAGCAACTCTACCCATTTTTACATGGGGTGGAGAGAGATTTTAGCAGGTTTAAAGAGAATTTCCAGCAATTATACACATTTTGCCATGACTTATGCCATGTTAATGATATCTGAGTGAGAGTGACTAATACAACCAATGGGGCCCCCTGGAGGTCAGGATCCCTGGGCACGTGCCCTGCATGCCCGGTCGGTATTCGGCCATGAATGCTAGAAGATTAGATAGCTGGTTAGACTAATTTACCAATCTACAAATCGTTAGCTGACATAGCTAATTGGGTGACTGTCAGTGACAGACAAAACAAGAGAGAAACTGATGGTGCATAACCAAATTTTGAATGTGCACCTTGTGTATTCTACTACACTCGTCAGTAAGTTGAGACCCCAACTGAGTTTCTTTTACCCTAGCAGCCGGGGGCCCTAAGCGACTGCTTATGTTGCTTATGCCAGGAGCCGTCCCTGTCTCAGAGTAGCTCAAACTGTCAAAGTGTAAAGTGTAAACGGATGCAGCTTGTCTCATACACATAGTTCTTAATATGCCTTTAGGCTGTGGACATGCCCCATGGGAGGGAGCCATAAAGTAAATACAAAGTGAATGTGGTCTTTATACTCCCTGTGAGCTGAGCTACATGCTCCCTGGCTACTAGTTCTGTGGTAGTGTTAGGGAGGCTACAGTACCTGTAGGTTGGAGTTGAGAGCAGCTAAACTTTAAATAGCCATTGAATTCCCTCACTAACAATAATCTAACTCTGGTGATAGGCTTGGAACTAGGCTAAACCTTCATTGTTATGCATTGTAATGTGATGCCCTATATCGACTATTCCCACACTGGGGGTACCCCCAGGGGCACGTGCAATGCTGTCGGGGGTACGCCAAATAAAAATGTGATTCACATTTTCAAGCAGTCCATTTAGATTTTCCAACGGGGCTATACATTTGGGTGATGTTTTTTTCTAGCCTAAGTAGCCTCATTTCACTGCCAAAAATAAAATTAAACAAACCGTCTAGTGTTCAGCGAAATAACAACACAATATCAAATACAGGTAGCCTAGTCAAATAATTAACATCCAATCACATGAACCGTTACTCTCTCGCGGGAATTCCACTAACGGTCCGTATGTAGCCAAACGTTGCTGCTGCTCATTCCGTTTGCTCAAAAATGGATAAATGGTTAATAGAGACACATATCAGCTCTAATGGTAGTACTGCTACTACCAGCATTACTACACCTGCACCTGTCGACGACACAAGCTGTTGTGATTCCACGAGCACACCTAATGCTAGCATCAGTAATTCTACATTTGTTGCTAGCCCATCTAGCATGGACACTGACAGTTGAGAATCTGATGCAGCCGAAGAGCTACTGCCCCCTGACCCGGGAAAGCACCTAACAACAGACAGGGACGTTGGGTTTGGGGTTCACTTATATTGGGAACAGTGCCTTTTCTTTCCTCAGCCACAGTGTGTTAATAAGCCACGGGACTTTTTTGAGCGAGATTTATGACCACTTTCGAGTAGTAACACATGAATTAAAGCAACAGATACCATTAATAATATGGGGCTAGAAGCGTCTTATATGGTGAGCTACCGAGTGGCTAGGACAGGCAAGCCCCATACTATTGTGGAGGGCTTAATTCTTCCTGCTGCCGCGGATATGGCTGGGACAATGCTGGGAGAAAAGGCCCAAAAAACTATAGAGACAATGTCATCATCGAACAACACTGTTTCACGATGCATCAGTGACATGGCAGGAGATGTTTTGAAACAATTACTGCTTCACATACAAGCCAGTGAATTCTATGCATTACAGCTGATTGTATATGTCCGTTACGTTTATGCGGGGTCAATTAAAACCTGTTTGGGAAAGGCGTGCCGCTAGCGGGACACCTCGACAACATCTGGTGAAATTGCAGAGCGTGAAATTCAAACGACAGTATTATAAATATTTAACATTCATAAAATCACAAGTGTAATACATAAAAATAAAGCTTAACTTCTTGTTAATCCAGCCGCCATGTCCGATTTCAAAAAGGCTTTACGGCGAAAGCAAACCATGCGATTATCGGAGGACAGCGCCACGCATACAAAACCATTGAAAACATTTTTCAACCAGGCAGGTACGACACGAAAGTCAGAAATAGCGATATAATAAATGCCTTACCTTTGATGATCTTCTTCTGTTGGAACTCCAAAAGGTCCCAGTTACATCACAAATGGTCCTTTTGTTCGATAATGTCCTTCTTTATATCCATAAAAACTCAGTTTAGCTGGCGCACTTCAGTCAATAATCCACCGTTTCCCTCCATGAAAATGCATACAAAATTAATCCCAAACGTTGCTAACAAACTTTTCCCAACAAGTCAAACAACATTTATAATCAAACCTTAGGTATCCTAATACGCAAATAAATGATCAAATTTAAGACGGAGAATCGTTATTGTCTTTAACCTCTATGGGACCGGCGGGACGAATTCGTCCCACCTACGTAACAGCCATTTGAATCCTGTGGCGCGATTTCAAAACGTTTGAATTGCTATTACTTCAATTTCTCAAACATATGACTATTTTACAGCTATTTAAAGACAAGACTCTCGTTAATCTAACCACACTGTCCGATTTCAAAAAGGCTTTACAACGAAAGCAAAACATTAGATTATGTCAGCAGAGTACCCAGCCAGAAATAATCAGACACCCATTTTTCAAGCTAGCATATAATGTCACATAAACCCAAACCACAGCTAAATGCAGCACTAACCTTTGATGATCTTCATCAGATGACACACCTAGGACATTATGTTATACAATACATGCATGTCTGTTCAATCAAGTTCATATTTATATCAAAAAACAGCTTTTTACATTAGCATGTGACGTTCAGAAAAAGCATACCCCCCGCAAACTTCCGGGGAATTTACTAACAATTTACTAAATTACTCACGATAAACGTTCACAAAAAGCATAACAAATATTTTAAGAATTATAGATACATTACTCCTCTATGCACTCGATATGTCCGATTTTAAAATAGCTTTTCGGATGAAGCACATTTTGCAATATTCTAAGTACATAGCCCAGCCATCACGGGCTAGCTATTTAGACACCCACCCAGTTTAGCCTTCACCAAAATCACATTTCCTATAAGAAAAATGATCTTACCTTTCCCGTTCTTCGTCAGAATGCACTCCCAGGACTTCTACTTCAATAACAAATGTAGGTTTGGTCCCAAATAATCCATCGTTATGTTCCATCAGCGACGTTTTGTTTGTGCGTTCTAGACACTATCAGAATGGTAAATCACGGTCGTGCGCATGGCGCATTTCGTGACAAAAGATTTCTAAATATTCCATTACCGTACTTCGAAGCATGTCATCCGCTGTTTTAAATCAATTTTTATGCCATTATTCTCGTAAAAAAGCGATAATATTCCGACCGGGAATCTGCAATTAGCTAAACAGCCGAAGGAAAATACTGCACGGGGTCGAATCGGGCACGCGCCTAATTCCATTGTCCTCTGATGGGCCACTTGGAAAAGGCGATTCTGTGTTTCAGCCTGAGGCTGCCTCGTCATCGTTCATGTTTTTCCCGGGCTCTGAGAGCCTATTGGAGCCGTAGGAATTGTCACGTTACAGCTAAGATCCTGACTCTTCAATAAACAGAAGCAAGAACAACAACACCTTGTCAGACAGAGTACTTCCTGCATGAAACCTTCTCAGGTTTTTGCCTGCCATAGGAGTTCTGTTATACTCACAGACACCATTCAAACAGTTTTAGAAACTTTAGGGTGTTTTCTATCCATATATAATAAGTATATGCATATTCTAGTTACTGGGTAGGATTAGTAACCAGATTAAATCGGGTACGTTTTTTATCCGGCCGTGTAAATACTGCCCCCTAGCCCCAACAAGTTAGAAAAATACCAAAGAACGCACTCTCTTCCACGCGCTTGGAAACATTACAGCCAAAATGGGAGCCATCTACAAAAACTACAATTTCTGGCTTATTTGTCCAAAAACCAGCCTGAAACTCTTCCTAAAGATTGTTGACATCTAGTGGAAACCCTAGGAACTGCAATCTGGGAGGATTTGGCCTAATAATTAAAGTGATAGCCATTAAAAATAGTGGTAAGCTGAATTTTTCTTTTTTGGGATGGTTTGTCCTCGGGGTTTCGCCTGCCATATCAGTTCTGTTATACTCACAGACATTATTTAGAAACTTTAGAGTGTTTTCTATCCAAATCAACCAATTATATGCATATCCTAGCTTCTGGGCCTGAGTAACAGGCAGTTTACTTTGGGCACGCTTTTCATCCGGACGTCAAAATACTGCCCCCTATCCCAAAGAAATTTTAAGGAAGACAGCCTCTTCTGCAGACCACTAGAAACCAGGACAACAGGAGAGGATATTTTTAAAGTACTGGACAGCTTTGTGACATCAATTGGACTTTGGTGGTGAAGATGTGTTGGTATCTGTACTGATGGCGCAAAAGCCATGACAGGAAGACATAGTGGAGTGGTAACGTGCATGCAAGCAGTTGCTCCCGACGCCACTTGGGTACACTGCAGCATCCACCGAGAGGCTCTTGCTGCCAAGGGAATGCCTGACAGCTTGAAAGATGTTTTGGACTACAGTAAAAATGGTTAACTTTGTTAAAGCAAGGCCCCTGAACTCCTGTGAATTTCTGCATCATGCAATGATATGGGCAGCGACCATGTAACACTTTTACAACATAGAAAAGTGCGCTGGGACAAAGTATTGACACGATTTTTGCATTGATAGACAAGCTTAAAGTTTTCTTTTCAATGGGCGGGACATAATTGAGGCTATGATTAAGAAGTTGGAGCTCTTCTCTGTCTGCATTAACAAGGACAACACACAGGTCTTTCCATCACTGTATGATTTTTTGTGTGCAAATGAACTCAAGCTTACGGACAATGTCAAATGTGATATAGCGAAGCACCTGAGTGAGCTGGGTGCGCAATTACGCAGATACTTTCCCGAAACAGACAACACAAACAACTGGATTCGTTATCCCTTTCATGCCCTGCCTCATCGCTTGTTGCAATCGAAATTGCAACAAGCGGTTCTGTGAAAATTGAAGCCACTGTCAATTTCTGGATAAGGATGCGCTCAGAGTATCCTGCCTCAGCAAATTGCGCTGTTAAGACACTGATTCCCTTTGCAACCACGTACCTATGTGAGAGTGAATTCTCGGCACTCACTAGCATGAAAACTAAATACAGGCACAGACTGTGTGTGGAAAATGATTTAAGACTGAGACTCTCTCCAATACAACCCAACATTGCAGAGTTATGTGCATCCTTTCAGCACACCCTTCTCATTAACCTGTGGTGAGTTAATCACAATTTTTGATGAACAAATAAGGTTTTATATGTAAGATGGCTAAATAAAGAGCAAAATTATTGAGTATTATCATATTATTATATGTGCCCTCGTCCTATAAGAGATCTTTGTCACTTCCCACGAGCCGGGTTGTGACAAAAACTCAGACACATTCTTATGTGTAATACATGTATCGTATAGGGTGTGTGTGGCAGGCTTACAATGATGGCAAAAAACAACATTTGAGAATGCGCTGACTCTCGTGCTAGAGGGGGTACGCAACTGGATGTTGAATGTTTGGGAACCTCTGGCCTATATGATCGATAGGAAGGATTAAAGGGCAAAAAGCAAGCAGTAGTTCAAGTGGGAATGCACAAAAATATGGAGGTGAGAAACTGTGAGAGTAACTGTGAAAAATGAAAAATAAAAACCTAATCTAAATTCATGTGTTAATTACTTTGGTGTTTTTGTAAGCATCTACTAATGCAGCACTCTGCTAGTTCTTTGTCTTACACAATTAGAATTTTTATCTCATTATCTCAAATACAGATAGCACATACTCACACATATCCCCCTGGTCCTTGACTGTGTGTGTGTGTGTGTGTGTGTGTGTGTGTGTGTGTGTGTGTGTGTGTGTGTGCGTGTGCGTGTGCGTGTGCGTGTGCGTGTGCGTGTGCGTGTGCGTGTGTGTGTGTGTGTGTGTGTGAACATGTTAATGTGGTGAAGAGCAGGCAGACAATGCTAGTTGAGACTGAAACATATTCCAGTGGGTGAGCTCTCATCATGTCACAGGTCTGACAGTGAGAGGGAGTTATTGGTATGGAGAGGCAGCTCATATTCCACAGGAGAGTCAACTCTCACCCCTCCTTCACAACAATGAACAGAACATCCTCTCAGCTCTATTTCTGTATGCCCAGGTCCTAGCACATTGATAGAGATTGTTTTACATTTTAATAGCTTGCTAAATTCATCCAGGTTTGGAATGGTTTAGGAGTTGAAGGAGAGGTTTAGAGCTCGTTGGTCCAATGGATCTAACTGCTAATGCAGGCTAATAGATAGAGAACACTTGGATAAAAGTTGACCACTTTAGGATGCTCAGCACCCACTCTACCTTAACCTGACCTTGACCTCAACACTGTATTTTATCCATATCATTTACCGTCCCCCATAGAACTCAACATATCTGAGATACATACATCCCCCAGTGGAGGCAGCTGAGGGTGGGACAGCTAATAATAATGGCTGGAATGGAGTCAATGGAATGGTATCAAACAAATCAAACGAGGTTTTTATGTGGTTGATGTCATTCCATGGACTCCATTCCAGCCGTTATTATGCGCCGTCCTCCCCTCAGCAGCCTCCACTGACATCACCAATATTAAACACTGAGTATACAAGACATTAAGCACACCTGCTCTTTCCATGAAATAGACTGACCAGGTGAAAGCTATGATCTCTTATTGATGTCACTTGTTAAATCCACTTCAAACAGTTTAGATGAAGGGGAGGAGACAACTGAGACATGGATTGCGTATGTGTGCCATTCAGAGGGTGAATGGGAAAGACAAAAGATTTAAGTGCTTTGAAAGAGGTATGTTAGTAGGTGCCAGGCACACCGGTTTGTGTCAAGAACTGCAATGCTGCTGGGTTTTCCATGCTCTACCGTTTCCTGTCTATATCAAGAATGGTCCACCACCCAAAAGACATCCAGCTAACTTGACACAACTGGTGGAAGTTTTGGAGTCAAAATGGGCCAGCATCCCTGTGGAACGCTTTAGACACCTTGTAGAGTCCATGCCCCAATGAATTGAGACTGTTCTGAGGGCAAAAGGGGGGGGGGGGGGTGCAACTCAATATTAGGAAGGTGTTCCTAATGTTTGCTATACTCAGTGTATATTAACTTGTATAATGATCACCAGCACACCCTTATACCACCCACCACTGCGACCTGTATGCTCTAGTCGGCTGGCCCTCACTATATATCGTCGCCAGACCCACTGGCTCCAGGTCATCTATAAGTCTATGCTAGGTAAAGCTCCGCCTTATCTCAGCTCACTGGTCACGATAACAACACCCACCACGCGCTCCAGCAGGTATATCTGTCACGACTTCCTCCGAAGCCGGTCCCTCTCCTTGTTCGGGCGACGTTCGGCGGTCGACGTCACCGGCCTTCTAGCCATCGCCGATCCATCTTTCATTTTCCATTTGTTTCGTCTTGTCTTCCCACACACCTGGTTTCAATTCCATCATTACATGTTGTGTATTTAACCCTCTGTTCTCCCCCCCCCCATGTCCTTGTCCGGAATTGTTTATTGTAGTGCTTGTGCACGTTATGCTGGAGTGTGACGGGTTTTACCCATTGATTTATTTGTACTGTTTACGGTGGTTTTATTTATTAAACTGCGCCGTTGTAAGTCAGTTTTGCTCTCCTGCGCCTGACTTCTCTGCTGCCAGTACGCACCCCTTACAATATCTCACTGGTCATCCCCAAAGCCAACACCCCCTTTGGCCGCCTTTCCTTCCAGTTCTCTGCTGCCAATGACTGGAACGAATTGCAAAAAGCTGGAGACTTATATTTCCCTCACTAACTTTAAGCATCAACTATCTGAGCAGCTAACCGATTGCTGCAGCTGTACATAGCCCATCTGCAAATAGCCCACCCAATCTACCTACCTCATCCCCATATTGTTTTTATTTACTTTTCTGCTCTTTTGCACACCAGTATTTCTACTTGCACATCAACATCTGCTCATCTATCACCCCAGTTAATTTGCTAAATTGTAATTACTTCGCTACTATGGCCTATTTATTGCCTTACCTCCTCACGCCATTTGCACACACTGTATATAGACTTTCTTTTTTTTCTATTGTGTTACTGACTGTACGCTTGTTTATTCCATGTGTAACTCTGTGTTGTTGTTTGTGTCGCACTGCTTTGCTTTATCTTGGCCAGGTCGCAGTTGTAAATGAGAACTTGTTCTCAACTAGCTAACCTGGTTAAATAAAGGTGAAATAATTGTTTTTAAATAAATACCTTTATGAAGACAAATGAGAAGAGTGTGGAAGTTAACTTCAGAAGCACAGAGACCCAGTCAGACAGCGATCACAGACAGACAACCATTCAGAGACACATTCATCTCTCTATTGTCATCGTCCCAGCATGAAGAAAATATGGCTTCTGCATCTACAGTACAGAACCCAGAATGATGCCACTTAACTGCAAACACCTCCTCAGATTTGGCTTGGTATCTGAAAAGAAAAATAGGAAGGGAAGGCAGAAATCAATAAACGCCATCTACGCCTGAGGGGTCCCCCAATTTCCTCCAAACCACTCTACCCCCTGGGCAGTGGGGGAAACAATGGCGGAGCATCAATACCTGCAATTGGGGGAATGTAGGTGGGGTGGGAGACAGCAGGGCTCACAGCACAAATGGGTCACCTCTCCTCCAGACACTAAATGGGCCCCAATCGTTTGCATCAATTCAGTCCGGTGGGAGACAGAGGACAGGTTGGGGTATGGGAGCCATTAAGACTGCTTGGGAATAAAAGGCAGTAACAGGGGAGGTAGAGGGGTGTGGATGTTTGAGGTCAGGTAGAGATAGGGACACAGGGTGGTATAGGTGTTTTCAATTACTGGCAAATTCAGAGCAATTTCCTCATCTTTCCGCCAAGCCCCCCCTCTGTGAGGGTGATTGGAGGCTCACACAATAGAGGCGGGAAGATCAGCATCAGTTGTGTGGTTGTTTGAGTGGGGGTGGGTGGATAAAGGTATAGAGGGGGTGTTTTTTCATTTGTGTGTCTCATTTTACCTTTCTCAGTCACCTTGCAGCTTTATATTGAGCAGTGTTTTTATAGAAAAGGTAAAAAATATTGTTTCAAGTTCTCCGTAGATATTGATAAAAAAACTTCCTGAATACTGATATACGTACTTATGGATTTAAAGATAACAGACAGACAGGATGGATTAAGTATATTGTCCCAATGAATAGGGCAAAAACAGTTTGTGTTTCTGCAGACTTCACAAGAGGAATCTACCATCTAAAGGGTGTTTCCACAATATCCTGTGCAACTTTTGGAAAAGGAGGAGACCGTTTTTACACTCAATCAGGTGTAAGATGTACTGTATGAGAAAGACTAAACAGTAAAAATCCTTGTTTCACCAAGGACAAAGAAACTGCAGTAAGTAACATGCTCACATACTCTCAACTACTTCAGCTTCCGACTAAAGCTGGCGTTGGGAAGCAGCTCTCTTGTAATCAGCTTGTCAGATG
This sequence comes from Salmo trutta, assembly GCF_901001165.1. Taxonomy (NCBI): domain Eukaryota; kingdom Metazoa; phylum Chordata; class Actinopteri; order Salmoniformes; family Salmonidae; genus Salmo; species Salmo trutta. Next base: position 13,099,867 of record NC_042965.1, read on the forward strand.
AAACTGTTTTGTGTCATCTGGTTAAACACTTTACTTTCCCTGTCTGCGACTGAACCAACTTCAAAGGGCCCCGTAGCCTACAGTAAAACTCTAGACAGAAAGTTCCCCCCTGCAGATGTTGCCACATGAACATATGAGAGCCTTGATAGCAGGTACTATCAACAATATCACATCCCCTGCACCCTGACTCCTCTATGAGGAGAGGGTAGCCATGTTACACACTCACTGTAATGTTATAACATTTTCTCATTTTGATATTCAGAAATTATGTTGCACCCGCAATTCAGCTCTCTCTCTCTCTCTCTCTCTCTCTTGCATCCATCTATGGGGGTGGATGAGGGTTCTTGGGGTTTTCCATATCTACTTCTGCATGCACATTCCCAATGTATGTACCAGATGGGCAAACAGACAGAGCTGCTACTGGTGCCACTTGAGCATGTCTTTGTCGTAGATTATTAATCAGTGGAGTAAACAGTAGTAAATGTCATGTTGAGTGCATTTGATTGGTCCCCGAGTGCTCCATCAGATTAAAGTGTAAATAGATAGTTAACACTCACATGCCAGTGTAGATCCACACACAAACATTTAACGAGTGTGTCATTAAACCATACACTGTAGCAATAAGAACACCCTGCTTTTCGTCTCCTTAAAACAACAGACAATCACTTGACTGCAATGTGCATAATCACTAGAAATGTCTAGAAACCCAAATTGCTTGACAATGTGTTAAAGATAAATGATTGTTTCCATATCTCTGGTGCCTAGGCCATACTGTGTACAGGTTGTATAGACAGAGCTGCAGGGCACAGAGTACAAAGTAAACCATTTCCTGATCTCTGTTATTTCAATCATAAATAACAAACCTACAGTATTCCAAAACCATAATTTTCAGTTCAAACAAATACTGACTGCAACTCACAAGCATAAAATCTGTTCAGCGACACACCACTGTACCCTAGTGGAAGTCCCAGTGCTTGCATGTGAATATTGCCTTGCACTTCACTGGGCACCATTGTTCCTATATCCCTAGGTGGAGGAATGGATGGGTAGATTGGCAGACTCCCATTGGACGAAAACAATGGTCAATAGTGCAAAGCCTTTAGCAGCACCAAGCTCCTAAAGCCTATGCCTCCTCACCACATTCCCCTGACTAGCACCACACAGATTACTGACAGATGGGAAGAAGCACATTCTACACTATGTCTGTATGAGAAAGAGTGGGATTGTGCATGTATGTTTATTGTAATACTGTGTGTGTGTGTGTGTGTGTGTGTGTGTGTGTGTGTGTGTGTGTGTGTGTGTGTGTGTGTGTGTGTGTGTGTGTGTGTGTGTGTGTTGCAGATATTGATCACAGATCTCTAAATTAAAATAGCACAATCAAACATCAATGACAAGCTTCCAGGATACATATTCCAGAGCTAAAACGATATAATGGAACGTCTTTGTAAAGCAGCACAACATCACAGTATGATCTCTGGTTTTGATGAGGGCAGAATCCCAAAATAAACATCTCTGAATGGGTTTCAAAGGCAATAGCTCAGTGAAAGATGAAACCTATCAACTGATTACTTTAATTTATTATGGCCTGCCCCTTCTGTCTGTCTTCACCGGTCTACAGGAACTCACAGACTGTTAACACTAACCTGTTTCTAAACTGAGCCACATACTCTCTATGATCTATATTTAACTCGGCTTGTGTTAGAACGGGGCTGTGTGTCAGAGGGTTGATGATTGTGCATATGAGGTAGGAGCTCAGTGTCATTTTCCAACAAGGCCTCTAAATTTAGCCTGGTTAAAGGCAGCAGCGAGCCGAGCGGGTGGTGACCTACTCCTATTGAACTACAAACTGCTCTGGTCCAGCTGTTATTCCGTCAGCTGTTCCTATTTTTCCTTTTTTTGTTGGTGTGTGTATGTCTTGGTACCACTTGTGTTTTGGTGGAAAGGAAGGGGTGAGTTGTAAATGCTTTATCTGATGATTGCTAGTGTTGTTTATTGGACGTGGGCACATTTGCTGTACTAGTTGACGTTTGAGGATATGGTATAATCAAATATTTTACAATATGTATAATATGACATTAGTCTAACAAATTAGGGAGTTAGAGATTTGCCCAGATTTAGCTAATAATAACTGAAAAACATTCCACTTATTTTGGTAGCTACATGTTTTTTACCCACTGTTTTTTACCCACTGTGTTGGTCAGCGTGTGCAGTGCAGTTGTTGATCATTTCTTAGTAATTTCAAGGGTGCCTGGATATCTAACCCTGTACTAGGGATTGCCATTACTGAGAGGATGGCTGAGGGCTACTTGGCATAGGGACTGTTTATCTGTGACCGGACCGCTGCTTTTTTGCAAGTCACAGCTTTGTGATTTGCAACAGGGAGTCAGTCAGCCAGAGGCGATGGATCAGTCAGAGGGGCTATTAAGCAGGAGTGGTATAAACAGGCCTGACCCCCTGGTACGAGAGGCCTATCTGATGACTACATCAACTATGTGACCGCAGGGCCCGACGGCCACGTAGGGCCACCCCCTACAGCCACAGCAGCAGCCCTGCGCCATGCTGGGGACCAGCTGCTCATTAGGTTCCCCATCTTCTTCATGGGCTGGCCACACGTCTTCCAGGATGTGACTGAGATCTCAGCCTGCCCCATGCTCACCGCCATCCTAGACGAGCACTTTGCACCCTGCAATCCCCGGAGGGCGGCGGCGAGACCTGGCCTGAAGCGCTGTGCTGTCTGTGTATATGCTGGCTGGCCAGATGGCCCTGCACTGCCACGAGAGTGGCATGGACGGAATCGTGCCTCAGTTTAAGGAGTGTGTGGGGGGTTATGTGGAGAGGGTCATCTGTCCAGAGATTAGGGACAAGGGTGGATGGGTAAGTTCACTGGTCAAGGTTCTTCACTGGCATAGTAAGACTAGGATACAGTTTACAATGTGGTTACGTTGTACTGTTATGGCTGTTGTTGTGAATCTGGCATTCTAACTCCTTGGATCTAGTTATGTTAACTGTTGTTGGTAGACAGGCTTTGTGAGCTGCTTTGGGCAGAAGCAGGACTTGGAGGCCTAGGTGAAGAATGTGTGCTGCTGGACTCTATTGCTATTGGTCACCAGCATCCTATCCTATTTCCTGTGGAAACAAAAAATAGCTTAAACAACACCCCCACCTGGTGACCACAATCAGATAGCTCCAAAAGTCTGCTTTGTGAATAAATATTTCCCCAAAGCCTCTCGTTTCCAAACGCATCTCAATGACCCGCTATCCCCTATTTTAAACCATTGAGGTGTGCATTAACAGTAGAGTTTTTTTAAAACAATAACATCAACAATGCACATCATACATACATTCACATCATGTGTATCATGTATGAGTAACTTAAAACCTCTGAATCATTATCTCAGTAATAGCTTTTTTCACAAGTATGGGGTCCATTAGTACAAAACTCAAAACAGATCATCAAAAAAGCAGTTGTTTCAAAACTCTAAGCACATTTTCAATTGACTATGTACAATACACAAAATCATACAGTCACTGTTTCTTCTAGAAATACGTTTCACATTCAAATCAAATCAAATTTTAATGGTCACATACACATGGTCAGCAGATGTTATTGCGAGTGTAGCGAAATGCTTGTGCTTCTAGTTCTAGCAATATCTAACAAGTAATCTAACAATTCCACAACAACTACTTCATACACACAAATCTAAGTAAAGGGATGGGATAAGAATGCATATGTATAAATACAGTTGAAGTCAGAAGTTTACATACACCTTAGCCAAATACATTTAAACTCAGGTTTTTCACAATTCCTGACATTTAATCCCAGTAAAGATTCCCTGTCTTAGGTCAGTTAGGATCACCACTTTATATTAAGAAAGTTAAATGTCAGAATAATAGTAGAGAGAATGATTTATTTCAGCTTTTATTTCTTTCATCACATTCCCAGTGGGTCAGAAATTTACATACACCCAATTAGTATTTGGTAGCATTGCCTTTAAACTGTTTAACTTAGATCCTCAAAAGGTTCTACAGCTGCACCATCGAGAGGATCCTGACCGGTTGCATCACCGCCTGGTATGGCAACTGCTCAGCATCTGACCGTAAGGCGCTACAGAGGGTAGTGCAAACGGCCCAATACATCACTGGGGCCAAGCTTCCTGCCATCCAGGACCTATATAATAGGCGGTGTCAGAGGAAAGCCAGTCACCCAAGTTATAGACTGTTTTCTCTGCTACCGCATGGCAAGCGGTACCGGAGCGCCAAGTCTAGGACCAAAAGGCTCCTCAACAGCTTCTACCCCCAAGCCATAAGACTGCTGAACAATTCATCAAATCGCCACTGGACCATTTACATTAACCCCCCCCCCCCCCCCCTCCCTTTTGTACACTCGCTGTTTGTTACCTATGCATAATCACTTTGCCCCCACCTACATGTACAGATTACCTCAACTAGCCTGTACCCCTGCACACTGACTCGGAACCGGTGCCCCCAGTATATAGCCTCGTTATTGTTATTGTGTTACTTTTATTATTACTTTTTATTTGTCTACTTGGTAAATATTTTCTTCTTCTTGAACTGCGCTGTTGGTTAAGGGCTTGTAAGTAAGCACCTCACGGTAAAGTCTACACTTGTTGTATTCAGCGCATGTGACAAATAAAATTTGATTTGATTTGATGCAAGATATGTAAAGATCATTATTAAAGTGGCATTAATTAGAGTTGCCAATGATTTCAAGGCTATATGTACAGTGCCTTGCAAAAGTATTCACCCCCTTGGCATTTTTCCTATTTTGTTGCATTACAACCTGTAATTGAAATGGATTTTTATTTGGATTTCATGTAATGGACATACACAAAATAGTCCAAATTGGTGAAGTGAAATGAAAAAAAAACATTTTTCAAATTTGTTATTTTATTTTTTAAACGGAAAAGTGGTGCGTGCATATGTATTCAGCCCTTTGCTATGAAGCCCCTAAATAGGATCTGGTGCAACCAATTACCTTCAGAAGTCACATAATTTGTTAAATTAAGTCCACCTGTGTGCAATCTAAGTGTCACATGATCTGTCACATGAACTCAGTATATATACACCTGTTCTGAAAGGCCCCAGAGTCTGCAACACCACTAAGCAAGCGGAACCACCAAGCAAGGAGCTCTCCAAACAGGTCAGAGACAAAGTTGTGGAGAAGTACAGATCAGGGTTGGGTTATAAAAAAATACCTGAAACTTTGAACATCCCACGGAGCACCATTAAATCCATTATTAAAAAAAGGAAAGAATATTGCACCACAACAAACCTGCCAAGAGAGGGTCGCCCACCAAAACTCATGGACCAGGCAAGGACGACATTAATCAGAGCGGCAACAAAGAGACCAAAGATAACCCTGAAGGAGCTGCAAAGCTCCACAGCGGAGATTGGAGTATCTGTCCATAGGACCACTTTAAGCCGTACATTCCACAGAGCTGGGCTTTACAGAAGAGTGTCCAGAAGAAAGCCATTGCTTAAACCTGTTATGGCTTGAATCCCGTTAGCGGGATCGATATGACGACAGCCAGTGAAAGTGCACAGCGGCAAATTCAAAACAACAAAAATCTCATAATTAAAATTTCTCAAACATACAAGTATTATACACCATTTTAAAGATACTCCTTAATCTAACCACAGTGTCCGATTTCAAGAAGGCTTTACGGCGAAAGCAAAACATTAGATTATGTTAGGACAGCACCTAAACAAGAAAAACCACACAGCCATTTTCCAAGCAAGCAGAGGCATCACAAAAACCAGAAAGTCAGCAAAAATAAATTACTAACCTTTGATGATCTTCATCAGATGACACTCCCAGGACTCAATGTTACAAAATACATGTATGGTTTGTTCGATAAAGTTCATATTTATATCCATAAACCCCATTTTACATTGCCGCGTGATGTTCAGAAAATGTATTCCCACCAAAACCCCCAGTGAATGAGCACATCAATTTACAAAAATACTCATCATAAATGTTGATAAAATTTACAACAGTTATTGAAATAATTATAGATATACTACTCCTTAATGCAACCGCTGTGTCAGATTTTAAAATAGCTTTTCGGCGAAAGCACATTTGTCAATATTCTGAGTACAGAGCTCAACCATCAAAGCAAGCTATACAGATACCAGCAAAGTTCTGGAGTCAACTAAACTCAGAATTGGTATTATAAATATTCCCTTACCTTTGATGATCTTGGTCGGAATGCACTACCAGGACTCCTACTTCCACAAGAAATGTTATTTTTGTTCGAAATACTCCATATTTATGTCCAAATACCTCTGTTTTGTTCGTGCGTACAGATCACTATCCAAAGGCATAACGTATGAGCGTAAAGTAAGAGACAAAAAGTCAAATAGTTCCATTACCGATCGTGGAAACATGTCAAACAATGTTTACAATCAAGCCTTAGGGTCTTTTTAAAATAAAACATTGATCATATTTGAACCGGACAATAGTGTATTCATTACAGAAGAAAAAGAATGAGCGGCGCCCCAGCGTGAGCGCGCAGTAAACAACTCACTGCTCCCAGGCAGTCCACTGATAGACTGAGCTGCTATTCTCTGCCCAGTAACAGGAAACGCATGAAACAAGTTTCTAAAGGCTGTTGACAGCCAATGGAAGCCTTAGGAAGTGCAAAATGACCCCACAGACACTGTAGTTTGAACAGGGATTAGATAGAACTACAAATCACTTCCTGGTTGGATTTGTTTCTCAGGGTTTTGCCTGCCTTATGAGTTCTGTTATACTCACAGATATCATTCAAACAGTTTTAGAAACTTCAGAGTGTTTTCTATCCACATCTACTAATAATATGCATATCTTAGTTTCTGGGAGTGAGTAGGAGGCAGTTTACTCTGGGCACGTCAGTCATCCAAGCGACTCAATACTGACACCATCGATAAGAAGTTTAACTTAGTGCGGCGATCCCGCTAGCGGGATCATATTCGACAACATCCGGTGAAATCGGAGCACGCCAACTTCAAAATATAAAGAAGGACTTTATCGAACAAAACGACCATTCATTGTGTAGCTGGGACCCTTGGGATTGCAAACAGAGGAAGATCTTCAAAAGTAAGTGATTTATTTTATCGCTATTTGTTATTTCGTGATGCCTGTGCTGGTTTGGAAAATATGCTAATGTGAGGCGCTGTCCTCAGACAATCGAATGCTATGGTTTCGCTGTAAAGCCTTTTTGAAATCTGACAACGCAGTTCGATTACCAAGATTCTAAGCTAAGGAATCATGTATGACACTTGTATTTTCATGAATGTCTTATTTCTTGCTTGTTTCACAATACAAAAATATTTTGCATCTTCAAAGTGGTAAGCATGTTGTGTAAATCAAATGATACAACCCCCCAAAAAACTATTTTCATTCCAAGTTGTAAGGCAACTATAATGAACATGGTGGGAGACAGAGAGCAGGTTTCAAGCACAGGGTGCAGTAGGTGTTTATTGTAAATGACCACAGGAGGAGGCAGGTAGCTGGGTCCAGGGGCAGGCAGAAGGTCATACACATGGGGTCCAAAAAGGCAACAAGCAGGGAAAAGGCTAGTAACGTCGTCCAGGAGATCAGGCAATAGGTTGATAACAGGAAATCCGATAGGTACAGGCAGTTAATAGACAAAAGGAGTCGTTAGTGAGGCAGCCAAAACTATCATACACGGGAGGAATAAAATAAGGGAAAAACAGCGCTCCGAATAGAAGTGTGTCACAAAACAAACAATACCTCACAATGATGGGGTACAAAGAATTGAACTAAATAGTGTGTGATATTGACATGCAGGTGTGTGAACAGGTGATCAGAATTCAGGTGATTAGGATCTGGAGAGTGAGCTGCGTTCAGGGGATCTATGTGTTTGAGAGTGTGAGCTGGAAAGTGGGCTGGAAAGTGAGCTGCGTTCAAGGGATCTACGTGTTTGAGAGTGTGAGTTGGAAGCAGATGTTACAGCAAAAAAATAGGAAAAATGCCAAGGGGGGTGAATACTCTTGCAAGCCACTGTAGGTAGCAGCCTCTCTGTGTTAGTGATGGCAGTTTAACAGTCTGGATGGCCTTGAGATAGAAGCTATTTTTCAGTCTCTCGGTCCCAGCTTTGATGCACCTGTACTGACCTCGCCTACTGGATGGTAGCGAGGTGAACAGGCAGTGGCTCGGGTGGTTGTTGTCCTTGATGATCTTTTTGGCCTTCCTGTGACATTGGGTGCTGTAGGTGTCCTGCAGAACAGTTTGCCCCCGGTGATGCGTTGTGCAGACCGCACCACCCTCTGGAGAGCCCTGCGGTTGTGGGCAGTGCAGTTGCCGTACCAGGTGGTGATACAGCCCGACAGGATGCTCTCAATTGTGCATCTGTAACAGTTTGTGAGGGTTTTAGGTGACAAGCCAAATTTCTTCAGCCTACTTAGGTGGAAGAGACGCTGTTGGGCCTTCTTCACCACACTGTCTGTGTGGGTGGACCATTTCAGTTTGTCCGTGATATGTACGCCGAGGAACTTAAAACTTTCCACCTTCTCCACTGCTGTCCTGTCGATGTGGATAGGGGGGTGCTCCCTCTGCTGTTTCCTGAAGTCTACAACCATCTCTTTTGTTTTGTTGACGTTGAGTGCGAGGTGGTTTTTTGACACCACACTCCGAGTGCCCTCACCTCCTCCATATAAGCTATCTCGTCGTTGTTGGTGATCAAGCCTAATACTGTTGTGTCGTCTGCAAACTTGATGATCGAGTTGGAGGAGTGCATGGCCATGCAGTCATGGGTGAACAGGGAGTTTTGCAATACATGTGCATATAAAGGAATTCCCTTTCACAATGCAATGCTCACATTACTTTTGATATGATTCTCTTCTCTTTTGTTAAAAGACATTTTACTATTACTTGTGCTGACTGTGTGGGGGTTCACACTGCTTTAATTTCATTGGCCAATACAGTACTGTAATACCGTAATATATACCATTTATGTAACAGTCCACACATTTGGGTATGTGAATCCAGTGGGAATCGAACCCACAACTCTGGTGTTGCTAGTATCATGCTGTTATGAACTGAGCCACGTACAGGACCAGTACAATGCATAAGTACAATACTGTAAAATACAATAAACAATTACAATACAGGTGGAAGATGTATGATTTCCATCCCCATGAGCGTACCACCCTCCAAGCCGTGGATGAGGTTTGCAATGATTTCAATCCAGATCTGCCAGGCTTGGATTCGACCATGCCAAAAGTTTTTTCCCCAGGTGCATGAACAATGAGGACATTTACTGCAATGTTGATGATAAGCTATTGCCAAATGCTCAAGACAGCCTTGATTCAAACTAGTGCCTGTTAAACATTCTGTCTTATTTCATTTGATTACAGTACACCAATGTTGTAATGATATCTGAACAATATTTTTTTTGCATCAATGCTTGTGAAAGATTAATTCAATGATCAAACCTTTGACAACAAATGGGATAAAAAATAATGTAAATGTGATGTTCAGTAGATTTTTATGGGTAGTGCAAGTGTATTGCCTAATGTAAAAGAGAAAAAAAAATGTAAAAAAGGTATAATGTACTATAATTTACAGTACTGTAGCATACTACATTCAAATGATTTGCTATTGGTTGTTAAAATAACAAAATGTAGAAGATATTATGTTGTGTTTTGGTTATTACACCAATGTACTCATTATAGACTGAACAAAAATATAAACGCAACATGTAAAGTGTTGGTGCCATGTTTCATGAGCTGAAATAAAAAATCTGACAATTTTACATATGCACAAAAAGCTTATTTCTTACATCCCTATTAATGAGCATTTCCCCTTTGCCACTTGACAGGTGTGGCATATCAAGAAGCTGATTAAACAGCCCGATCACTACACAGGTGCAGCTTGAGCTGTGGACAATAAAATGGCACTTTAAAACGTGCAGTTTTGTCACACAACATAATACCACAGATGTATCAAGTTTTGAGGGATTGTGCAATTGGCATGCTGACTGCAGGAATGTCCACCAGAGCTGTTGCCAGAGAATTGAATGTTAATTTCTCTACCATAAAACGTTGTTTTAGAGAATTTGGCAGTACATCCAACCAGTCTCACAAAGATGTCTACATACAAAATGAATGCACAATGAAAGGTTTTGAAAGTAAGACTGGCTGGGTACTTGTAAAAGTAGTACCAAAGCGATAAAAAAAAACTGTAATGTGCCAGAGGGTGGAAGAATATTTGAATAGTTATCACGAGGTGTTGCTGGGCAGGATGAACACGTCACAGACAGGGATAATATTGCCTGACAGGCAGGTACTGAACTTTGCTATGTAAACGTTGACATATAACAGTTTCAGGGATCAACAAACATACAATAGGCTCACAGTATTAACCAGCCAGTGGGTTTACAACAGAATCATAATTCTATTCAGGAGAGATAAGCTTTTCACTCTGCATATCAGGTGTCCGCATTAGGATATACAAAACTGAAAATGCCAAATCCAGCTGAATTTTTTTCTTCTTCTTTGGAATGTCAAATTCAACCTATGGCTACATAATGACTGTACAGACATTCTAATGTTAGTCATGTACACATTTGTCAGCCAAATGAACAATAAACTTCATTATGATGCATGTATGCTTATGCTTGTGTGTGCCAACATGAAAATAGACATAAGGAACTAAATAGGGACTACGAAATATCACTGTTTGCCAATTTGGTGTTAAGATTACATAGGATAGAAGTCTTTAGATAACTAGCAGGGTTATTCGTTTTACAGTGCATGTTGTCAGACTAAATCATAGCTTGCATGACTAAAATTCCAAACATTTAAAACAGACATGCCATGAGCTTAACTCGCTAAGATTTCAGAGGCATGGCTAAACAAATCTTTGAGCCGTGGCTCAGAGAACTAGCACATGACTGTGCTCAGGAACACTGTAGCCACTCATCTTACGGTGTACAGAAAACCTACAGGAATGTCAATTATGGGGTTTCATAAATGCACCAGCAGCTCTACATTTATAAAACGATGTTATGTTTAAGCAATAAGGCCCTGAGGGAGTGTGGTATATGGCCAATATACCATGGCTAAGGGCTGTATCCAGTCACGACGCAACGCAGTGCCTGGATACAGCCCTTAGCCGTTGTATATTGGCTATACACCACAAACCCCCAAGGTGCCTTATTGCTATTATAAACGTGATTAGAGCAGTAAAAATAAACGTTTTAACACACCAGTGGTATATGGTCTGATATACCGCAGCTGTCAGCCAATCAGCACTTAGGGCTCAAACCACCCAATTTATGATGCATATTGTTGCCATGTAAAGAGGTTATCACCAAAAAAAAACAACCTGTATGCTTAGTTAAATAACTGGTGGATGGCAGAAGTGTATTATTGGGTATTTTATTTATTGAAAAATAGTAATCATTGAATCAAGGGAAACAGCACTTTAAACATAAGAAATTTTATTGACATGTTTCTGTACAGACAAGAAATGACAGTAATAGCAGAGATGACAAAACATAACGGACAGATAATGGAACACTGGAAAGGTTGAGACTGACATGTCAGTGAATACAGCTTGGAAGAGCACAATTACACAAACATTTAGGCCAGCTCCTCTTCTCCCTCCTCCTCAAACTCTCCCTCCTCCTCAGCGGTGGCGTCCTGGTACTGCTGGTACTCAGAGACCAGGTCATTCATGTTGCTCTCTGCCTCAGTGAACTCCATCTCATCCATACCCTCTCCTGTGTACCAATGTAGGAAAGCCTTACGCCTGAACATGGCTGTGAACTGCTCGGAGATACGCTTGAAGAGCTCCTGGATTGCTGTGCTGTTGCCAATGAAGGTGGCGGCCATCTTGAGGCCACGGGGGGGAATGTCGCAGACGGCGGTCTTGACATTGTTGGGGATCCATTCAACGAAGTAGCTGCTGTTCTTGTTCTGCACGTTCAGCATCTGCTCGTCTACCTCCTTCATGGACATTCGTCCGCGGAAGATGGCAGCCACTGTAAGGTAGCGTCCGTGGCGGGGGTCGCAGGCGGCCATCATGTTCTTGGCATCGAACATCTGCTGGGTGAGCTCGGGAACAGTGAGGGAGCGGTACTGCTGGCTTCCCCTGCTGGTGAGGGGGGCAAAGCCAGGCATGAAGAAGTGGAGACGGGGGAATGGCACCATGTTGACGGCCAGCTTGCGGAGGTCAGCATTCAGCTGTCCTGGGAATCGCAGGCAGGTTGTGACGCCGCTCATTGTGGCCGACACCAGGTGGTTGAGGTCGCCGTAGGAGGGAGTAGTGAGTTTCAGGGTACGGAAGCAGATGTCGTAGAGAGCCTCGTTGTCAATACAGAAGGTCTCGTCAGTGTTCTCCACTAGCTGGTGGACTGACAGGGTGGCATTGTAGGGCTCCACCACAGTGTCTGATACTTTGGGTGAGGGCACCACGCTGAAGGTGTTCATGATGCGGTCGGGGTACTCTTCACGGATCTTGCTGATGAGCAGGGTGCCCATGCCAGAGCCAGTTCCACCTCCCAGGGAGTGGGTGAGCTGGAAGCCCTGCAGACAGTCACAGCTCTCTGCCTCTTTCCTCACCACATCCAGGACTGAGTCCACCAGCTCAGCTCCCTCTGTGTAGTGGCCCTTGGCCCAGTTGTTTCCAGCACCACTCTGGCCTGCAAAATAAGAGATGTGTAAATCATCTCTCCTTTCTTTGGTGACATCATCTACAGTATCTTGTATCATAAAGTAAATTAAAATATGAAGCAAAGGGACCTACCGAACACAAAGTTGTCAGGTCTGAAGATCTGGCCGAAGGGTCCGGATCTCACAGAGTCCATGGTCCCTGGCTCCAAGTCCACAAGCACAGCGCGGGGCACGTATTTACCACCTAGACAACCATGAGGCAAAGAAAGGTAAATGTCAGAACCACACACGTAATAAATTGAGAAGTATAATAGAATGTAATGAATGTGGTAATAAATTAGACAAACAAGGCTTACCTGAAGCTTCATTGTAGTACACGTTAATCCTATCTAGCTGGAGGTCACTGTCCCCATGGTATGTACCAGTTGGGTCAATGCCATGCTCGTCACTGATCACCTCCCAGAACTGCAAGAGGAGGTTTAGGTTTAAGTCTACAGCACACAATATTAGGTAAGCTAATATGCCATTCAAAGTGGGATCCAGTCATCAAATGCATGTAAACAATAAATACCATTACACTGGTAGGCCTATGCCATTATTACATCGGTTCAATATTCTCATTTGATCACCTCATTGGATCAAATCTACTTTATTGCATTGAACGTTAAATAGGCCTACATACGTTTAAGAGTTAGGCATCTGGAATGAAAACCTCCCTCCTATACAATTCCGCGCGCGCGGCATGACCTCCGATTGGCTGAAACCCATCAGTTATGGTTTTGAAATTCTCAGGTACGTCACTTGCTGAAACACAGCCCACATCCGCCAGAAAAACGGGCGGGGCACGCGCTCAATGAATCGAAAAAAGTGTAGGCCATAATTTATCGTTGAACAAATGTCCAATTCTTTCCTTTTTTGGGGGGGGTAAGAATTCTTATGTATATTAAGACAACCGAATTGTATTCACTACTGAAGCGACTAGTTGTAATATGGCCATGTTATTTGGCATCTGAACTACTTCACATTTTGCGCATTGCAGTAGGTCGGGTAATTATGGTAATCCATAGGCCCACGTATATTCATATTTAATCGATCATTTTGATATTTTTAATACAAAATGTAAAAAAAAATGCAATTTCTTAATACCCATTCTCATGTATATTGACTTACAGTGTCAAGATTATTTCGAGACCAAATAAAACCGGTCGAATAAAAATATACAGAAGTGCATAAATAACACCAAAGCTCTTTTCACTTTTACACAACAAACAAACCAATCAATAGGTTAGGAACATAATTAAGAGTAATTTTCATTAACAATACAGTTCTTTGGGTGTGGTTAACTGGACACTCATACAAAGAACCGGCGATTTTACGTACGCCTATTTATCGCACGAGTTTCACAAAATTCATTTTTTAAAAATAATTGTACAAACCTTAGCTCCGATCTGGTTTCCACACTGTCCAGCCTGAAGATGCACAATTTCCCTCATTTTTACTTTGACTGTAGAACAACTCTTATGCGAATAAAAACCAGTTCTATCCTTTCTTAGACTGCGCTGAAAGAATGTGCTCCCTCACTATATAACAAGAACTTTGTGCCCTCCCCTTAAATTGCATGTCACCAAATCTGAAACATTTATTGGCTAATGCTTATCAGACCCAGTTATTGACACACTTCTACACCAATCATATTCATAAAGAATGATTTTCGTTGGCCTGTTCTTTCTGTCATTCAAACTGAACGCAAACGTGTGATTCTCACATCATCTTGAAGATTTGTCCTACTTCCTTTATGCCGGCGAAAATCTTATCTCTTTTTAAACTGTAATTTCTAACTATATTTTATACAATAAACCGCACAGATTACATGATTAAGAGAGGCATCCGTTAAGTCCTAAAAAATACGTGAAACGTTTTCACATTAAATGGTAAAACTACGAAATACCTCACCAATTTATTCCAAGTCCACGTGGCTCATTGTTACTTTGTAACCATTCGTGGCATTATTATTTTGTTTCGTGCTGGTAGAAGGCAGCTATTTCGTCTTAAGATGTACATTTTGTTATAGAAAATGTATCCAACTAAATATTATATGTGTTCTGTCAAGAAAGGGATCTAATATATCATCGAACAGATGTCAGTTATTTTGTTATCTAATATAATAATCTAAATGTAACGGCCTGTGGCACCAGGCCGGAAACATTCGATGAGATTATAATTACCCAGTCATTTATATCCCCAATTCTCAGTGTTATTGTTGTTACATATTTCTGATTATGGGCGACTCCCTTTTTGCGCATTGTTAAACATGGCTGCCTGGGCTGTGTCAGGTGCGACACACAGACATCTTGGCTGCTGCTCCTTTCCCTTAAAGACCACAGTGAGAACTTCGTCACAGGATTATCATACATAAAGCTAGAATAAATCCTGCATTTACATAGCCTATTATTTGGAATTAATCCATGTCTGATAATATAATGTGTCTCTATGCAAATGCCAATGGCAGACTCTGACCTGTGAACCAAAGTATCTGGCTCCTTAGTATGTGTTACTGTTCACAAGATAGTCTAGTCATAAAGTGACAGACAGTCCAGTAAAATGTTTAAGATGCCATGTTAAATAGTATAAATCATTGTATGGGCAAAGTCTCAATTATATAATATAAAACAACAGGTACATGGTGCAATGAAACAGCTCAAATCCTGTTTAGCATACACTATCGATCTCAACACCCCAGGGAGACTGGAAGGATGAACAGAACTGGGAGGGGTGCAGCAACAGGAGAGAGATAGTGGTCTTGGGAGGGAGCAATGCATGGCTGAGTCAGTGCTGGAATTAGGGCAGGGGGCTTATTAATAGTTAAACTGTGTGCCAGGGGGAGAATGCGTCCGTGACGCCAGCACTCATCAACTGCATGGGCACAGAGCTGTGCGTTGGAGGACAGAGGAGAGACACCCTGTTTCTTTGTTAGTTATGAACGATATCCATTGAGCAAACCTTGATAGAGGACCTAGTTTGATGATAAAGGCCCACTTACAGCTCTTACCACTGTATGCATCACATGCATTTTCATGTAGATTAAGCCTTGAGATGGTTTGGGATGAGTTGGACCGCGGAGTGAAGGAAAAGCAGCCAACAAATGCTCAGCGTATGTGGGAACTCCTTCAAGAATGTTGGAAAAGCATTCCTCATGAAGCTGGTTGAGATCATTTTTGTATCTTTATTTAACTAGGCAAGTCAGTTAAGAACACATTCTTATTTACAATGACGGCCTAGGAACAGAACTGCCATGTTCAGGAGCAGAATGACACATTTTTTATTTTGTCAGCTCGGGGATTCGCTCTAGCATCGATTACCGGCCCAATGCTCTAACCACTAGGCTACCTGTGCCAAGAGTGTGCAAAGCTGTCATCAAGGCAAAGGGTGGCTAATTTGAAGAATCTGAAATATAAAATATATTTGATTTTTTTAAACAAGTTTTGGTTACCGCATTATTCCATATGTGTTATTTCATAGTTTTGATGTCTTCACTGTCATTCTACAATGTAGAACATAGTACATACATGCAGAGTAATAGACATATGCCTATGACTGCAGGCGTTGTTCAGTTGGGCTGGTGACAAATATGACCAACATTTAACCCGAATCTCAACCACAGTGTACTTTCAACTCTAGTTTCATGGCCCCCTCCATTCTTCATACCCTGTAGTGGCCACAGTCACAGAGGACAGGGCACAGTCAGCTGGGTGTGTTAATAGTAACAAGGGGAAAACGGTGGGGCTTTCTTTGTTGGGGCTGACAGTAGAAGAGGAAAGACCCAAGTAATCAGTCACAAAGGCATTTCCATGAATAACATTCTACACAGTGGTAGCAGCTCATTATGGTTTCACACAATACTTCTCCCATACCATCCTCTGTCTGTCACACATATTATCCCTATTTTAGTTCTGTCTCAACCTAGCCTGTATCTTAGCCTTAGCTTCAATCTCAGGTAAACGTAGCAGACAGAAAAGGGATGGGCCTATCCAACAATAGACAGCCTCAAGACAGGACTGCGGGAGTGACATTTCCTTTTCATCCAACCCATTTTTATCCCTCTGCAGTTGCTACTGCGCTGCAGTAAATTCATTATTCATCTGTTTGGAGGGGAATAGAATCTGACTGTACCCTGTGTGGTGTGATGTCATTTGATGTGAGGCTGACAACAAGCTGAGTGTGTCTACTGTACATCCGCATAAAAGCCCCTCCGAGTCGAAGGGAGGGTATTTGCTGGCCTCTTTGTGGACTTAGGTAGCAATTTTCTCAAATTTGGCCATAATGATACCTCATTATCTGCTCACAGTAACATACAGCCTGGCTGTCTCACTAGACTAGAGCTCCCCAGAAGGTTGATGGTTAAATTGCCTTGTCCTGACTCTGCATCTTTCCTGCATCTCCCCACCCTCTGCAGTATTGCACCCTATCCTCTCTGTGTACTGCCAGATAGTGTTGCAGTGGTACATTATGCTACACCCAAAGCAACAGGATTAGAACACTGTAGATATAACAGAATCCGTGTTATATCTTTATTACTACATTATTCTCAGGGTAGTGTGAGAAAGAGGTAGACAGAGCTCCACATCCACATTGTTTGCTCTTGTAATTGATCATCATAACAAAGAGACCATGACCATGCAAAAAAAAAGACTCCCCGGCAGAATGCAAATGCTAGATAGCCTACAATAGTTACAGTCGGAATGTCATGTTGCTTTCCAAGCACTGCGTCCTGACCGTTTTCTACCAGTGTAGAACACATACACACAAGGCAATTTATAAATGGATGCTGATTTGCTACAGTTTGACAGTGGACATATATCTAAAAGATTGTAAAGCACTTGCCACGCCCAGTCCTGCCCAGCTTCAAGAGCTAGCCAGCATATTGGTACAGACAGATGGTTACTTGCTACAAGAGGGTTCTCCCAACAGTTATTTGGGTGACATTTAGTAGTCTAACCGCAAAAATCAGAGGTGGTCTGCCCTGGCCTGCACTATACACTAGAATTGTGGGTGGAGTGGGGGGTGGGACTATTATTACAGGGCAGGTGTTGGACAGGAACAGCTGTGTCTCACAATTATCATGTACTGCACCTTTGTCTCATGTCTGCACTGGTCGGTTGAGGGACGATCGTCGCGTAGGAGTGACGCCATCTGATGTGAGGCAGTGGTACTGTACAGTATGTCTACTGAGGGACCCCAGTGATTCAGCCACAACTCTCCTCAGTATTTACATTCACTCTGAGATGCTGTTACAATAAATAGATGTCTGATCCCTATCTCTAAGTGTAGTAAACTGTATCAGCATATCTGTCCTTAATAAAGCATAACAATCTGTGAGTGAATGGGGGAGTTTCATTATTGTAAGAGAGAGGGAGGAGGGAGGGCACTCCTTCAGTGGTGAGGGAGTAGGCTAGGCTGCATTATGAATAATGGAACATTTCCCAGACGCAGAGGGAATGCATCCTTCTTCCATTGATTTTCCAGAGATTGGCCATGCATGCTTGCCTTTAACTGTGCTTCTTTATCTGTCTCCATAGCTGGTCCCATGGGAGAACAGTCAGTCAGGAAGCACAGCTGATGCTAATACTGCCGGACATTCAACTCCAGACTATGCAGCACATCCACTGAGCTTACTGACGATGATGATACGTACTCAGAGAACATAGTCAGCTGTGGCCCGGGGAAGTCCAGCCCTCCACTATGACACTTACCAAAACAGGCTTACCAAAACATCACATTACAGACAATATACTATGCTGGTTATGTAGTGGGCTATCACTGCCACTGGCGGACTGACTGAGTGGGGTGGTGGCTGAGATGGAAGGTAATGGGTGTGATTGAGGATGAGCCGGTACACTGGATCAATCTGGATTTATAACCTTCTAGAGGGTGCTAATGTAATACTGCTGCATCCAGGATTTTGAGATTAGAGTGGATGCTTTCTTTCCCAAAGACAATGAAAATACATATTTTCATGACCTCTTTAAATAAATACTGGCCCACTAGAGGGCACTCAGAAAAAGCCTCATATCTTGATGTATGGTACAATAGGTTGAACTGTCCATTCATTAATAAATAAATTGCATGTGCGCTCTTTCAAGTCACTCTTTAATCAAATTAATGTAGTCTCCCAATGAAATGCATTTTTCTCTGTGGCGTTTTTTCTCTTTTCTAAGGGCAGAGATTATCTCCAAATGGTTTAAATGAGCTCTGTGGTAGTGACATAGATTTGAATCAATCAATCAATGATTTAAATATTGCCTACCATTTATAGTGTTCTTTGAAGCATATTGGACACAACTACATTCTCCCATAAGACAAAAATCTCTGGGATAGCTTACAAACATATACTCACTTGGTTTGATGATCTTTCAGAGGCCTGCCACTGGAGGCAGCTGCTAAGCAGTCCATTGTGTGTCCGACTCCAAACCCCTCCCTTATTCCACACCCACTCCCAACACTCCCAGAGAGCAATTACATACCAACCATCTACTGCCATCTACTGCCATCTACTGCCATCTTCTGGCTGTGTTGGAAACCATGGCTGTTTATGGATTATTGGAAAAAGACATCCCAGCACACTGGCATTCTTGTATGGGGTATGGATTCATCAAAACAAATCCTAGGTTTGTTAAAAATCACGATGAGAAATTTGAAGAGCATGTAGGAATGCCATTGTGTTGGACTTTGTTTAATATTGACTTATTTTCTCTGTGTACCTGAAGCAGTAGAAAATGTCTGTTAACAATCCTCCTCTTTCATTAGCTTGACAATACAAGTGTCCCAGATATGGCTCATTGAAAGCAGAACAGACCATGAGTATGAGCATGCTGGATCATTTGAATATGTTAGATGTAGGGTTTTGCACCCCGTTTATCTGAGCAGCAGATCGTCCCTGTTGCCTAGTGACTCATCTAGGTTTTGAATGAACAAACTCCAACGGTCTCAACAGTGAATATTGTATGTTTAGCTTATGACAACGTTACAATTCAACACGGATGTCTTGTGAAGCAAAAGCAAACCTTTATTTTTCATTTAAAATACATGAAACCGTACGTCTTTCTTACAGTGAAGGTGATTGGGAATGGTTTGTGTCGATTGGTAAGCCTGTTACGGAGTGAAGCAGCTGCAGACCAATTTGACCAACGATGAGGGTCCGTAGACATGCAGACAGGAGAAGGCTGATCATTATGGCTCCTATAGCACAGTGCATGTTGCCTCGGAGCGAGGTGGTTGGGTAGAGGTGTCTGAACCAAAGTTGTTCTTCTCGCCACCACCTAACAATGCACAGCCTTTTATTACACTGAGACAGCAGAGAATGGTGAAGCATGAGCCTGCTGACATGAGGGGTTAGTAAACTGGGGTAACGTGCAAGAGCAGCATGTACTGTATACCAACACTGTACCCCATGACACTACAGTTACAGTAACAGAACATGACTGGCTTAGTTATCAATTCAGGAGTAGATCATTGATTTTGAATAGACATTCAGTTACCTTCAGGGAGGACGTTATCTATAAAGTATCCCTCCATGTTCATGTTTCCTGCTGTGTTGTACTGGCCTACCACAAAGACAGTCTCGCCATTAATCCCCAGGCCCACCCCCACCTCAGTACTCTCCTTCCACACCACCTGGGTGAAATGGCCTATTGGAGAAATGCCACAATACATAAGGTTATGATTAAAGCGGCCTCTCTGTGTCTTGGCTTTGTTAAATCCAATATGGTTGAAAGCTTTCTGTTTAAGTTCGACATAATTTGCCTTCTGAACACATGATCTCAAACCACACATTTTCCAGAAGATGTGTAATAGCAGTGTACTAGTGTTTGAGGCGAATCCAGGTTTGCTGAAGTTGTAGTCTTTTATCTCGCTGTACCAGTTGTCGACAGCCTCCTTCCCTAAAACATGCAGTCAGGTACAAATGTAAGGACCCGTCCTACTTGACATGGCAAATACACACTGTAATTAGAATGAGTATTAGCACATCTACGGCGAGAGTACCAGTATCAAAGACCCATGAGCCGTCAAACTCTAAAACACAATTTGACAGTGTCATTGTGAATTATTGTAACCCACCCGTTAGAGTATTGGGGGCAGAGCTCCATGTGTAGTAGAGGTTCTCTCCATTGTTCGTGTTGCTGTGCTGCATGGTATTGATTGCTACCAAGTGGTCAGCCCATTCCTGAGCAGAGTTGCACAGGTCTCTGCTCAGGGTCAGTTCGGAGGTGCCATGCTTTCTCCTGTATGCATTGTGGGTATCCAGAAACTCCTGCTCAAAGCTTGCACCTAATAAAATATGCCAATTTAAATGCCACTTTTTCTCTTTTTTTTAAGGATAGTTAGCTAAATATAGGGACATATTTTGAATTCATATATTTATATTTATTTATTCATCAATATTTTTCAGTTATTTTTTCAGAATTTCGTAAATACATGGTCACCATAGACATCGTTCTTGAATATAGACCAGAGTAGAACGAGGCAAATACTGACCTGCCATATTGCTTTTTATGTGTTAAGAGCTGCAAGACAAAAGTAGGTATGGTAAGACTCATTCAGCTGAAGAACACCAAAAAATAAAGAATAATCATGTTTTAATTCTGTGTATAATTCCATTATAAACATAATTTAATTAATTACATTATTGGATGTTGACCGTTAGAGGGATGCTCATAGTAATAATACATGCATTATTCTCTAACTGTATTATCCAAGCACTCACCTGTATATTATGTAGCGGTTGCGGTCTGTCTTCTTTACCTCCTTGTCTCTTTATATGTTGAGACCAAGAAAGCACTTATATAGTTCAGCTGGATCATCTAAAACTGTATGTAGGATACACCCTCTCTCCTCCCTGTAACTATCTGAAGCATTTTGCATTTTGGTGACATTCAGGGAGGGACCTGCTCTTCCACTATGTCCACTATGATACTGAGAGACCAGAGACATGGCTGTTGATTCCACCGCTGAAACACAATAGTGAGACAATAATAAGATGTTCTGAGAAGGTTAATGATGCTTAGTGAATGTCCTTTATTTTGCCTCTCCTAATTATTTCTAGTATTATTTGATGACAGACAAGACAAAGACATTGAACACAGTTTTTGATCAAACCAAATATGAGTTCCTGATGGAATCATGCCTTGTGCTCTTTATTTCTTCTAATCCCTACATAACAAACAGATTAAGAGGCTCTTTTACCATTGCTTAATCTAGGCACCCCCCTGGTTTATTAACCATTATATAACGGGTGGGTCTAATCCTGAATGCTGATTGGTTAAAATCACATTCCAGCCAGTGTCTATTCCACAAGTAACCACCGGCTAAATCTATGATGTTAAAATGCCTATTTACTCTGTTCCATCTGACTGCGCTATCAACTGTCTCAGCCCAGCCAGGCAATTTATAAAATTGATCTTCACCATAAAAAGCATCTCGACATTATCTCACATCTCACATTTAGTTTTCAACAGTGGAGATTTGTATAAACCGTGCTGTCTGTCTCCGACATTTGCAACATTGTTTCAATATTAAAATTAGATCTCCAGCAATCTCATAATAATGAACATGTCGGGAGTCGGAATGAGACAGACAGGCAGGCAGCGTTTCTCAGACAGTCGAAATCATGAATCAGCTAAACAGTTGAAGTCTGAAGTTTACATACACTTAGTTTGGAGTCATTAAAACTTGTTTTTCAACCACTCCACAAATGTCTTGTTAACAAACTATAGTTTTGGCAAGTTGATTAGGACATCTACTTTGTGCATGACACAAGTAATTTTTCCAACAATTGTTTACAGAAAGATTATTTCACTTATAATTCACTGTATCACAATTCCAGTGGGTCAGAAGTTTACATGCACTAAGTTGACTGTGCCTTTAAACAGCTTGGAAAATTGCAGAAAATGATGTCATGGCATTAGAAGCTTCTGAAAGGCCAATTGACATAATTTGAGTCAATTGGAGGTGTACCTGTGGATGTATATCAAGGCCTACCTTCAAACTCAGTGCCTCTTTGCTTGGCATCATGGGAAAATCAACAGAAATCAGCCAAGACCTCAGAAAAAAACTGTAGACCTCCACAAGTCTGGTTCATCCTTGGGAGAAATGTCCAAACGCCTGAAGGTAACACGTTCATCTGTACAAACAATAGTACGCAAGTATAAACACAATGGGATCACGCAGCCGTCATACCGCTCAGGAAGGAGACAAGATCTGTCTCCTAGAGTGCAAATCAATCCCTGAACAACAGCAAAGGACCATTTGAAGATGCTGGAGGAAACAGGTACAAAAGTATCTATATCAGTAAAACAAGTCCTATGTCGACATAACCTGAAAGGCCCCCCTGCAAAGAAGAAGCCACTGCTCCAAAACCGCCATAAAAAAAGCCAGACTATGGTTTGCAACTGCACATGAAGACAAAGATCATACTTTTTGTAGAAATGTCCTCTGGTCTGATGAAACAAAAATAGAACTGTTTGGCTATAATGACCATCATTATGTTTAGAGGAAAAAGGGGGAGGCTTGCAAGCCAAAGAACACCATCCCAACCGTGAAGCACGGGGGTGGCAGAATCATGTTGTGGGGGTGTTTTGCTGCAGGAGGGACTGGTGCACGTCACCAAATTGATGGCATCGTGAGGATGGAAAATTATGTGGATATTTTGACGCAACATCTCAAGACATCAGTCAGGAAGTTTAAACTTGGTTGCAAATGGGTCTTCCAAATGGACAGTGACCCCAAGCATATTTTCAAAGTTGTGGCAAAATGGCTTAAGGACAACAAAGTCAAGGTATTGGAGTGGCCATCACAAAGACCTGACCTGAATTCAATAGAAAATTTGTGGGCAGAACTGAAAAAGCTCGTGTGAGCAAGGAGGCCTACAAACCTGACTCAGTTACACCAGCTCTGCCAGGAGGAATGGGCCAAAATTCACCAAACTTATTGTGGGAAGCTTGTGGAAGGCTACCCGAAAAGTTTGACCCAAGTTAAACAATTTAAAGGCAATGCTACCAAATACTAATTTAGTGTATGTAAACTTCTGACCCACTGGGAACGTGATGAAAGAAATAAAAGCTGAAATATCCTTCTCTCTACTATTATTCTGACACTTCACATTCTTAAAATAAAGTGGTGATCCTAACTGACCTAAGACAGGAAATATTTACTTGGATTAAATGTCAGGAATTGTGAAAAACTGAGTTTAAATGTATTTGGCTAATTTGTATGTAAACTTCCGACTTTATATACAAAGAAATGTCAATTGAAAAAGGTCAAACGAAACGATGTGCAGCTAGTTTGCAGTTTTGTGTTGTGTTGTTGGCTAGCTCCTCTGAACAACAGTGTCCTGACGAGAGAGCACATTTTCTATGAATGTTTTCAAATAAATGTCACTAGAAAACAACTTAAACATATGCAAATGCAGCTACTTTGTTGTTATTCTGGCTGCACTGTTTGACTTGACCGTAAGTTAGCCATCGTTTGCTAGCTAGCAAGCAAGGGATAAGAACGTTGCCAGCCAATATGGCAATGGAATATTTAGAACGAACAACTGGGTCGCGTCCACAAATGCAGAACAAAAAGAATGAACAACTGGGTCACGTCCATAGATGCAGAACAAAAAGAATGAACAACTGGGTCCCTGCTCATCTGCGTGAATGTGCCTTAGGCATGCTGCAAGTAGGCATGAGGACTGCAGATGTGGCCAGGGCAATAAATTGCAATGTGAGACGCCTAAGACGCCTAAGACAGCGCTACAGGGAGAAAGGACAGACAGCTGATCATCCTTGCAGTGGCAGACCATGTGTAACAACACCTGCACAGGATCGGTACATCCGAACATCCCACCTGCGGGACAGGTACAGGATGGCAACAACTGCCCGAGTTACACCAGGAACGCACAATCCCTCCATCAGTGCTCAGACTGTCCGCAATAGGCTGAGAGAGGCTGGACTGAGGGCTTGTAGGCCTGTTGTAAGGCAGGTCCTCACCAGACATCACCGGCAGCAACGTCGCCTATTGGGCACAAACCCACCATCGCTGGACCAGACAGGACTGGCAAAAAGTGCTCTTCACTGACAAGTCGCGGTTTTGTCTCATCAGGGGTGATGGTTGGATTCGCATTTATCGTCGAAGGAATGAGCATTACACCGAGGCCTGTACTCTGGAGCGGGATCAATTTGAAGGTGGAGGGTCCGTCATGGTCTGTGGCGGTGTGTCACAGCATCATCGGACTGAGATTGTTGTCATTGCAGGCAATCTCAACACTGTGCGTTACAGGGAAGACATCCTCCTCCCTCATGTTGGACCATTCCTGCAGGCTCATCCAGACATGACCCTCCAGCATGACAATGCCACCAGCCATACTGCTCGTTATGTGCGTGATTTCCTTGCAGGTGCCTTGGTGGATGAGTGGGGTGACATCTCACAGCAAGAGCTGGCAAATCTGGTGCAGTCCATGAGGATGAGATGCACTGCAGTACTTAATGCAGCTGGTGGCCACACCAGATACTGACTGTTACTTTTCAGGGACACATTATTCCATTTCTGTTAGTCACGTGTCTGTGGAACTTGTTCAGTTAATGTCTCAGTTGTTGATTCTTGTTATGTTCATACAGTTATTTACACATGTTACGTTTGCTGAAAATAAACACAGTTGACAGTGAGAGGATGTTTCTTTTTTTGCTGAGTTTATATCTTATTAACACTGGCTTCTCTGGCATTATCACTTAATTATACATACCAACACATTTGCCAATTGGCATGATGGTAAACTGTTCTAACCCTGTTCATTCCGTTCCATCATCCTACCATGTTTGTGTTCAGTTGAATGAGCTTAATGTGCTTGGATCAAATGCAGACAAACAGAGCACTCCAATAGCACCCAGGTCTCATTAGATGGCTGGTAAAAGTCCTGTGTAAGGTCATAATGTTTGGTTCAGTTACCACATATTTGCTTGCCTCACAACACGTCTCATGATGACAGTATTCAAAGCAGCTGATTACATATCCATGGTTTATCCATGACAGACAGGTCAGTTATATAACATAAGCTAAAGTGGGGTTATCCGAGGATGGCCACATTTACATGGCCCTATAGACTGATTTGCATAAAGTAGGCGGATCGTTGTGCCCTGTCGTGGGATGTTTTTTGATTGTCATCCTATTTACTAGTCTGGTTTAATTATGAGACATACCTAGTGGGACAAAGGGTTTGAACCTACAATTACAAAGGAACCTTTTCTGAATGGAAATGATTTAGGCCTGTAAGTAGGTCTGCCAGTCTTTGTACTCCAGGCAAGTAACATCAAGTAAGTATCATTATACTGCACCTTAACTTATATTATATGAATCACACTGTACCTGCCCAAAGCCTTGAATGCCCTCAGGCATGCAAGTCAACAGACACAAGCATGCATACATGCGCGCCACATACAATGGTGTCCGATAATATTGGAACCCTTGATAAACATGAGCAATATTGACTGTTTAACATAAATAATACAAATATTTAGCTCTATTGTATGCACAAAAATATTTTTATTTAACTAGGCAAGTCAGTTAAGAACACATTTTTATTTACAATGAAGGCCTAGGAACAGTGGGTTAACTTGTTCAGGGGCAGAACGACAGATTTTTACCTTGTCAGCGCGGGGAATTTGATCTAGCAACCTTTCAGTTACTGGCCCAGCACTCTAACCACTAGGCTACCTGCCATCCCAAAATATAATTATAATTTTTGACTAATACAATTGCTCAGAGGAAGAGATTTTGTTTAACAAGTAATATTTTCTGTTCGCCAAAAGGTAGGGTTCAAAATTATTGACACCCCTAAAGATTCTTAAAATTAAAGTAGTCAAAAGTTTAGTATTTGGGCCCATATTCCTGGCACGCAATGACTACATCAAGCTTGTAACTCTACAAACTTGTTGGATGCATTTGCAGGTCGTTTTGGTTGTGTTTCAGATTATTTTGTGCCCAGTAGAAATTAATGGTAAATAATGTATTGTCATTTGGGAGTCAGTTTTACTATAAATAAGACTAGATTATGTTTCTAAACACTTCTACATTCATGTGGATCCTACCATGATTACGGATAATACTGAATGAATTGTGAACAATGATCAATGAGAAAGTTACAGAGGGTGAAAGATCATATCCCCAAGACATGTTAACCTCTCACTACTACTGTACAAATAACAGAGGTGGTAAGCATATCTTGGGGGTATGATCTTTGACCCTCTGTAACTTTCTTACTCATCATTATTCACGATTCATTCAGGATTATCAATAATCATGGTAGCATCCACATTAATGTAGAAGTGTTTAGAAACATAATCTATTCTTATTTATAAAACAAGTATTTGACTATAACTTGCACAATGTGTATCCAATGGCAGGTTGTGAGCATGTTGAGAAATATGTCAGTCTTACAGTTTCATTATCCTTATACAGTACATATGTAGGACAAATCATCAGAAATAGGGGTATTGTAAAGCAGTTGGCTACTGTAAAAACGTAGCACGGTGTTGTATGCCATTTCTGCCCCATGCAGCGTTGTACAAGATCACCTTTGCAATCTCCTGTCTCTCTGAAAGCCTGAAATTAGGTAGGAATCAACATGGTAGAGATAAATACACAGCAAACTGAGGACATACAGTAGAAGGCACAGTATGTTGGTACAGTATGTGAAGGTGTATTGTGATGGAAGTTTGGGTGTGTGTTTTTCTCTTTGGAAAAGTGTGGAATTAAGTGAGTAAAAAAGGGAAATGGTTACAAATGCCAGAGCCCATGTGTGTCTGTGAGCAGGAGTTGTGACAGAGAGCGCTTTCAATTTTGTGCAGATATGGAATATACATTTTAAAATAAATTATATTGATTTTTTTATTGTCTTATCATGATGGAATGGTCCCCAGCCCTATACCCTAAACACCCACCTGAGCGACCCATACACTAAGGAGAAGTCCTTATCTGTTTTATGGGCCTACTGTAAGTAGCCTAAACGCAGCCAAAACAGAAAGATAAATGCGGTCAGAGACCCACTAAAACAAATCAAATCAAATTCTATTAGTCACATGCTCCGAATACAACAGGTGTAGACCTTAAAGCGAAATGCTTACATACGAGCCCCTAACCAACAGTGCAGTTTCAAAAAATACGGATAAGAATAAGAGATAAAAGTAACAAGTAATTAAAGAGCAGCAGTAAAAAAGAACAATATATACAGGGGGGTGCCGACACAGAGTCAATGTGCGGGGGCACTGGTTAGTTGAGGTAGTATGTACATGTAGGTAGAGTTACTAAAGTGACTATGCATAGATGACAACAGAGAGTGGCAGTGGTGTGGAGAGGGGGGGGGGGGGGGGGGGGGGGGGCGATGCGAGTAGTCTGGGTAGCCATTTGACTCAGGAGTTTTATTTATTTCACCTTTATTTAGCCAGGTAGGCTAGTTGAGAACAAGTCCTTTATTTAGCCAGGTAGGCTAGTTGAGAACAAGTCCTTTATTTAGCCAGGTAGGCTAGTTGAGAACAAGTTCTCATTTGCAACTGCGACCTGGCCAAAATAAAGCATAGCAATTCGACACATACAACAACACAGAGTTACACATGGAATAAACAAAACATACAGTCAATAATACAGTAGAACAAAAGAAAACAAAAAGTCTATATACAGTGAGTGCAAATGAGGTAGGATAAGGGAGTTAAGGCAATAAATAGGCCATGGTGGCGAAGTAATTACAATATTGCAATTAAACACTGGAATGGTAGATGTGCAGAAGATGAATGTGCAAGTAGGGATACTGGAGTGCAAAGGAGCAAGATAAATAAATAAATACCATATGGGGATGAGGTAGGTAGATAGATGGGCTGTTTATAGATGGGCTATGTACAGGTGCAGTGATCTGTGAGCTGCTCTGACAGCTGGTGCTTAAAGTTAGTGAGGGAGATATGAGTCTCCAGCTTCAGTGATTTTTGCAGTTCGTTCCAGTCATTGGCAGCAGAGAACTGGAAGGAAAGACAACCAAAGGAGGAATTGGCTTTGGGGGTGACCAGGAGTCTTATGGCTTGGGGGTAAAAGCTGTTTAGAAGCCTCTTGGACCTAGACTTGACGCTCCGGTACCGCTTGCCGTGTGGTAGCAGAGAGAACAGTCTATGACTAGGGTGGCTGGAGTCTTTGACCATTTTTAGGGCCTTCCTCTGACACCGCCTGGTATAGAGGTCCTGGATGGCAGAAAGCTTGGCCCCGGTGATGTACTGGGCCATTCGCACTAGCCTCTGTAGTGCCTTGTGGTCGGAGGCCAAGCAGTTGCCATACCAGGCAGTGATGCAACCAGTCAGGATGCTCTCAATGGTGCAGGCGTAGAACCTTTTGAGGATCTGAGGACCCATGCCAAATCTTTTCAGTCTCCTAGGATTTGTCGTTCCCGCTTCACGACTGTCATGGTGTGCTTTGACCATGTTAGTTTGTTGGGGATGTGGACACCAAGGAACTTGAAGCTCTCAGCACTGCCCCCTCAAGAGTCTGAGCCTGCCTGGCAGGGTAGGTCCAACAAAGCCAAAGCCCCCGGATGGGTGAGCATAATATACAAGGAATTTCTCAAAGCTGCTAATGAGAACCTTGATGACCTTGCACCTTGGCGGTCGGAATTCCACCCAGGTAGTGGCAGTGCTGGAAATACTAGCTGCAGTAACCCATGGGGAGGGGGTCACACTCGAACAATCAGAGAGGGGGCAAATTATTGTGGCCCTAGTGGCACAAAATAATCAAAAGGTCTGACTGCACAGAGGTGCTTGGGGAAATGGTCACAATGGGGAACCAGCTTGTGTGTGTTTCAGAGGAAGGGGGTGTATCTGAGCTCCATCAGCTAAGACTTGGCAATGGGTAATCACATCTCTTCATTCGTGCTCAATATTGCATGCCTTCTCAAACAGCTACAACTGAATATGCATTCTCACATCAAGTCTTTTCTTGGGGATGGAACACCCGTTGAACATCTGAACTTGTGGTTGTTTGTGGGGGAAGGGTAGGGTATGTGTGTGTGTGTGTGTGTGTGTGTGTGTGTGTGTGTGTGTGTGTGTGTGTGTGTGTGTGTGTGTGTGTGTGTGTGTGTGTGTGTGTGTGTGTGTGTGTGTGTGTGTGTGTATCTATGCTATGGGGTAATGATGTTAGGGACAATACAGGATGAATCACAATAATTGTTTGCCGATATAGTAATTGCTTACCAAAAATTAAATTTTTGTAATGCCAATCCTGCTTATAGGTAACAATCCTGGTTATAGGTAACAATCCTGGTTGTAGGTAACAATCCTGGTTATAGGTAACAATCCTGGTTATAGATAATAATCCTGCTTATAGGTAACAATCCTGGTTATAGGTAACAATCCTGGTTATAGATAATAATCCTGCTTATAGGTAACAATCCTGGTTATAGGTAACAATCCTGGTTATAGATAATAATCCTGCTTATAGGTAACAATCCTGGTTATAGGTAACAATCCTGGTTATAGGTAACAATCCTGGTTATAGGTAACAATCCTTCATATGAACTGCCTACATTATTACGCATATTATTCGTTAATTGTGGAAATGAATTAAGATACGCAAGCTTTTTTAATTTATACATTTTAAAATAACTTTATACAATGCAATCGAGGTGAGGACGATGGAAAGGCTTTTGGCAGTTAATCTGCTTCTGTTCTGTGGGTGGAGGGAGCTGAAGGTTCAAGTTGCCAAACGTCAGCCTCGAAACCTTAATGACTTGGAGAAGATCTGCAAAGAGGAGAGGGACAAAATCCCTCCTGAGATGTGTGCAAACCTGGTGGCCAACTACAAGAAACGTCTGACCTCTGTTATTGCCAACAAGGGTTTTGCCACCAAGTACTAAGTCATGTTTTGCAGAGGGGTCAAATACTTATTTCCCTCATTAAAATGCAAATCATTTTATAACATTTTTGACATAGGTTTTTCTGGATTTCTTTGTTGTTATTTTGTCTCTCACTGTTCAAATAAACCTACCCTTAAAATTATAGATTGATCATTTCTTTGTCAGTGGGCAAACGTACAAAATCAGCAGGGGATCAAATACTTTTTTCCCTCACTGTACATGTAGGTAGAGTTAATTAAAGTGACTATGCATAGATTACCACAGAGAGTGGCAATGGTATGGAGAGGAGAGAGGGGGGGGGGCAATACAAAAATAGTCTGGGTTGCCATTTGACTAGATGTTCAGGAGTCTTATGGCTTGTGGGTAGAAGCTGTTTAGAAGCCTCTTGGACCAAGACTTGGCACTCCGGTACCGCTTGCTGTGTGGTAGCAGAGAGAAACTTGCAATGAAAACAACTTTCTAACAAAATGTTTAACTATAATATCTGAAAATGTAGCTAGACTCTTACCCATATACATGGATGAACGTTTCATGGCAGACTGTTTGTAGCTATATCTTATTTGGACAGCGTTGTTAAGTCACTCTGGTTCACACTGACCATTGCGTGTGCAGAAAGTAGCGCATCACTTTTTCCAACTGATCTGTCGATAGCGTCTGCTAAATTCAGGGAATCAATGTTGTTGAGAAAAGTAACACAACTTTTGTAGTTCTTGATGGCTAACGTTAAATCTTTCAAAAATGGCTCGGTAGAAAGAACTATCAACACATTCTGACCAGCTCACGTTATAAACAGAAGCGTGCTACACAGCAGACCAATCCAAACACATCTACCGGCATGTCCAGCCCATCCATTACTGTATCTCAGCCAATCATGGCTAGCAGGAAGGATCCTGTCTTGGCTAAACCAACTATGCTCATAATTAAACAATTGTATTCACATTTACGGATGGAATACAAGTTTGTTATTAAAGCACATTAAAGTTCACATGTTCCAGAAGTCATTTCTGCCCCCCCCCCCCAAAAAAAAAAAAAAAAACACATTTGGCCAAAAAAAATCAATGTATACGTTCAATTGCCTCTCCTGTGAGGTAGAGATGTGCGACATGCGCCCAGTTTCCTGAAACGAGTCACATATTGGGGATACAACCATCGCAGCTCTGCAGATTTTGCTGCGAAGAGACAGAATCACAATGGCTGAAGCATTGCAACATTTACCTGGAGCTAACTCTGCAAATAGCACTGCTGGGTGATTTAAAAAGTCATAGTCAATCGATCAATAATATAATAATACTCTAAGCAAAAATGTTTATCTTTCATTTACAATCTGTAGAAACTATGGGAATAGAAAGGTTCAGAACTTATGTGAAACATCACAGCACAGTTGTAAAATATATGGCAATAGAAATCAAAACTGGATGGTGTTCAGACATAGATGGAAGTTTTTTAAGTGGAGCTGAAGGGTGGGACTAAAAATAAACAAAATATAACTATTGTAAAATTGACTGTGTCCGTAAAACGTATATAGTATGTATAAGCTGGAAAGAGAAGCCTAGGTGTTGTTGTCTATTAGTTTACTCCAGTTAGGGGAGGGGTGGTAGGGTTAGGGGAAAATAATAGGAGGAAAAAGGAAAATATATATATATAGGAAATTTTGCAGACAATTACATTGATGGAAGCCACAATCTATCTGCAATATTATAGCTGATTTACTGCAATTATTTTGTTACCTGCTGATAAGACTATTTCAGTAAATATGTTTCTCTATGATTGTATTGCATTCCCAACTTTTCCAACATTCAGAAATGTTTCACTTGAAAAAAAGTGAACTAAAGGTGTGATAGTATTGGTCTTGGTTTGTATGATCGTGTTGTTGGACTTGGAGAACCATACATGTCTGACTCCTATTACTATGGTATGAAGAAACAGCCACTAATGAGAAAACCTGTTTTCCTGATGTTGGTTTTGCTGCATTCCAACACTCTCATTAAAGCATTGGAATCCAGACTATTATCTAACTTAACTGAGGGTTCTGGGTATATGCGCTATGAGGGGTAATTTCCTATGCCACTCCACATCTTAAAAAACACACAGGAGATATTTAACACTTCCTGTCACACACAACCCAACAACATAAGGTTTCTCACCCATCTAAATAAAACACATAAACACATGAAGCTAGATTCACCAACCCCTTCAAATAAGACAAAATATCATTTTATTATGAATTCTTATTGGTTTGATCATTCATCGCCTGACATACTGTACAGTACCAGTCAGAAGTTTGGACACACCTACTCATTCAAGGGTTTTTCTTTATTTTACTATTTTCTACATTGTAGAATAATAGTGAAGACATCAACACTATGAAATAAGACATATGGAATCATGTAGTAACCAAAAAATTGTTAAACAAATCTAAATATATTTTATATTTGAGATTCTTCAAAGTAACCATCCTTTGCCTAGTTGACAGCTTTGAACACTCTTGGCATTCTCTCAACCAGCTTCATGTGGTAGTCACCTGGAATGCATTTCAATTAACAGATGTGCCTTGTTGAAGTTAATTTGTGGAATTTCTTTCCTTCTTAATGCGTTTGAGCCAATCAGTTGTGTTGTGACATGTTAGGGATGGTATACAGAAGATAGCCTATTTGGTAAAAGACCGAGTCCATATTATGGCAATAACAGCTCAAATAAGCAAAGAGAAACAACAGTCCATCATTACTTTAAGACATGAAGGTCAGTCAATGCGGGAACATTTCAAGAACTTTCAACGTTTCTTCAAGTGCAGTCGCAAAAACCATCAAG
This sequence comes from Salmo trutta, assembly GCF_901001165.1. Classification (NCBI taxonomy): domain Eukaryota; kingdom Metazoa; phylum Chordata; class Actinopteri; order Salmoniformes; family Salmonidae; genus Salmo; species Salmo trutta. The sequence continues at coordinate 13,133,240 of NC_042965.1, forward strand.
CGCTATGATGAAACTGGCTCTTATGAGGACCGCCACAGGAAAGGAAGACCCAGAGTTACCTCTGCAGGACACCTACAGCACCCGATGTCACAGGAAGTCCAAAAAGATCATCAAGGACAACAATCACCTGAGCCATTGCCTGTTAACCCCGCTATCATCCAGAAGGCGAGGTCAGTACACGTGCATCAAAGCTGGGACCCAGAGACTGAAAAACAGCTTCTATCTCAAGGCCATCAGACTGTTAAACAGTCATCACTAACACAGAGAGGCTGCTGCCTACATACAGACTTGCAATCATTGGCCACTTTAATAAATGGAACACTGGTCACTTTAGTAATTTCACTTTAATAATGTTTACATATCTTGCATTACTCATCTCATATGTACATGTGGCTCAGTTGGTAGAGCATGGTGTGTGCAACGCCAGGGTTGTGGGTTCGATTCCCATGGGGGGCCAGTACAACAAAAAAATGCATGAAATGAAATGTATGCATTTACTGCTGTAAGACGCTCTGTATAAGAGCATCTGCTAAATGACTAAAATGTGAAAATGTCTGTATTCACTACTCTGCATCTTAGCCTATACTGCTCTGACATTGCTCATCCACTTATTTATATATTCCTTTACTTGGATTTTTGTGTATTAGGTATTTGTTGTGAAATTGATAGATATTACTTGTTAGATATTGCTGCACTGTCGGAACTAGAAGCACAAGTGTTTCGCTACACTCGCAATAACATCTGCTAAACACATGTATGTGACCAATAAAATTGTATTTGATTTGATTTGCAGAGGATGAGTTACTAGCCTCAGAAATTGCAGCCCAAATAAACGCTTCACAGAGTTCAAGTAACAGACACATCTCAACATCAACTGTTCAGAGGAGACTGCATGAATCAGTTCCCACCATAAAGCATGGAGGAGGAGGTGTGATGATGTGGGGGTGCTTTGCTGGTTAGACTGTCAGTGATTTATTTAGAATTCAAGGCACACTTAACCCTCCCATCCCATCTGGTTTGCGCTTAGTGGGACTATCATTTGTTTTTCAACAGGACAATGACCCAACATACCTCCAGGCTGTGTAAGTCTATTTGACCAAGAAGGAGAGTGATGGAGTGCTGTATCAGATGACCTGACCTCCACAATCACCCGACCTCAACCCAATTGAGATGGTTTGGGAAGAGATGGACCGCAGAGTATAGGAAAAGCAGCCAGCAAGTGCTTAGCATGTGTAGAAACTCCTTCAAGACTGTTGGAAAAGCATTCCTCATGAAGCTGGTTGAGAGAATGCCAAGAGTGTGCAAAGCTGTCATCAAGGTAAAGGGTGGCTACTTTGAAGAATCCAAAATACATTTTGATATTTTTAACACATTTTTGGTTACTACATGATTCCATATGCGTTATTTCATAGTTTTAATGTCTTCACTATTATTCTACAATGTATCTAAACTTTTGTGTCCAAACTTTTTCCAATTAAATATCACAGTCTGTACTTTAACCTCATAGTCGTTGTATCATTTCAAAGTCCTGGAGTACAGAGCCAAAACAACCAAACATGTGTCACTGTCCCAATACTTTTGGAGCCCACTGTAAATAAAAACAAATCAAGTTTTTGCTTTGGCTGAATTCATTTTATTATTGGCATTTGCCAATACAACTCATGAAGACAAATATTTATGTCAAATTGTTTTGTATTCTACTTGTAGCCCTGGTTGTCCTGAAAAGAAAATGGTAATTCAAACTTGAATGTCTCAAATGTGATGGTCAACCTGGTGTGTTTGAATACTTAGTTCTATCAAGCTCTGTGGGATAATCATCACCTTACAAAACAAATCAATCAATAAATTCACCAATAATTGACTTGGCAGAGACTACCACACCATTGCATAATGCCTCGTGCTCCTGCTGACTGCAAGTTTCCTAATCAAGTCTGTCATGGTTTGCTACTCTCTGGTCATACTGTCATTCTTACTGCACACTAAGGACCAGGCAGGACTACACTTCTCAACCTCATCTACTGGGCTTCTCATAATGGATTATGAGGTACGTGGATTGTATCTTACTTACTTTTCTACAATATAGCCTGGGTGACTGAAGGCGCGCTTTCTGTAAGCCCCATTGGCATCACACTTTATGAGGCTGTAAATCGTATGTCAACAATTGGCATGCTGCATGCTGAAATAGTCGAGAACCTGGCCACTCCAGTTTGGTATTGATGTCTCGGGCCCAAGTGGCATGCCAGTTACACTCACAATCTTGCAGGGACTATAGCAGTCGTCTACTTCATGGCTTCAAGTTCAGCTTCTACTGGGATTTGATGTAGCAGATTGGCTTATCATACAGCTGCAGACATAACACCATGGAAATATCTGTCGCCTTGAGGAGAACTAAAAGTTTTTATGTGCGTATTCTATATTTTGTGAAAGAAATATCAGACGCAGATTTATTGTCAGATAATGTGTGAAAGGTAACAGATTTTAGAAGTAGACAATTGATTATTGATTCACAACGGTCACTTTTTAGTTGCCAGTTCGGTAAATTATTGTACACAATGAATAGGTTGTTGACATTCACTGCATGCCAGTTGTATCTGGTTCTGATTGGCTGCTACAGTTCCTTAGCTGCTGCATTCGAACACATTAGAGTGACGTGTTGTGAGACATTCTGTCATTATCTGATAGATCACTCCGTCCTTTCTTTGTCATTTCTTTCAAATCTTATGAATATGCTATCAAATAACAATATGTACTTATTGGTGTGTATGTGTTTGTGCATGCATGTGTGTGTGGTTTGGTTTTATTATCCTTGCGTGGACCTGGAGTCCTCACACGGATAGTAAAGCAAGGAACATTCAGACAAGTGGGGACATTTCACCAGTCCCCACAAAGAAAAAGGCTATTTTAGGCTTATGGGTTAGGTTTAGGGTTGGGGTTACAGTTAGGGTTAGGGGTTTAGGATTACGGTTGGGTTTAGGATTAAGGTTAGGCTTAGGTTAGGTTAAGGGTTTTGGGTTAAGGGTTTAGGGCTAAGGTTTAGGTTTAGGTTTAGAGTTAAGAATTTGGGAAAATAGGATTTTGAATTGGAATACATTTTTGTGTCCCCACAAGGATAATAAAACAAACGTGTGTGCGTGTGTGCGTGCAGGAAGCAGTGTGTGCTCTGAACACCTTGCAGACCAATGTGAGTGTGTTGGATCAGGTGCGGAGGGAGCGGAGTGATCAACCTGAGCTGCAGCTCCAGGCCATGCGGGGTTTCCTCCATCGTACAGGCCTCACAGTGAGTGACCAACAGACACACTGAAACCAGCATGTAGACTGCCATCACACAATCTGCACACTCTCAAATATATATACACTGCTCAAAAAAATAAAGGGAACACTTAAACAACACAATGTAACTCCAAGTCAATCACACTTCTGTGAAATCAAACTGTCCACTTAGGAAGCAACACTGATTGACAATAAATTTCACATGCTGTTGTGCAAATGGAATAGACAACAGGTGGAAATTATAGGCAATTAGCAAGACACCCCCAATAAAGGAGTGGTTCTGCAGGTGGGGACCACAGACCACTTCTCAGTTCCTATGCTTCCTGGCTGATGTTTTGGTCACTTTTGAATGCTGGCGGTGCTTTCACTCTAGTGGTAGCATGAGACGGAGTCTACAACCCACACAAGTGGCTCAGGTAGTGCAGCTCATCCAGGATGGCACATCAATGCGAGCTGTGGCAAGAAGGTTTGCTGTGTCTGTCAGCGTAGTGTCCACAGCATGGAGGCGCTACCAGGAGACAGGCCAGTACATCAGGAGACGTGGAGGAGGCCATAGGAGGGCAACAACCCAGCAGCAGGACCGCTACCTCCGCCTTTGTGCAAGGAGGAGCACTGCCAGAGCCCTGCAAAATTACTTCCTCCAGGCCACAAATGTGCATGTGTCTGCTCAAACGGTCAGAAACAGACTCCATGAGGGTGGTATGAGGGCCCAACGTCCACAGGTGGGGGTTGTACTTACAGCCCAACACCGTGCAGGACGTTTGGCATTTGCCAGAGAACACCAAGATTGGCAAATTCGCCACTGGCGCCCTGTGCTCTTCACAGATGAAAGCAGGTTCACACTGAGCACATGTGACAGACGTGACAGAGTCTGGAGACGCCGTGGAGAACTTTCTGCTGCCTGCAACATCCTCCAGCATGACCGGTTTGGTGGTGGGTCAGTCATGGTGTGGGGTGGCATTTCTTTGGGGGGCCGCACAGCCCTCCATGTGCTCGCCAGAGGTAGCCTGACTGCCATTAGGTACCGAGATGAGATCCTCAGACCCCTTGTGAGACCATATGCTGGTGCCGTTGGCCCTGGGTTTCTCCTAATGCAAGACAATGCTAGACCTCATGTGGCTGGAGTGTGTCAGCAGTTCCTGCAAGAGGAAGGCATTGATGCTATGGACTGGCCCGCCTGTTCCCCAGACCTGAATCCAATTGAGCACATCTGGGACATCATATCTCGCTCCATCCACCAACGCCACGTTGCACCACAGACTGTCCAGGAGTTGGCGGATGCTTTAGTCCAGGTCTGGGAGGAGATCCCTCAGGAGACCATCCGCCACCTCATTTGAGTGTAACTCCAAATCCAGACCTCCATGGGTTGATAAATTGGATTTCCATTGATTATTTTTGTGTGATTTTGTTGTCAGCACATTCAACTATGTAAAGATAAAAGTATTTAATAAGATTATTTCATTCATTCAGATCTAGGATGTGTTATTTTAGTGTTCCCTTTATTTTTTTGAGCAGTGTATATATATTCTGAGCATCGTTACATGCTAATCTCTATTTCCTCACTGGCGACTCTTGTTACTTGATCTGTTGACTGCCTCTCTTGGCCCGTTGACTTATGAGACATAGGGGCCGCTCTCACTACTCCACGGCTGGATGTTTTTTTTAGGTAGACAAGCTGGACCACCTCAATATAATCCATGTGACAGGCACCAAGGGCAAGGTAAACTGTATTTTTTTGGTGTAAAAATTACAAGGCTTTTCTAAAATATTATTTTGACATGTGTTTGAAGTACAATAATACATGAAATACAATAGAATTAATGTAAGACTTGATTACTCTCTCTTTCTGCTCTTTCAGGGATCAACATGTGCCTTCACTGAGAGAATCCTCAGGGACTATGGCTTTCGGACTGGGTTTTACAGGTATAGTATATAACGGAAGAAGGGTTGGTGTGTTCTCCCACAGTATGTGCGTTCAAGCTGATGTTTCTTTTGTAGTTTTTTTTAACCTGTTGCATCAGGAAGTGTAGTGTCTGGGTTTTTGCGCATGGAGAAACACTGGTATCCCTATACTGAACTTTGACTTGTTAGGTCTTTGCCCAATTAATTATTAACCTGTGTTGTTACAAGTGTGCCTGCTTTTGAAGTGCTCAAATTATGAAGAAAGCTTAGCCGTAGTATTGGGAAAATATGGCCAAAATATGACCTGTTGGCTTGCTTGTACAATGCTATGTGAACATTCTTATCACACACACAATATTATGTCACCTAACATACAGTCAGAGATGTGGTGGCTCTCCTACTGTGAACATTATGAATGTCATCTGTTCCTTAAAGCTCACCACACCTGGTACAGGTCAGAGAGAGAATACGCATCAATGGACAACCAATCAGCAAAGAGCTCTTCACCAAATACTTCTGGGAGGTGTTTGCCCAGTTAGATGATACAAAGGTACAATATGTCCTCATATACACAAAAAGGTAACAAATTGTACTTAAAGGGGTACAAACGCTTGTCACTGTAGTTGTATCCTGTAAGGTGCATCCATTGTAACATTAGTTATACAGCAGGTAGAGCTGAAGTCGGAAGTTTACATACACCTTAGCCAAATACATTTAAACTCAGTTTTTCACAATTCCTGACATTTAATCCTAGTAAAAAAATTCCCTGTCTTAGGTCAGTTACGATCACCACTTTATTTTAAGAATGTGAAATGTCAGAATAATAGTAGAGAGAATGATTTATTTCATCTTTTATTTCTTTCATCACATTCCCAGTGGGTCAGAAGTTTACATACACTCAATTAGTATTTGGTAGCATTGCGTTTACATTGTTTTACGTGGGTCATACGTTTCGGGTAGCCTTCCACAAGCTACCCACAATAAGTTGGGTGAATTTTGGTCCATTCCTCCTGACAGAGCTGGTGTAACTGAGTCAGGTTCATAGGCCTCCTTGCTCGCACACACTTTTTCAGTTATGCCCACAAATTTTCTATTTTGCCCCCACAACATGATGCTGCCACCCCCGTGCTTCACGGTTGGGATGGTGTTCTTCGGCTTGCAAGCCTCCCCCTTTTTCCTCCAAACTTAACGATGGTCATTATGGCCAAACAGTTCTATTTTTGTTTCATCAGACCAGAGGACATTTCTCCAAAAAGTACGAACTTTGTCCCCATGTGCAGTTGCAAACCGTAGTCTGGCTTTTTTATGGCAGTTTTGGAGCAGTGGCTTCTTCCTTGCTGAGTGGCCTTTCAGGTTATATCGATATAGGACTCGCTTTACTGTGGATATAGATACTTTTGTACATGTTTCCTCCAGCATCATCACAAGGTCCTTTGCTGTTGTTCTGGGATTGATTTGCACTTTTCGCACATTCATCTCTAGGAGACAGAACTCGTCTCCTTCCTGAGCGGTATGACAGCTGCGTGGTCCCATGGTGTTTATACTTGCGTACAATTGTTTTGTACAGATGAACGTGGTACCTTCAGGTGTTTGGAAATTGCTCCCAAGGATGAACCAGACTTGTGGAGGTCTACAATTTTTGGGGGGGGTCTTGGCTGATTTCTTTTGATTTTCCCATGATGTCAAGCAAAGAGGCACTGAGTTTGAAGGTAGGCCTTGAAATACATCCACAAGTCCACCTCCAATTGACTAAAATTATGTCAATTGGCCTATCAGAAGCTTCTAAAGCCATGACATAATTTTCTGGAATTTTCCAAGCTGTTTAAAGACACAGTCAACTTAGTGTATGTAAACTTCTGACCCACTGGAATTGTGCTACAGTGAATTATAAGTGAAATAATCTGTCTGTAAACAATTGTTTGGAAAAATGACTTGTGTCATGCACAAAGTAGCCAACCTGCCAAAATTCTAGTTTGTTAATAAGAAATGTGTGGAGTGGTTGAAAAACAAGTTTTAATGACTCCAACCTAAGTGTATGTAAACTTCCGACTTCAACTGTACATAAGTGTACCCTTGCAGTTTGTACCAAAAAATAGCCAAATTTGCCTTTTTAGGGTACCACCGCAGTGACAAAGCCGTTTGTTCCTTTTAAAGCTGCAATGTGTAACTTTTTGGGCGACGCGACCAAATTCACATAGAAATGTGTGTTAAAGATCTGTCATTCTCATTGAAAGCAGGTCTAGATTTTTTCTATGTGTGCTATTTCTATGCATTGGTTCTTAAGTTTTTTGTTGTTGCGTCTTTTACTTTCTGTTTTGCATACCAGCTTCAAACAGCTGAAAATACAACATTTTAATCCTAATTGCTCATCTACGTCGCTCTGGATAAGAGTGTCTACTAAAGGACTAAAATGTAAAAATAATTATAAATAAATTGACTGCAAGAAGCCCAAACAGATACTGTATAATGTTTGACTAAAACATAATAATTCCAAACCTTTCATACATTTGTATATGATCACGTGTCTCTCTACTATGCGTGGGATTACTTGGGAACAGATTTCTTAAATTAAAATCACTTGGAGCTGATTTCCTGGTGTTTTTACAGTCTATTATATCTAACAATAATAACAATTTTAAAAAACTCTGTAAACTTTGGGGGCCAAATAAAACCACCCGCGGGCCAAATTCGGCATTCATCAAAAAAACTCTTATACCAACAATACATTGCGGCTTTGACGTCAAGAAAGGAACAGCCTGCTGGTGGCTTCGGTGATGGAGGCGAATCGTGTAAGTAGTAGGTACTAAAGTGCCCAAGGAGATGTGTCATTTTATGTTGCTAGTAGATGATAAAATAAGATAGCCAGCTATCTAAGTGTACCGGGCCATGCAAAACCAACTGGCCCACTTGGATCTAGCATGGTGTTTGGGGATCGAATAAGATAACTAGTTGGCTAACATTAGCAAGCGACAACAACTCCATCAACACTGCACGTTTTGCAGAAATGAATGGTCAAATATCAATCGGATTAATGTAATTGTTTATTTCAAAATATGTACTGTATATATGTTGTATATATGTTGTATATATGTTTCCTGCAATTAGCATGATCTGTTACAAATGTCAATTTGTACAATTTGTTATGAATTTGTAAGTGCTTAAGATCCCGATCAATCTCCGTGGACCGCTTAAGCTGATACAACACTTCTGGTACAACACTTCTTGTACAACACTTCCATATTCAAAAATTACATACAAAAATGTACCATTATACTAGATTATTTGCACATGTACCCTAAAATGTACCGAACGGTACATACTGTATGTGCACCTCTGAAGGTACATTATGCGTATTTTGATCTTTCTGTACCCCAGGGAACAATAATGTACCCTAACCATACCCTTTTTTTCTGAGAGTGTAGTGTTGAAGAATGAACACTGATGTTGCCTACCAGCCTCAAAGAAACTCTGACCCTTCCCTGTTATGACTGTGTCACTGCACTGATCCTCAGGACTCCCATGGAGTTAGCATGCCGGCCTATTTCAGCTTCCTCACCATCCTGGCGTTCCAAGTCTTCCTACAGGAGAGGGTAACATTCACATACCCTGTCACATGTACAGTTTGGTTACAAATGTACTAATTACTAAATCAAGGCTGAAAGTAAACCATTCTGAGCAGTATCTCTTTATACAACAGGTTGATTTAGCTGTTATTGAGGTTGGGATTGGAGGGGCCTATGACTGTACGAACATCATTAGGTAACTTTGCTGCATATCATAGAGGATGTACTATCAAAGTCAAACATACGATTGATTAGTTACAGAATCTGTTATCACTTCTTTTTCTTTCTGACATTTGACGTACAGGAAGCCGTGGGTTTGTGGGATATCCTCCTTAGGAATTGATCACACAAGTATACTAGGAGACACCATAGAGGAGATCGCCTGGCAGAAAGCAGGCATATTTAAGGTGAGAGTAATGCATGTTGTGTTGCTGAGATCAACCTACTATATACACTGTGTACAGTACTTACTATCTATGGCCTGTCTGCAGGGGGTGAATGTAGTTGAATAAAGTATTATTCCTCCCCAGCCAGGGGTGCCAGTGTTCACTGTCAAGCAGCCAGATAGGCCCATGACTGTTCTACAGGGCAGAGCCAAAGAGATAGGGGTGAGTGACTGGGGCCTTTTCTCCTCCTGGATGTGGATGGATTTGCTATGTGTTTGTTTGAACGTGCTCATATTTCAGATGCTTTTTTGACCCCCTCTGTGTTGTGTAGTGTCCTCTGTGGGTTTGTCCAGATCTGGAGCAGTATGAGTCTGGGGCTGGCCATCTGAGTCTGGGCCTGGCTGGACAACAGCAGCGTTGCAATGCCTCACTCGCCCTGCAGCTCAGCAAGACCTGGCTACAGCGCTACAGACAGTCTGGTGTGTGTGTGTGTGTGTGTGTATGTGTGTTATTTTATAACTCACAAAGAATGACAATGTTATTCTAGCTAGTATAGGAAGATATTGCTCAAGAAAACAGAACACATTCCAATCGTGATGAGGTTCAGTAAGTTACTGTGGGAATCTACTTACTTTCAGATGATCAGCTTGCTGCCCCGGTAGTGGAGAACAGGCTGGTCTCCCAGGCAACAGCCTTTAAGCCCAGCCCCATCATGGTCAAAGGTCGGTAGCATACTCTCACCCATGAAACATCCAGATAAATAAATACCTGTGCCTGAAAGCACAACATGAAAAATGATCTGTCTCACCCTTCCCTTACTTCTCCACTCATCTCCCTCCCTCTGTCTCCAGGCCTGGAAGCGACAGAGTGGCCTGGAAGAACTCAGACTCTGAGGCATGGTCCTGTCACCTACTACCTGGACGGAGCCCACACCACGGGCAGCATGCAGGCCTGTGTACACTGGTTCAGCCAGGAGATCCAGCAGGAAGAGAGTAGCAACAGGTTAGTCCCTGCCTGGCCTTTAGGGGGCCCACAGACTTCTCTACAGTGGCCTTAGTTGGTCAAATGATTGTAGAAAACTGTAGGCCTATATGACTGTGAGAAATAGTAGCATGCATGCAAACATCAGCACACACCAGCTCAGAATTTATGTGAGATTTGACACTCAAATCATTTGACACTCATATAGATTCGATACTACATTTTGTGTAAAATTCACCGTCCATTCATTTCACGGTCAGATTTGACTATGTCATTCTTTGATAGACAACATCTCTGAGTAGGCCTACTCACTGTGTGTGTGTGACAGGGGCCCTGTGATCAGAGTACTGCTGTTCAACACCACAGGAGAGAGAGACTCTGCTGCCATGCTCAAACTCCTAGAGGTGAGTACTACAGGTCTGGGATCAGATACACAGATACTGCTGTCTGCTGCTCTATTCTGTAGCTCTGACCGGAATCTCACTTTTTAACAGCACCTAAAGAAGCACAAACAGATCAAACCCTGAAATAGAATAAATATTTAACATCTTCTCCCTTTGTTGTCCTTGCAGCCATGCCAGTTTGATTTTGCTGTGTTTTGTCCCAACATTACTGAAACTATTACAGAAAACAATGCAGGTGAGTTTTCTTCTGTGTTTGGGGTTTTAACAGACAGCTGCAAAAAAATTGCAATTTAATGGTACATAATTGCCAAAACGAATATGAATCATATGACTACATAAGTTGGAATATTTTTCCTAAGTTTTCTTGACTATGTAAAAAAATGCTACCACATTCATTGTCCAGCTGTGAGAAATGTAAGAGAGGTGTGTGTGCAGTCCTTCACTTTCTTTGTTTGCTCTGCTCTTTTTCAGATCAGCAGAATTTCAATGTGTCTGTGGAGAACATGCTGACCCGTTGCCTTGACAACCAGATCAGCTGGCAGAGCCTGAGTGGGACAGAGACTAAGCAGGGGTCTGAGTCTGAGCTGCTGATAAAGGACAGGCTCCCCTTGCTGGCCAAGACCAGGACCAACACCCTGGTCTTCCCTTGCATCCTCAGCGCCCTCCAGTGGATCAGCCAGGGAAGGGACACTGTGCTGGCTACTGCAGGGTGCCCCTATCTCCCAGTACAGCCCAGTGTCATGGCAAAAGCAGAACCACTGAGAGAGGCAGCCCAGGTCTCTGTCCTGGTCACAGGTAGTCTACACCTAGTAGGAGGGGCGCTGAAATACCTGGACCCCTCGCTAGCCTCCTAATTAACTATTGGCCCAACAATTGGCCCATCAGTCTGGCTTGGATTTTTGTAGGACATTGAGATACGCTCAATGTTTGACAGGTATTATATTTTAGGTGTTTACAGCTTAGGATCTTCTTGAATAGATGTGTGCTCCTTGTTGTCAAGTTGCTCTGTCCTCAGTGCAGGATCCCTGGGCTTTCATACCACGAAGTTGTGCTGTACTATGTCAGCATGTCAAGTTGAATGATTTTCTCAGGGTGATTGAATTACGATTGTTTTGCATTGTATTTTTTCTTTGAATTATTGCTTTGACTAATGTACATAATGAAAATCAAAGCATGTATGAATTTGTACATAGTTTCTTAAAATGTTTTGTTCATTGTGAATAAAGACTTTTACAGTACCAGTCAAAAGTTTGGACACCTACTCATTCAAGGGTTTTTCTTTATTTGTACTATTTTCTACATAATAGTAAAGACATCAAAACAATGAAAGAGCACATATGGAATCATGTAGTAACCAAAAAAGTGTTAAACAAATCAAAATATATTTTTGATTCTTCAAAGTAGCCACCCTTTGCCTTGTTGACAGCTTTGCACAGTCTTGGCATTCTCTCAACCAGCTTCATGAGGAATGCTTTTCCAACAGTCTTGAAGGAGTTCCCACATATACTGAGCACTTGTTGGCTGCTTTTCCTTCACTCTGCAGTCCAACTCATTCCAAAACATCTCAATTGTGGAGGTCAGGTCATCTGATGCAGCACCATCACTCTCCTTGGTCAAATAGCCCTTACACAGCCTCAAGGTGTGTTGCATCATTGTTCTGTTGAAAAACAAATGGTAGCTACCACTGCAGAATGCTGTGGTTGCCATGCTGGTTAAGTGTGCCTTGAATTCTAAATAAATCACTGACAGTGTCACCAGCAAAGCACTCCCACACCATCACACGTCCTCCTCCATGCCTCACGGTGGGAACCACACATGTGGAGATCATCCATTCACGTACTATGCGTCTCTCAATGACAAGGCGGTTAGAACATAAAATTGCAAATTTGGACTCATCAGACCAGGGGCGGATATCCCGGGGGGGACGGGGGGGGACACGACCCCCCCATTATGGGAAAAATATGATTTGTCCCCCCCAATATATCACTGAAACATAACTATGTAATTTAAATAATATTAATAATACGCAATGAAAGCAATTGTGCTGATTATAGACACTTAATAGCGAGTTTTTAAGTTTCAAAAGATTGCGACCCCCCCACCCTTTGCCTCACAATGGTTTGATCCACTGCCAGTTCCTTAGTTGGCAAGGTAACAGAGGGGTGGTGTCCACTGTCTGAAAGGCACTCAATGAACGTAACTGACGTGAGGTTAATCCAGTCAATCGCGCACACACACTAGCTGAATGTGCAGAGCTAGCGGGCAAATATTAACTATTAAGCTAGCTAGTACCTATTCCATTTATGTGGCCTCGTCAAAGATGGAATCTTTGCTATCGTCAATTTATTCCAAGATCAGCATGCAGATGATGTAAGTTAGTGCTTCAAAGTCCCTGTGATAAGGTTAGTGATAAACTGAAGTCCAAACTGAACAGAATTACACTCTCTTCTACCATTGTCTTAAATATATTTAATGGTCTCGTTGCAAAAGCTAAATTGCCGCAAGGGAACTTTTATTTATTTATTTTATTTCACCTTTATTTAACCGGGGTAGCAAAGATTATAGCAAACACCACTGAAACGGAATTGGTGCTCGCTAGCTTTGCAAATTCAGCTATTGTTGGAAGCCAGCCAATATGAAACAAACTATTAAAATTACAAAAGGTTGCAGCATATGTTGTGTAAATGGTGAACTCATACAGCTGTCAACTCTTGACATTTTAATCCGTTTCACATTTGCTAGCTACCTTTTAGATCAAAGCCCAAATAGAATGATAAAAGATAAGATGATAGAAGCCCATCTCCTACTGTAAATAACCTACACACTGTGTGTGTGTGTGTGTGTGTGTAGCCAGCCAGCCAGGTAGAAAAATGGCAGAAAAATAAAAGACGGACATCAGAGTATTTTTCAATACACCAAAACGCATAGTAAGAACCCTAGTAGCCTAATATCTCAAAGACTAGTTGATAAAATGTTCATAAGAAAGAAATGAAATTCTAATGGAAATGTTTCACAATGATGTCATTAGGCAGAGCAGGCAACAGATGGCACACAGACAGCAGAGCTGGGGACAGATATGCAGGGACAGACTGGCAGAGACAGGGAGTCTCAGGTAAGTTTGTTGAGTCTTTGTTTGGCAACATTATGAAAGGTTCTCCATTTTTTTTACTTGTAAAATAGGAACATAATTGGAAAATGCCATGGATACCCCCACTCTCAACTTAAACTGGTGACTGAACTGAGATTTGTTAAAGGCAATGGTATTGCTGTTGTGATTAGTTGTGTAGTTTTGGGTACCGGTAGTTAGGAGTACGGCAAACACCTTATTTCTTTGGTTCCTCAATATACATTTACCATATTACAACGTAGGCTATGTGTTACAGCACTACTTTTGGTGTCCCCCTCAGGAATTGCTCTTGAGAAAATTTCATGTAATTGTCCCCTCCAAAGTTGATATCAGATTTTTGCCCCTGCATCAGACCAGTGGACAGATTTCCACCAGTCTAATGTCCATTGCTCGTGTTTCTTGGCCCAAGCAAGTCTCTTCTTATTGGTGTCCTTTAATAGGGATTTCTTTGCAGCAATTCAACCATGAAGGCCTGATTCATGCAGTCTCCTCTGAACAGTTGATGTTGAGATCTGTCTTTTACTTTAACTCTAAGAAGCATTTATTTGGGCTGCAATTTCTGAGGTTGGTAACTCTAGGGCTGCCAGCATCTCAAATATAAAATGTATTTGTTTAACACTTTTTTGGTTTCTACATGATTCCATATGTGTTATTTCATAGTTTTGATATATTTTCTATTATTCTACAATGTAGAAAATAGTAAAACATTTATAAAAACCCTTGAATGAGTAGATGTGTCCAAACTTTTGACTGGTACTGTATATTAATTGGTTGTTTCATGTTAATTTGTACCCTAGCCTAGCATTGACTGTTCATACATGACCTTTGCCAGAGTTGCCCTGAAACAGAACAGCATGCCTGTGTGTCTCTGTCTGCATGCCACCTCAGTGAATGAATTCCCGGTAATGTCTTAGGTAAGCTTACAGACAAACACAATCGTAAAAGCTAAATGGACTGCAATATTTTAGCCATTAGCTTTACCTTCAAAATATTATGACAGGAAGTTTGCTCAAATCCCCTTATCCTGGATGAATCCTTTCATTACTTCAGCATCTGAGGGGGTTAGCACGATGGCCAGGTCCGGGAGAGAAGGGGTTGAAGTGGGATGTTTGTGTGGGTTCAGGGCCTCGCTCCTGCTCATTAGCCTCTCATAAAGATTACCCCAGACAGAAGGTCATAAGAGAGAAGCCCTACAATCTGCTTCAACTTTAAAGGGACAATATGACTGGTGGCATTTAATTAAACTGTTCTACAAATGAGTAAACATTTTCATGCTAAGCTATGGATAAGATTTAGCCATGCTCTCAGGTATATTGGATATTGCTGCTGGACTGAATGTTTCAGTAGATTGAAAGCCTTTGTGACAACCATATCCAAAAAACATAATTTACACCAAACAAACAATGAAGCTAAAAAGACGGTCCAATAGGCTGTTACATTGAACATAAATTACAATACATTTAGTCAATAGGAATTTAGAGGCAACAGATGAATTATGAAGTTTTGATGAGGATACTAGCTGGTGCTTGCTACTAATTGACAGAGGACTCATTTTCCCCTTCAATGGAATACTGCAGCAGCGCTGCTCTTTAAGAAGATTGTACTACTTAGAATCCGATTACAGCAGGGACTCCCAGGACAGGTCCTTGGCTAAAGCCCTGGTAGTGGCGGTGAGTGAACTGCAACGCTGCACTTATACTGTATCAGAGGCTCATTACTCTGTGAGGTGGCAGCACTGCAACTACTGCAGTGACTTAGGAGACAATGGAAAGTTGGTTTTAATGCAGAAAAAATACAATTTCTTCAGTGCTGTGTACGCAGTCAGATGAATATGAGGCAACAAAGGTACTGGTGGATTATTTTGCCCAATGGAGTCTGAATGCCCTCCAGTTTTCTGCTGTTACAGCATTTAAAATGCTAGTCAAAACTGTCAGCCCAGTAGATCTGTGGGTCACAAGGCATGTCAAATAGTTTAGGGTCAGCCTTGAATTGAAGTTCAGCAGCTTCGCTAAGGTTTTGCGTCTCCAACAAATCAAATTGCAATTGTCACATGCGCCAAATACAAGTCGTGTAGACTTTAGTGTGAAATGCTTGCTTACAAGCTCTTTCCAATAATGCAGAGTTTACAAATAAATAAAAAAATAGTAGAGGGGAATAAAGTAAATAAACAAGAATGGAACTACAGTACGCTCGGAAAGTATTCAGACCCCTTGACATTTTCCAAATTTTGTTACATTACAGCCTTATTCTAAAATGGATGAAGTCGTTTTTCCCCCTCATCAATCTACATACAATACCCCATAATGACAAAGCAAAAACTGTTTTTTTTTTAAAGTTTGCAAATGTATTAACAATAAACAACTGAAATATCACATTTACATAAGTATTCAGACCCTTTACTCAGTACTTTGTTGAAGAACCTTTGGCAGCGATTACAGCCTCATGTCTTCTTAGGTATGACGCTACAAGCTTGGCACACCTGCATTTGGGGAGTTTCCCCCATTCTTCTCCACAGATCCCCTCAAGCTCTGTCTGTTCGAATGGGGAGTGTCGCTGCACAGCTATTTTCAGGTCTCTCCAGAGATGTTCGATCAGGTTCAAGTGCGGGCTTTGGCTGGGCCACTCAAGGACATTCAGAGACTTGTCCCAAAGCCACTCCTGCATTGTCTTGGCTGTGTGCTTAGGGTCGCTGTCCTGTTGGAAGATGCACCTTTGCCCCCATCTGAGGTCCTGAGTGCTCTGGAGCAGGTTTTCATCAAGGATCTCTCTGTACTTTGCTCCGTTCATCTTTCCTTCGATCCTGACTAGTCTCTCAGTCCCTGCCCCTGAAAAACATCTCCACAGCATGATGCTGCCACCACCATGCTTCACCGTAGGGATGGTGCCAGGTTTCCTCCATACGTGATGCTTGGCATTCAGGCCAAAGAGTTCAATCTTGGTTTCATCAGACCAGAGAATCTTGTTTCTCATGGTCAGAGTCCTTTAGGTGCCTTTTGGCAAACTCCAAGCAGACTGTCATGTGCCTTTTACTGAGGAGTGGCTTCCGTCTGGCCACTTTACCATAAAGGCCTGATTGATGGAGTGCTACAGAGATGGTTGTCCTTCTGGAAGGTTCTCCCATCTCCACAGAAGAACTCTGAAGCTCTGTCAGAGTGACCATCGGGTTCTTGGTCACCTCCCTGACCAAGGCCCTTCTCCCTCGTTTGCTCAGTTTGGCCGGGTGGCCAGCTCTTCGAAGAGTCGTGGTGGTTCCAAACTTCTTCCATTTAAGAATGATGGAGACCACTGTTTTCTTGGATTCATTCAATGCTGCAGAAATGTTTTGTTACCCTTCCCCAGACATAATCCTTTCTCGGAGCTCTACGGACAATTCCTTCAACCTCATAGCTTTGTTAATGCACTGTAGGGATGCAGCCAGCCAATATGCTCTCCATGCTGCAGCTGTAAAATGTTTTGAGGATCCTGGGGCCTATGCCAAATCTTTTTAGCCTCCTGAAGGTGAAGAGGTGCTTCTGTGCCCTCTTCATGACCGTGCGGATGTGTGTCGACCATGTTAAGTCCTTAGTGATGTGGCGCCAAGGAACTTGAAGCTCTCGACCCACTCCACTACAGCCCTGTCGATGTGAATGGGGGCGTGCTCTCCCTCTTTCTCCTGTAGTCGACAATCAGCTCCTTGGTCTTACGGAAGTTGAGGGAGAGGTTATTGTCCTGGCACCACAGTGCTAAGTCTCTGACCTCCTGCTTGTTGGCTGACTCATCGCCGTCGGTGATCAGGCATTCCACCATTGTGTCGTCAGCGAACTTGGTCACGCAGTTGTGGGTGAACAGGGAGTACAGGAGGGGACTAAGCACACACTCGAGGAAGTCCAGGATCCAGTTGCAGAGGGAGGGGTACAGTCCCAGGGTCCCTGGCTTGGTGATGAGCTTGGAGGGCGCTATGCTTTTGAACGCTGAGCTGTAGTCTATGAATAGCATTCTCACATAGTTATTTCCCCTCTTGTCCAGGTGGGAGAGGGTAGTGTGAAGCGCAATTGAGATTGCGTCATCTGTGGATCTGTTAGGGCTGTATGCAAATTGGAGTGGGTCTAGGTGTCTGGGATGATGGTGTTGATGTGTGTCCTAACCAGCCTTTCCAAGCACTTCATAAGTACAGATGTAAGAGCTAAAGGGCAATAGTCATTTAGGCAGGTTACCATGGAACTCTTGGGAACAGGGACAATGGTGGTCATCTTGAAACATGTTAAGATTACAGACTGGGACAAGGAGAGAGGTTACATAATCTGGAAAAACAGGGGCTTTCACGGAAGGCATAGTTTTTTAACCTGTCTGGGCTAGGGGGCAGTATTTTCACGGCCGGATGAAAAACGTACCCAATTTAAACAGGTTACTACTCTGGCCCAGAAACTAGAATATGCATATTAGTAGATTTGGATAGAAAACACTCTGACGTTTCCAAAACTGTTTGAATGGTGTCTGTGAGTATAACAGAACTCATATGGCAGGCAAAAACCTGAGAAAAATCCAAAGCAGGAAGTGGAAAGTCTGAGAATTGGAGTTCTTCTTTTGATTCTCTATCGAAGCTACAGTGTCTGTGGGGTGACGTTGCACTTCCTAAGGCTTCCATTGGCTGTCCAAAACCCTTCAGAAAGTGGTTTGAGCATTTTCCTGTCACTGGGCAGATAATAGGAGCTCAGTTACTGAATGGTCTGCCTGGCAACAAAGGGATTGGATATGCTCGGTCCCGCGAGCGCGCCCCTCCTTCTTTTTCTTCTTGAATGAATATGCTATTGTCTGGTTGGAATATTATCGCAATGTTACGTTAAAAATACCATAAAGATTGATTTTAAACAGCGTTTGACATGCTTCTAAGTACAGTAATGGAACATTTTGACTTTTCGACTCTCGTTCCGCGCTCGTGCGTTATGCCTTTGGATAAGTGATCTGTACGCATGAACAAAACGGAGGTATTTGTACATAAATATGGATTATTTCGAACCAAAACAACATTTCTTGTGGAAGTAGCAGTCCTGGGAGTGCATTCTGACGAAGATCAGCAAAGGTAAGAGAATATTTCTAATACTAATTCTGAGTTTAGGTTGCCCCGAACTTGGCGGGTGTCTGAATAGCTCACCGTGATGGCTGAGCTATGTACTCAGAATATTGAAAAATGTGCTTTCTCCGTAAAGCTATTTTAAAATCTGACACAGCGGATGCATCCAGGGGTAGTCTATCTATAATTCTTAAAATAATTGTTATATATTTTGTCAGCGTTTATGATGAGTATTTTTGTAAATTGATGTGCACATTCACCGGACGTTTTGGTGGGAATACATTTTCTGAACATCACGCGCCAATGTAAAATGCTGTTTTTGGATATAAATATGAACTTTATCGAACAAAACATGCATGTATTGTGTAACATAATGTCCTAGGAGTGTCATCTGATGAAGATTAGTGGTTAGTGCTTCATTTAGCTGTGTTTTGGGTTTTATTGACACATGTCCTTGCTTGGAAAATGGCTGTGTGATTATTTTTGTCTATGTACTCTCCTAACAAAATCTAATGTTTTGCTTTCGCTGTAAAGCCTTTTTGAAATCGGACAATGTGGTTAGATTAACGAGAAGTTTATCTTTAAAATAGTGTAAAATAGTTGTATGTTTGAGAAAGTTGAATTATGACATTTTGTTGTTTTTGAATTTGCCGCCCTGATATTTCACTGGCTGTGTGACCTAGCCCATAGAAGATATTCTTCGAAGCGAGCATTAAAGGCATTTAGCTCGTTTAGGAGATCTGCATCGCTGCTCAACTCATGGCTGGGTTTCCCTTTGTAATCCGTCATTCTCTGCAAGCCCTGCTACATATGATGAACGTCGGAGTCGATGTAATAGGATTCCACCTTCCTCCTAATTTGTCATTTTGCATGTTTGATGTATCGTCGTCGGTCGTAGCGGAGGGCTTTCTTGTATGCGTCCATGTCTGAGTCCCGTTCCTTGTAAGCTTTAGCTCTAGCTTTTAGCCCAGTGCGCATTTTGCCTGTAGTCCATGGTTTTTGGTTTGGATACGTTCGTATAGACACTGTGGGGATGATGTCGTCTATGCACTTACTGATGATGCCCATGACTGTCTTGGATAAATCCCGGAACATATCTCAGTCTGCATTTCAGTTGAAGGCATTCAGTTGAACAACTGACTAGGTATCCCCCTTTCCCTTAGTAGCAAAACTGTCTTATAGCTTCGCTTGTGCTTCATCTGACCACTTTCATATTGAGCGCGTCACTGGTACTTCCATGTGTGTGCGTGTGTGTGTGCATGCATGCACGTGTGCGCTTTAGGGAGGACAGTGCAGAGTGTGTGTGTTGGAGCAGGCAGATAAAGCTCCAGTCTGGGCCTTTATAAGAAGTCTCATAAATCCTGCGGGTCCCCCCCATCTCTAAGAAAGGTGGGCTGTGTCAGATTACATTTGGCCTGTGAAAGCCCAGCCCCAGAGAGGCCATCGCTCTGTCACTAAGGCTCACTCATGCATGCTTTGATTCCGTCTCAGTGGTAGCGGTAGAAAAGGTGTTAATAGATGCACATTCAGTATGCTGAGAAAGACTGCCATAAACCCCTATTATCTGCCAATGACAGAATTAGCATTAGCTGCTCCTCATCGCCCCACACCCCTGTAAACGACCCACCGTTCAACCCTGCTCGTTGTAGCTGCAAGCCAGCATCCAGACACAGGCCTACCTACCTGTAGATTCATTTTATTATAGTGCCAGTGCCACCCATGTGAAGGTCCAGCCTCTAGATAGAGAGGAAGCCGTCATTGGTTCACCACATTTCCATACAATGCTGCTGTAAATTGTGTGGTTCAATGGGCTTCCTGTCACAATGGTAATCGCAAAGGCACAGAGGGGATGTCATGGCATGTCATGTCACATGGCATGTGTGTGTTTTAATCATGGTCTAATGGTCATGTTTGTTTGCCCACGGACTACTTAGCTTAAAGGCTCTTAAAGCCTCTCCTAGACCACTGGCCCAGCATGGCCCGTATGGTATATCACTGTTAAGCTGGAAACTCCATAGTGGGCAGACAGATTTGTTGCGCTGTTAGCACTAATCTGGGTAGTATTTTTGTTTTGTGGCGTAGGATAACTACCCTTATCATCGCAATCCTCCATTCCTGGAGTGCCCCGGATTTGTTGTCATAGCTTTTCCATTGTACATCACTTCTCTGTGGTAGATATTGTTTCACAAGTTTATTTGGTCAGATTTTTGCAAGCTAAACACTAATAAGCTCCGGACTTATCAGTCGGATAATTAGCTTTTTATGTTGATCCATAACAACATGTTGACCCTATGTATGACCAATTTCCATAGACTTTGAATAATAACCTAATCAACTTCATATAATTCTTATGAACATGTTTCCCGGGATTTCACCAGTTCCAATAAAAATAACAGTCTTTTTACTCACACTAGTGAAGAAGATAACCTCATCAATCATGTCTGACCACAGACCGTTGATCACTTACAACAAACAGTAGTCTGTCTGGGGTTGTGCCTATGTCTGAGGACGACCCACCCACACACAGCTTTAAATCTGATCAGGGTCCTACAATAACATACATCCTCTTAGATAGATAAAGCATCGCCTTTATCGCTCTGAAGGTAGCTGAAGATTGAAAAACAAGTAACATGAGCAATGTAAAAGAAAATATTCAAACGCCTCAATTACCATAACAACTGTAAAGACACATCATTTTTCAAAGATCAAAATGGATGATCAGTGAAGTGATCTTGTAATTGTTTCCACTATAGGACATCCATTCTAACAGATCAAATATATATTCAAGTACTTTAATGATCTTCTCTTGTTTTCTTCATCTGCCTGTGCTCGCTATTGAGTTGGCCGAACATCTGACTAACTGCGGCAGCCTTTAGGTCCTTCTCTCTCTTTTGTCTTGGTGCTTAATGAAAATTGCAACTGTGATCCTGCCGAGCAGGAATGTTGAGAGGTGCTCAGCTCAGCACTGACCCTGTCTGTCACTCTGCCACTCTCAGGCTCACAGACTGCAGGTAGGGTTTGTGTGGCTGTGTGGGTGGATGGAGATAGACTTATCTCTGGCCTGAACAGATGCCAAGTGTTTAATTAAACTCTGTGTCATTCCAATCCCAGCATGCTGTGGTTAAGCCAGGCCCGGGCTCAGGACTCTTTTCTGGGGGGTGGAGGGCGGAGAGGTGACCCAGCTGCCACGGGGGGCTCCGCTGTCCCGCTTGGTGTTAGAGTGCTCCAGGATAAGCCCCCCCCACTCACAAAGGACCTGGCTAGCCATTGATGGACCCTGCGTATACTCATTAAACCTGGACTGGACCTCTCACCACCACTCCTGGGACTGTTGAGTGACATCAAGGTCTGGCTTAAAATGTTTATAAGAGAGAAAACTCAAATACATTTGAGAGAAAACTCTTGTTAAAGTGAGTTCAGTTTCATGGTCTATTTTTGACACATATCAGCATGTGCATTTGTTGTTGGTACCCACTGACATATAACTATTTAGATATTGTTTCAGAAAGTTAAATAAAATCAAGTAGGAGAGAGGAATGAAGAGAAAGATGAAAATCAACATTATTAAGTGAGAGGGATAGAGGAAGGAGGGATGTAGTAGAAAGAGAGGGCGCTGGAGAGACAGACAGTCCATGTCAGTGAATCCAAGCCATGTTTTCCTGGCCGCTCTCTGCATGGGAGATTACTCGGCCTTACTCCAGCCAGACAAACTCTGTCCCCAGAGAGCTCAGTACTGACTACTGACCAAGCATGGAGATCCTGCAGCACACTTCCAGCTAACTTCTATCAGAGCAGAGAGCTGATCGGCTGGACCAGTATGCTGGGAGGGGACCCTGTGGAGGAGTGACAGGCATTGGTTCTCAGGCTGGACGTTGTGTGACACAGTGGGTCCCATCACCGCCATGGAGTTTGGGAGGTTTCATTCAAAGTACCAAAAACCTTTGCTGCTCATCATGATGACGTTCAAACTGGGTAGGACTCACTGTCTAGGTGTATCAATGTAGGTTATAAAGGGAAAACAAAACCTGTGTGTGCACTTGTATGTGTGAGTATTAATGTGGAAAGTGGTAATGTGAAAATGTGTGTGTGTGCGTGCGTGTGTGTGTGCGTGCGCGAGCGTGTGCGCGCGCGTGTGTGTGTGTGTAGGGGAGATGTGGACAGAGCTGTAATAGGGCATTAGCAAGGTGGGAGGATGTTACAGGAGGACAAGTGGTAGTAGCCAGCTGGCAGACAGGTTGTTGTAGCTGGTGATAATCTGAACATCTCTGAGTGCAGTATCCCTTCAATAAGTTATTTATTATTTCATGATATGGCTGGTCCTATTTAGAAATTAGGTAGGCACCAATCAAACATTTGTTACATATCATACATAACAAAAACAATGGAAACGTATAATATGTCACTGTAATTGATCATCTATTACTATGTTAGACAATAATATTTTATTTTTATTTTTTATTTCACCTTTATTTAACCAGGTAGGCAAGTTGAGAACAAGTTCTCATTTACAATTGCGACCTGGCCAAGATAAAGCAAAGCAGTTTGACACATACAACAACACAGAGTTACACATGGAGTAAAACAAACATACAGTCAATAATATAGTAGAAAAAGAAAGTATATATACAAAGTGAGCAAATGAGGTGAGATAAGGGAGGTAAAAGCAAAAACGGCCATGGTGGCAAAGTAAATATAATATAGCAAGTAAAACACTGGAATGGTAGATTTGCAGTGGGAGAAAGTGCAAAGTAGAAATAGAAATAATGGGGTGCAAAGGAGCAAAATAAGTAAATAAATAAATACAGTATATAGTCTTGAGCACTTATCTTGAAGTCATTCATAGATCATAATGAACTATCATAGTGAGATAAATGGCTTGTGATATTATTCCCTGATAACCTATGAGAAGAGCAGTTAAGACTTGTAAAGAGAAGAAAACAGTGGGGAGTGTGGGGTGGGGTGTCGTGGGGTGTGGGATATTTTGAACCCCACCTAATGACGCGTTGACCCATTTTTCCCGCGGCCCTGTGGGAAGTGTCTGAACCTCGTTAAATTGGACAGACTGACAGGACGGGGTGGCTAGGGCGGGTCACATGCAGAGGCCATTGTTTCCCATCACCATGGTGACGGGCTAAGAGTCTGGCCGTACAACTTTTTGTCTTAACTTTGAACGGAGGGCCAAGTGTTCTGAGAACTGTGGAAACGAACACAGTACTTTTAGATTGCATGGCTGATGGAAAAAAACAACTGCAATATTGGACCAACCATTGTTGATAGAAAATCCTGGATATACTATACTATCGATATGGCTCCTTCAACGTTAAACCCACATGAAACACAGACATTTAGATCTCTGACTAACATCACAGGAGAACTATGACTAAACATGTCAGAATGTGCGCTTTTTAAAGCCAAATGAGTCACCACAGTTTAGCCTTTGAGTATGAATACAATTTTGGACAAAGCACAACACTGGCATGGTATGACTGACAGTCCCCTGTGGTGATTTCACATGAGTCATGACATGCCACCACAGGTCCATAATACCCCAAAGTGTGGTTCTCAACTGACATTTGACTTGGAGTATATGTAAAGATTATGTTTGGGTAACTTTAGTTTTGGTAACTGCTATGATAGGGCAGAGGAAACAAATAATCCTTATTTGGACAAACATCCAGCAGAACAACTATTAATCATCTCTTATCTACCTGCTTTCTTCCACACTGTTAGAGGGATGCTCTGACATACTGTTTCATGGCACAGGAGGCAGCAGTGACATCAGCGCAGTGGAATGTTTCAGGGATGAATGGTCTGGCTGCAGCAGGATAGACCAGTCAGAGACCCCCACTGTCTCAGCCAATCACCACACTGCTACCTAATCTGATATGGGGTTCAGGTAGTACCAGCTGTTAGCGTTCACAGTGCATTATAGTGGGTATACAGCACAGTGCATATAAACAGTGTAGGTAGATACCATGTCTGGACTGAAGTGTCTCTGGGTCTTGGAAATCACAATACTGTATAAATCCTATGTATTATGATGGTGTGGAGGATGAGAGTGTTTACATGCATCCATATGTAACACTAATATAAAGAGAACAGGAAACCTGGTCATTTACACCATGAGTTAAGGGAAGCTTGTGGGTTGATGGGTTGACAGTAGGAGGAAACTGATGAAACTGCAGGTTGAAACGGATGTTCCAGTGTATCTGGGGGTGTCAGGGCATTAGTGAAGAACAGATATGGTGTTTGGAACATACACTAGATATTATAGCAGGGGAAGAAGACTGTGGCTCACAACAAGTAGATTGTGACACACAGCAACCAATACTGTAGATCTATTGAGTGGAAATAAATGATCAGTGGTCACTAACTCTTGTCATGGAGAGCAACAGCCAGAGTGTGCTGGCTTCTGCCAATAATCAGACACCTGATTCAACGAATCTAGGTAATGATCAGTTGATTCATTGAATCGAGTGCTGAACTGGATCAAAAGCCTTCCCACCCTACAGCTCCTGAGCACTATGGGTGGTCACATTATATTAGGGAAACAGGTGTGAGGTGGAGGTGGAGGTATTAGGGGTGTGACAGGAGGGTTATATAGGTGTTAAAGGGCCGGGGGCATGGCAGTAATTGGTACAGTAGGTGCTACAGTGGATAGAGGGACAATGTGACCTTCCCTTTAAGATAAGCTGTGAGTGAGTCAAGTAAGGAAACAACATACAAGTAAACATATAATACAAATCCCTGCGAACACTCTTTGTTAAATACAGTATAAACTATACTAGTATATTGAATAACTCAGAAGCTATATATCTGTGCTCATTAAGTCGAGCTTTAGCAATCTAATCAAATCAGGATTTAAGACAACATACACATTCCATAAACGTAATAGGAACATGTATTCAAGTATGAAAGCATTCCACTGTTTTATCCCCCTCATATTCAAATATTTTAGCACTGTACGCTTATTATTTCTACTTATGACAAAAGGAATATTCCATAAAGGAAAGTGTTTGCTACTTCATCAACAACTATAGCAGAAAATCGAACCAGCGTCAAACAGTCTGTGATTATTAAACTACCTGATGCGGTGTGTATTAAGAAGACCCATGGGGTCAAGTCCAGGTTAGATTAGTAGTGTTCAGGGTATAAGGAACTTTCATTGATGAAGCCTCAGGTGACAATTGCTCACACAGTGAGTGTGTAATAAGTTTACTCCTAACCCCATCTGCTGTGTTCATTTTAAGTCCAGACTAGAGAGAGAGGGAAGTGTTTTTTAAAAACTTTTCATTAAGAAAGTGCTCTGTAAGTGCCTCAAAAGCAGAGACAAAGGGAGAGGTCTAAGGTATCTGGTGTACGAGCTCGTAGGAAATAGTTGGTCATCTCACTGGTAATACTTCACCAGGGTAATGGACTGGTAATACTTCACCAGGGTAATGGACTGGTAATACATTACCAGGGTAATAGACTGGTAATACTTCACCAGGGTAATAGACTGGTAATACTTCACCAGGGTAATGGACTGGTAATACTTCACCAGGGTAATGGACTGGTAATACTTCACCAAGGTAATAGACTGGTAATACTTCACAAGGGTAATAGACTGGTAATACTTCACCAGGGTAATGGACTGGTAATACTTCACCAGGGTAATAGACTGGTAATACTTCACCAGGGTAATAGACTGGTAATACTTCACCAGGGTAATGGACTGGTAATACTTCACCAGGGTAATGGACTGGTAATACTTCACCAGGGTAATAGACTGGTAATACTTCACCAGGGTAATAGACTGGTAATACTTCACCAGGGTAATAGACTGGTAATACTTCACCAGGGTAATGGACTGGTAATACATTACCAGGGTAATGGACTGCTAATACATTAGCAGGGTAATGGACTGGTAATACTTCACCAGGGTAATAGACTGGTAATACTTCACCAGGGTAATGGACTGGTAATAGATTACCAGGGTAATGGACTGGTAATACTTCACCAGGGTAATAGACTGGTAATACTTCACCAGGGTAATGGACTGGTAATACTTCACCAGGGTAATGGACTGGTAATAGATTACCAGGGTAATGGACTGGTAATACTTCACCAGGGTAATGGACTGGTAATAGATTACCAGGGTAATGGACTGGTAATACTTCACCAGGGTAATGGACTGGTAATACTTCACCAGGGTAATGGACTGGTAATACTTCACCAGGGTAATGGACTGGTAATACTTCACCAGGGTAATAGACTGCTAATACTTCACCAGGGTAATGGACTGGTAATACTTCACCAGGGTAATGGACTGGTAATACTTCACCAGGGTAATTGACTGGTAATACTTCACCTGGGTAATAGACTGCTAATACTTCACCAGGGTAATGGACTGGTAATACTTCACCAGGGTAATGGACTGGTAATACTTCACCAGGGTAATAGACTGGTAATACTTCACCAGGGTAATGGACTGGTAATACTTCACCAGGGTAATAGACTGGTAATACTTCACCAGGGTAATGGACTGGTAAAACTTCACCAGGGTAATAGACTGGTAAAACTTCACCAGGGTAATGGACTGGTAATACTTCACCAGGGTAATGGACTGGTAATACTTCACAAGGGTAATAGACTGGTAATACTTCACCAGGGTAATGGACTGGTAATACTTCACCAGGGTAATAGACTGGTAATACTTCACCAGGGTAATAGACTGGTAATACTTCACCAGGGTAATGGACTGGTAATACTTCACCAGGGTAATGGACTGGTAATACTTCACCAGGGTAATAGACTGGTAATACTTCACCAGGGTAATAGACTGGTAATACTTCACCAGGGTAATAGACTGGTAATACTTCACCAGGGTAATGGACTGGTAATACATTACCAGGGTAATGGACTGCTAATACATTAGCAGGGTAATGGACTGGTAATACTTCACCAGGGTAATAGACTGGTAATACTTCACCAGGGTAATGGACTGGTAATAGATTACCAGGGTAATGGACTGGTAATACTTCACCAGGGTAATAGACTGGTAATACTTCACCAGGGTAATGGACTGGTAATACTTCACCAGGGTAATGGACTGGTAATAGATTACCAGGGTAATGGACTGGTAATACTTCACCAGGGTAATGGACTGGTAATAGATTACCAGGGTAATGGACTGGTAATACTTCACCAGGGTAATGGACTGGTAATACTTCACCAGGGTAATAGACTGGTAATACTTCACCAGGGTAATGGACTGGTAATACTTCACCAGGGTAATAGACTGCTAATACTTCACCAGGGTAATGGACTGGTAATACTTCACCAGGGTAATGGACTGGTAATACTTCACCAGGGTAATTGACTGGTAATACTTCACCTGGGTAATAGACTGCTAATACTTCACCAGGGTAATGGACTGGTAATACTTCACCAGGGTAATGGACTGGTAATACTTCACCAGGGTAATAGACTGGTAATACTTCACCAGGGTAATGGACTGGTAATACTTCACCAGGGTAATAGACTGGTAATACTTCACCAGGGTAATGGACTGGTAAAACTTCACCAGGGTAATAGACTGGTAAAACTTCACCAGGGTAATGGACTGGTAATACTTCACCAGGGTAATAGACTGGTAATAGTTCACCAGAGTAATAGACTGGTAATACATTACCAGGGTAATGGACTGGTAATACTTCACCAGGGTAATAGACTGGTAATACTTCACCAGAGTAATAGACTGGTAATACATTACCAGGGTAATGGACTGGTAATACTTCACCAGGGTAATAGACTGGTAAAACTTCACCAGGGTAATGGACTGGTAATACTTCACCAGGGTAATAGACTGGTAATACTTCACCAGGGTAATAGACTGGTAATACTTCACCAGGGTAATAGACTGGTAATACTTCACCAGGGTAATAGACTGGTAATACTTCACCAGGGTAATAGACTGGTAATACTTCACCAGGGTAATAGACTGGTAATACTTCACCAGGGTAATAGACTGGTAATACTTCACCAGGGTAATGGACTGGTAATACTTCACCAGGGTAATGGACTGGTAATACTTCACCAGAGTAATAGACTGGTAATACTTCACCAGGGTAATGGACTGGTAATACTTCACCAGAGTAATAGACTGGTAAAACTTCACCAGGGTAATGGACTGGTAATACTTCACCAGGATAATAGACTGGTAATACTTCACCAGGGTAATAGACTGGTAATACTTCACCAGAGTAATAGACTGGTAATACTTCACCAGGGTAATGGACTGGTAATACTTCACCAGGGTATTGGACTGGTAATACTTCACCAGGGTAATAGACTGGTAATACTTCACCAAGGTAATAGACTGGTAATAATTCACCAGGGTAATAGACTGGTAATACTTCACCAGAGTAATAGACTGGTAAAACTTCACCAGGGTAATGGACTGGTAATACTTCACCAGGGTAATGGACTGGTAAAACTTCACCAGGGTAATAGACTGGTAATACTTCACCAGAGTAATAGACTGGTAAAACTTCACCAGGGTAATGGACTGGTAATACTTCACCAGGGTAATGGACTGGTAATACTTCACCAGGGTAATAGACTGGTAATACTTCACCAGGGTAATGGACTGGTAATACTTCACCAGAGTAATAGACTGGTAAAACTTCCCCAGGGTAATGGACTGTTAATACTTCACCAGCAATTATCTCACCACAGTTTCATGAAGTTAAAGTTGGAGATTGCTTACATAGTTTGAGCCTTCTCATTCATGATAAATACTGAGTTTATTTTCTTTCTTGCTTACAGGTATACTGTGCACAGCAGCAGCAGACAAGTGTCTGTCGTC
Organism: Salmo trutta; assembly: GCF_901001165.1. Lineage (NCBI taxonomy): Eukaryota > Metazoa > Chordata > Actinopteri > Salmoniformes > Salmonidae > Salmo > Salmo trutta. The sequence continues at coordinate 13,162,772 of NC_042965.1, forward strand.
CCCGTGTCAGAATGGTGGTACATGTCTCGAACAAATGGGCAACTACACGTGTCTCTGCCCCAGATGGCCAGTCCACTATATGGGCAAGGACTGTAGAGAGCTGTATGACCCCTGTGTCCACGATGCGCCGTGCGCCAACTGTACCATCACACTGGGCACAGGGGTCTACACCTGCCACTGCCCCGACGACTTCGCAGGGACCAACTGCACACTTAACATCAACATCAAGTGTGAGAGCAACCCATGTAAGGGTGTCAGGTCCCATTGTGTGGACAGGGTGGACGGCTACACATGCCACTGTCCTCCTGGCTATGGAGGAGATCACTGCCAGGCGAGGGACTGCTCTGAGGAGCCGTGCCACAACGGTGCCACCTGTGTTGACACATGGGATGGGTACCAGTGCCAGTGCGTCCCGGGCTTCCAGGGGAGGGACTGTGAGGAGAACATGGATGACTGTAAGTCACTCCCCTGTCAGAACGGAGCCATCTGTAAAGACGACGTCAACGGATACCAGTGCTTTTGTGTGCCTGGTTTCCAAGGCTACCACTGCGACCTGGACATTAACGAGTGTGTGTCGCGGCCGTGCAAGAACAATGGGACCTGTGTCAATGAGGTGGACCGCTATGAGTGCAACTGTCTGCTAGGGTTCAAAGGTGAGACAGTTTCTCTGTTCGGGTCAGTGCAACGTATCCTGCTGTCTTTAGAGTGTGAGGGAATTACCCTCTCTCTTTAACTCAGTGTCTTTAGTTCAAAGTTCACTACTTTGCCAACCTCATTTAGAAACGACAAAGTTTTAATGCACCGTGTTCAATGTTTCTCTCTAAGCTCTGTAGATGTTCTCATAGTGAAACCCATCATATGAAGTGGTGTCTGTGTTGTGTGGCAGGGGTGAACTGTGAAGTGGAGATCGATGAGTGTGAGGAGCAGCCCTGCCAGCATGGAGCCACCTGCCACGACCGTGTGGGCCTGTACACCTGTGAGTGTGTGTCCGGGTACGAGGGCCGTGACTGTGAGCTGGACATTGATGAGTGTGCCAGCGGTCCGTGTCTCAACGAGGGCAACTGTACAGACCTGGTGAACAGGTAAGGTGTCTCCAACTCTCTCTCCTCTCATTGGCTGAATCAGCTGCTTAACCCCAATGTGTCGGTGAGCAGTATGTCAGCCGAGGGATTCCTTCCCGACAGTAAAGTTTAATAGGGTGAGGATAAGGATTACACCACCTATTCGGATGGTAATTAATCATGAGGTTGGGAAGTGGGGAAAACCTGATAGAGAGCTTCATCAGATCTGGGTGGTGTATCTTGTTAATACAGAGATACGTTGGATTGAACCAATTACATTTGTTAATCAAAAAATACCACATAGGTGGTCTAGTGGTCTCGTGGTCTAAGCTTCTTTGAATCCGGCCCACTGCTAGTTCACCACCCTCTCTCCTCTATCTTTCCTCTCTACCTCTGTCCTATCCAATAAAACAAAAACGTCAAAAGAGTGGGACTGCCCCACAACAACAACAAAAAATGTGTGAAGGTGGAATTCCACTTTCCTTAAGAAAAAATGCCTGTAGATCAGAAATGATTTGATGTTAGAAATCTCACAGTTAAGACTGTTTAACGTTTCTACTGGTAGCACTGCGGTCCCAGTGCGTTTTCATGCTTCAAAGATGTCCCAGTCTCACTGAAATAAGCAGGATATAAGGAGCCTCTCTAAGTCTCCTCCTCCTCACTCAGCTATGAGTGTGACTGCAACGGGACAGGCTTCACAGGAGAGCAATGTGAGGTGGACATCCCAGAGTGTGCTTCGGACCCTTGCCAGAATGGAGCCACCTGCCTAGAGGGGGTCAACCAATACGACTGTCTCTGCTGGACAGGTACACACACGCACGCACACACACACACACACACACACACACACACACACACACACACACACATACACACACACACACACACACACACACACACACACACACACACACACACACACACACACACACACACACACACACACACACACACACACACACACACACACTTCTCACCAAATGAGGGAGTAACAGTCAGCTGTCTGTCATATCTGCCAAGCCTTCTCTGCACCACAGGAAGTATTACACATGCAGCAGAGGAGGCTGGTGGGAGGAGCTATAGGAGGACGGGCTTACTGTAAAGACTGGAATGGAATTAATTAAGTGATGTCAAACACAACAAACAAAATATAGAAACCCCATGTTTGACCCTGTTCCATTCATTCCATTTCAGCCATTACAATGAGCCCGTATTCCTATAGCTCATCCCACCAGCCTCCTCTGACACGCAGTGATTGTTGTACAAGAATATTTGATCTGCTGTCTGACATAAAAACAGAGAGAGAGTGGGAACATCCTAGGTGTCAGGAATATGTTGAAAAGAAAAGCTGCAGGCGCTTCCATGTAGCCTTTTACAGGCAGGCAAAACCCTTTTCTTGGTAAGACTTGGTTCGTGGAGTTTCCCAGATGTAAATCACAGAGATAAAGGGTCAAAGGTATGATACAAGACTGTGGTTTAGAGGCAAAGAAGGGGGAGTGGTATGAGACATAGCGAGAGACCTATTGAGAGACCTGTATAAGTGTAGTACTAACCGTGGTGTTACACCACCATGCCATCTAGTGTATGACTGGTGCAGCTGCAGGGCCATGAGCAATAGGAAAACAAAGATGATCCTCAACACAGAGGATGGAGAGCACATAATATACACTACCGTTCCAAAAATTTGGGTCACTTAAAAATTCCTTGTTTTTGAAAGAAAAACACATTTTTTGTCCATTAAAATAACATCAAATTGATCAGAAATACAGTGTCGACATTGTTAATGTTGTAAATGACTATTATAGCTGGAAACGGCAGATTTTTTTATGGAATATCTACATAGGTGTGCCGCGTACAGAGGCCCATTATCAGCAACCATCACGTTGTGTGAGCTAATCCAAGTTTATCATTTTAAAAGGCTCATTTATCATTAGAAAACCCTTTTATAATTATGTTAGCACAGCTGAAAACTGTTGTCCTGATTAAAGAAGCAATAAAACTGGCCTTCTTTAGACTAGCTGAGTATCTGGAGCATCAGCATTTGTGGGTTCGATTACAGGCTCAAAATGGCTAGAAACAAATAACTTTTTTTCCCCCTGTTATAATAATGGTGTGTGTGTTGCAGCTTATGAAGGGAAGAACTGTTTAAAATAATGGTGTGCGTGTTGCAGGTTATGAAGGGAAGAACTGTCAGGTGGATATTGATGAGTGTGAGCTGCAGCCCTGTGAGAATGGAGGAGAGTGTTTTCAGCGCTCAGAGCTGCTGCACTACGGGGTGCTGTCTGGACTGGATGACAGGGAGTTCAACTATGAGGAAGCAGCTGGGTTCCTCTGCCACTGCCAGCCTGGGTTTGCTGGTAAGGCAAAACACTGACCTCCCACCCCCCTTTAAGTATAGGATCTGATTGAATAGGAATCCTCTGAAATTGCAGTCGATGTTAATTTGACCTGAGGGTAAGTAATTGAGTAAGTACGTAATGTGTCCTGTCTCTTGCAGGTGAGATCTGTGAAGAGAATATAGACGAGTGTGAGTCTGCTCCATGTCAGAACGGAGGTAGCTGTGAGGACCTGGTCAACTCATACCAGTGTGACTGTCCACCTGGGTTCACAGGTAAGACTGTCTGTCTATTTCACTGTGTAATATAACACAGCTCTTTATGTGCAAAGAACCCTGACTTTCTCTTAATATACTGTATATCAGAAGATACAATAGAGAGAAGATATAAATCCCATGCAGTGATATACAGTATATCTCTTTGGATTCACTTGCCTAGCAGTGAGCAAAACAATAATGGGTTAATCCTGCCCCTGCTGATCATTCCTGCTTGTACTGGTCTGCTTGGACATTAGACATCAGTCAAAACAGAGATAAGGAAAAGCAAAGGAAAAGTAAAGGTGGGCTGGAAAACCACCCATGAATAACTCTCAATAACAGATATATTAACGCTGAATAACAGAGTTATTATCTACGAATAACAACTGAAGATGAAACAGAGTATATCTCCAGTTCTTTGGGTGAGCCTCCGTTTACAGCAGCTTTGACGGAGAGGGTAGGTGTCCGTACGGAGGGGCATGGCAGTAGAAGAACAACAAAGACCATAAAACCTGGTGCCATATGTTGGTAGTCCTGGCTGGGTATTTAACAGGGGTCTTTCCTCTAGTTTACCAGGGGGAGAGAGAGATTACCACAAAGCTTCTTAAGCCCTATGAACCACTAATTAATAAAAGCAAGCTTGAAAGACCCTCTCATCACAAAAACAAAACCTGTTATCAATTAAAACATAATGTATTGCGATACTCCTAGTCCTAGGCTATTTGCACAGTAAGCAGACTTCCGTATACTGTAACCAGGCACCCGTCAAAATAGAGGGGAATAACACATAGGTGCACAACATGATCATATGACTACATGTTCTCTGTGAGTTCTCTTCGCACGTACAGATAGAGTACCCCCCCCCCCCCCCATTTCAACCTATGTCATACTGAGGTTAGTCCAGTATAGTCCAGCTCAGTACAGCCCCTCTGCTCAGAAGCCCATCTCCTGTGATTAGAATGTCGTCTGCCACTACCCGGCATCCATAACATCGATCAGGAGTGACTGCAGCCCAACATTCCTGTTGTCAGCAGTGACAGGAGCCAGCTGGGTGGTAGGCTTAGAGCCCTGGCTGGGCCTGGCTGCCGAGGGGAGGCTGTATGCAGGCATGAGGGAGGGAGTAGGGAGGGCTGGGCTCGAGTAATCACTTCTGCCTGCCTGGTACAAGTGTACGGACTGTGTGTACGTGTGTGTGTGCATGTGTGAGAGAGAGGGTGCAGAAGTTTGATCTCATCTGTGGGACCTGTTTGGCTATATGTGTGTGTTTACGGCTCTGGGAGAATGAGGGGGCTACTGCTACTTCTGTTACTAGCTGTATGGTGTGAGCCATTGGGACTGACAGGTAACACTTAAAACTTACTGTGGAGAGAAGGGCTGCTAGGACAGGCTGTGTGTTTATGTGTGGGAGGTAGAGGGCTGGAGGAGGGCAGAAGGAGATGCTCTTGTTTTTAACTTGTGGAGAGAGGAGTTTTAGAGGATTTTGCTGATGTGTAAACTTTCATTGTTTACTAAGCGTATTGTAGTCCCATTGATTTACTATATACCGTGAATGATCTAGCAACATACTTCAAAACATTTGTTTTTTAATACAATTTGACTGTGACACAGAGAGAAGTAGTAACTGGGCTCACATCCGTACCGATATTTTAACTTTCATCCGTCATTTCCTCATTAGTAAAATGCATAGTCTAGTCAAGTGCTTCCTGGAGAGCCGCATGCTTGCCAATATACTTCCATATCTGATTAACTCATTTGGTTTGGTTAGACAGACTCTGATGAACTTATTGGTTTGGTTAGACAGACTCTGATGAACTTATTGGTTTGGTTAGGGAGACTCTGATGAACTTATTGGTTTGGTTAGACAGACTCTGATGAACTTATAGGTTTGGTTAGGGAGACTGATGAACTTATTGGTTTGGTTAGGGAGACTCTGATGAACTTATTGGTTTGGTTAGGGAGACTCTGATGAACTTATTGGTTTGGTTAGGGAGACTGATGAACTTATTGGTTTGGTTAGGAAGACTGATGAACTTATTGGTTTGGTTAGGGAGACTGATGAACTTATTGGTTTGGTTAGGGAGACTGATGAACTTATTGGTTTGGTTAGGGAGACTGATGAACTTATTGGTTTGGTTAGGGAGACTGATGAACTTATTGGTTTGGTTAGGGAGACTCTGATGAACTTATTGGTTTGGTTAGGGAGACTGATGAACTTATTGGTTTGGTTAGGAAGACTGATGAACTTATTGGTTTGGTTAGGGAGACTGATGAACTTATTGGTTTGGTTAGGGAGACTGATGAACTTATTGGTTTGGTTAGGGAGACTGATGAACTTATCGGTTTGGTTAGGGAGATCCATAGGCTCCTGTTGAATCTCACTGTGTGGCTGCGGGACAGTTCTGTGTGGCAGAGAAAGACATAACCATAGCCCTAAGCCAGATACATGTCAAACATGAAAAACTAATGGTGTGTTATGTTGTCATTCCAGGTGTGCACTGCGAGGTAGACATTGACGAGTGTGAGAGCGAGCCCTGTCAGAACGGCGGGTCCTGCAAGGACGCCGCCAACTCCTACACCTGCAACTGTGTGAAGGCGGGTCCAGGGGAGGAGCCATGGGGTGGCCATAACTGTGACGTCCGTCTGATTGGCTGCAGGGAACACCTGTGTGAGAACGGAGCCACATGTGTGCCCATCCTAAGCCAAGAACAGCACGGTGGGGAAGATGGGGATGAACAAGAGCATGGCCACGCCTGCCTCTGTCCCCCTGGCTTCACTGGGAAGCACTGCAGCATTCCCACCACCTTCTCCTTCAACACAGAGGGGTATGTCCTCATCCAGCTCCCTCCTACAGCTAACAAGACCAGTAGAGGGATTGACCCCCAGCACCACCAACACCACTATGGGATCCACGTTCAGCTGCGCTTCAGGACCACCCTGCCTGAAATGCTGCTGTTCTACAGAGGGGCTGAGCACTACTTTGTGTCCCTGGAGATTGTGGGGGGCCATATCCATGCTAGAGCTGGATTAGGGAAGGAGCTACAGGCCACCTATCATCTCCCTGTCAATGACGGAGACTGGCATGAGGCCAAAGTGACCATGGATGAGAAGCTGGTGCTGATGGTGAAAGGACCAGGCTGTGACAATGACGGGGGATGCACAGTGGAGGACGAAGGACACAACCAATTGATCTTCTTCCAACCTGGATCATTCCCCCAGGTCTATGTGGGTGGGGCCCCCCAGAAGTATCTGGACAACACAGAGAGTAGGAAGGGTTTCATTGGCTGCATGGAGGATCTACAGGTTGACCACCAGCTGCTACTGCCTCAGGATATCTCTCCAGAGCACGTCCAAGACATGGAGCTGGGCTGCAACAAGACCGACTGGTGTCATCCTGACCCCTGCCATCATCGTGGGCATTGTATTGACCTGTGGACTAGCTTCAGCTGTGAGTGTGATCGATCCTATCACGGCTCCCTGTGTGAAGAAGGTAAGAACTGTTATACCTTTTAAAACATGACTTTACTTCCCATTTTACACGTTTTCAAATATTGCTTTTCAAATTATGTCAACTGCAGACACCAGGCGCTGACAATGTATTGTCATTTAAAGGGGGTTACATGTGTCTCCTCAACTTACAGCCAATTCCCTTCAACTACACAGGTTTGTACAGGTTTTGTTGTTCACACTGAAAGTATTGCTTTTTGTTGCGTGCCTCAGAATACCCCTCATGGACATTCAGTAATGAAGACACTGTGAGCTATGCTGCCTTCAACATCAACCAAACGGACGGGGAGAACTTCAACATCTCCTTCTTCCTGCGCTCTCTGAAGCCTAGCGGCCTGCTCCTCCAGCTGCGGAGAGGGAGGAGGGCCTACCTCACCCTGTACCTGCGGGAGGGAACCCTGGTCTTCAACAGCCCCCCCACCACCCTGTTCTCTAACGGTACCTACATCACCAGGGGACAGAGGGAGCTGGTCACTGTGGTGGTACGCCAGGGTCAGGTCGGGTTCAGTCAGGGTGGGACACAGTTATCCCTGGGGGGGGTGAGGATGGAGCGGGGGGACGTGGTGTACATGGGGGGTCTGCCACCAGGGGAGTCCACTGCCCCCTGGGGAGGTCACTTCAAAGGCTGCTTACAGGACATCACTCTGGACCACATGCACCTGTACCTTAACCTCCCAGAGGAGGAGTGTCACACCCACAAAGCGTTCCAGTGCTACTTCCCCAAAAAAGCTGAGAACGTGTTGGATGGCTGTGTCAGTGATGAGGCATGCAAGGTAACGTCAATAACACCTTTACACTAGAGATGTTTTGCTGTAACTGTAGACCTATGAATGGTTTAAGGAAACTGGTACAAGAGCTGTCTAGATTTCCCAGGTTAGGGTCCTGGCAAAGACTTCACTCTTTGTAACAGACACTAATATATATGTCCTCCTCAGGCTGGTCCCTGTAAGAATGGAGGAACATGCACAGTCACCTGGAATGACTTTGAGTGCACCTGTCCCATGAACTTCTCTGGCAGGCGATGTGATACACGCGTGTGGTGTGTCAGCGACCCCTGTGTCGTGGGCAGCCAGTGTGTGGATCTAGTTGACGGTTACGAGTGTGAGTGGAGTTTTTGGATCGTATACATTATCTCTCTCCCTTTCTCTCTACTACGGTATCTTTCTCGGCACAGACACACACACACAAAAAAAATAGCAAACACCTTACCAAAAGGTGTGTCACTGTATTCAATATTGAGTTGCCTTATTAATATACTGCTGTTCCACCAGGCCTCACTAACGCCACCTTTGAGAGCAACGCTCTGCAGTTCACCGCTAATGGCTCGCTGGTTGCCATGGTGACCAGTGTCTCCATGGATATACGTACTCGGGAGGAGAACGGCGTGCTGCTGCGGGCCACTAACGGAGCAGAGGTTTTCTGTCTGGGTCTGCTCAACTCCTCCCTGCTGGTCAAACTACTGAGCGGCAACAGCCTGGAGCTACAGGCCTTCACCAGTGACCTGCCCATCTCAGACGGGACCTGGCACCACCTCCACCTGGCCATGACAGACCCCCTGCAGCCTGTGTCCCGCTGGCGCCTCACTGTGGACGGGCGCAGGGCTGGCAGCACCATGGGCACAGCCGGGCACCTCAACTTCCTCAACAACACCACCGTGTGGCTGGCAGAGAACTACACAGGCTGTCTGGGAGAGGTGAGGGTGGGAGGAGTCTACCTACCTCTGTTGGACGACCAAGATGCCCCCCAGGCAGTCCGGTTTATCAGACAGGGGGGGCAGGAGAACAAGATGGGCTGTGTTGGTGCTGATGTGTGTCAGTCCCAGCCCTGCCTCAACCAGGGCACCTGCCAGGACCTCTGGAATCTGTTCAACTGCAGCTGTGCCCCGGGCTTGGAGGGAGAGTTCTGCCAGAGGGACACAGACGAGTGTGCCTCAGGCCCCTGTGCCCACGGCACCTGCACAGACCTGCTGGCAAACTACCAGTGTGAGTGTCACAAAGGATGGGGGGGCAGGGACTGTGAGGAGGAGGTGGATGACTGCCTGGAGCACAGCTGTTTGAACGGGGGTTCCTGTCTAGACGGGACGGGCACCTACCAGTGTGTCTGCCCCCCTGGATACACCGGTCGCCGCTGCCAGTGAGTACCACAAACAATGACCAGGGCATGTTCTTGTTCAAAAATCACTGTGTGTGTGTGTTTACGTATTCAGTATGTATAGACGTTGTAATGACTGTATTTTGTGTATCCTACAGATGGAGATTCCCTCCACAGCAGTGTGATGAAGAGACGCAGTGTGACAACGGTGGGGTCTGCATGGATGGGATCTGGGGTACCAACTGCACCTGCAAACCTGGCTACACTGGAGACTGGTGAGATCACTAACCTATCCAATTTTCCATAGAAAATACATGGGCCGCGTTCCCGGAGACTAACATTTTATTGGACTAAGAAGGACTAAAAAGCATGCTAAATGGACTAGGCTTAACCTGTGTCCGGTAGCCCGGCCCTATAAGTCTACAGTTTAAAAGCTGAGCATGTCAGTGGGACTGTAAAAGGATCCTATTGTATGTACAGAGAGCTGTCGTCCTGCTGGGGTGCCAGCGTTGTTTTGACCCCCCCTGGTGTTCTCTCCCAGGTGTGAGGCAGAGATAGATGAGTGTGAGTCCAGACCCTGTCTCAACGGTGCTACCTGCCTGGACCGACTCAGCAGCTTCCAGTGTGTGTGTGTGCCGGGCTTCAGCGGCACACAGTGTGAAAGCAATGTAAGTCACCCTATATCTCCGCTGATCACACTCAGTAACTGACAGTCTGCTCATAACGACATACTGTCTGCACATTTGTTACAGTAGACTATGTAGTGATAATGTAAGATGAGTATCAAAAGCTTATACACAGACCAGATTGGATCAAAGAGGCTGATGTATTAAAACACGTTAAGCTGCAGTTCGTCTAATCTGAGTAATAAGGTACAAATAAGTAATAACAAGGTAATAATAAATAATAGTTAAATGTCCTGCTCTCGCCCCTCTGTAGAGACAGGAGCAGAGGCAGCGCATGCCCTGGCTGGTGGTGGCCATCCCTCTGGCCAGCCTGTGTGTGCTGCTGGCTGTGGTGGCCCTGGTGTTCATGGTGCTGACCGCGCGCAAGAAGCGCCAGTCGGAGGGCACCTACAGCCCCAGCGCCCAGGAGGTGGCAGGGGCACGGCTGGAGATGGGCAGCGTACTCAAGGTGCCCCCCGAGGAGAGGCTCATATGAGCCCCACACACAACAGCAACACACACTACCTTCACTCGGCTACAGGTCGGACACCTAGCCTCCCTGGCTCAGACACATAACCAGACACAGGCGAGGACTGGTCAGACTCACTAAGAGGTGTCCAGGGTGTGAAAGGTCACCAGCGGTGTGGACATATGCCCTGACAGTGGTGCCACCGCCACACTGCTGCTGCTGGGTCATGGGGTTGGGGGTGATTAAACCCGGAACTAATCTCTTTATAGAAAGAGGTGACGTGGTCTGTCTGAGCCACAGAGAAGGGCAGGATAGAGGATGAAAGAGCTCTCGTCTCCCCAAGACTTGAGCACTGCTGTCGGGTTGAGTCTAATCAGCTAGTCCCCTCCCTGGAGTGATGAACCATACTGGACTCCAGTGTCTCTCTATACAATAGCTACCAGTGTACATTCTGTACCCCACATTGATTATGTGTGAGTTCATTCTAATGACCATTTTGATGGTAAAACCTTGTATTTTTCTCTGGATGTGCAGTTAACAGTTCACAGGCAACGCACTATACCAATAATGTTCTTTCCGACTCCGTGTAAATACTGTAATTGTCTTATTTCTGAATCTATGATACGTGTTTTTTGTTCATGTCATTATCTTGTGCAAATGTATGAAGGGCTCCTAAAACTTGAACTCATAGAAAGTGGATTGAGACCACTTTAATGCTATCAGCCATCTCAAACTCTGATGCCACAGTATTCAGACAGGATACATTTACCCAAACCTACACTGTCTGTCTCTCCGACACTGTCTGTCTCTTAATCTATCCTCACCAGAGCCACTACTTAACCAGCCAAGTGATCAATGGACATTTTCACTGTCCACTGAAGGTGCTGAAGCTAGATATTGTGCTCTAGTTCTTCTCTGTAACTATGGATGATGTACCACATGCATATACTGTAACTAAGCTGAATGAAAGTAACATCTAATTAGCTTGAAATGAAGTTTATGCAACCCCATACTAAAGGCAAGTCATTGAAAGATAATTATCTGTCATGAATTGACTTCCACATTACTTTATGAATGAGTTTGTATGTGCCTTCCTTACAGAATGGATGGAATGCTGACAAACCCAACATTTGACTCTTGTACATTCTACATTGGATATGGTATCTATCTATATGTTGATTTTTTGTATGGTCCTATCTACAATATAGTTGACTGGATGGAACTATGTATTGTCTCAGAGAAAAACTCACTGTGATTATTGTGTTGATGTCTGTGTGGAATGCTGTAGAGCAGTATGACAGACCGACAAATAGACAGAGCAGGTTTCTGTTTGAGCTCTGTCGGTCCTCCCCCTCCTTTCCTGCAGGGCTAGGTGATACAGTACGATCCAGGAAGACATGTACTGACTATACACTGATGTTAGCTCTGTCGGTCCTCCCCCTCCTTTCCTGCAGGGCTAGGTGATACAGTACGATCCAGGAAGACATGTACTGACTATACACTGATGTTAGCTCTGTCGGTCCTCCCTCTCCCTTTCCTGCAGGGCTAGGTGATACAGTACAATCCAGGAAGACATGTACTGACTATACACTGATGTTAGCTCTGTCGGTCCTCCCTCTCCCTTTCCTGCAGGGCTAGGTGATACAGTACGATCCAGGAAGACATGTACTGACTATACACTGATGTTAGCTCTGTCGGTCCTCCCTCTCCCTTTCCTGCAGGGCTAGGTGATACAGTACGATCCAGGAAGACATGTACTGACTATACACTGATGTTAGCTCTGTCGGTCCTCCCTCTCCCATTCCTGCAGGGCTAGGTGATACAGTACGATCCAGGAAGACATGTACTGACTATACACTGATGTTAGCTCTGCTCCAGTGTTGGATTATACAGAGTACATTACAGGGTTGGGATCAATTACAGTCAATTCACAAAGTGAACATTGCCAAGTGAATTGTCAATTGAAAACTGAATTGACCCCATTGACCCTGGTACATTCTGGATTTGCATCTACAACAGGGGCTAGATTGGACTGATCTGTATTTTAGTTCTGAATAGTATGTTAGGCGCTTACACTGGACGCACCTCTACTCAAGCAGTACCAACTACAGTGTAAAGAACAGTAAGGTATGCTGGGTAGGCTACACTGGTATGTATATGGAGTATTCTGTGATTATTCTGGAAAATGTGATTGGGTTGTGATTGGGTAGCAACACTGTAACATGATGCAATTGTAAATAATGTGATTTATTCAAAACTCTAAAGTTTCTATTGGATGTCAACAGTTAAACTGATGCAAAAGAAAATGATAATTAAATGAATGACTGGACTTACTGTGCATGGTTTTGTTTGTAACTAGATAAAATGCGGTAAGAATTGTATCTGACAAATGATAACAAGTCAACACAGTTACCCTATAAGTGTTTGACTATCTGTTTGTTCAATAGAATTTGCAATTCAGTGTCTTTCACAATGCTTCTGAAGGGATCTCCTCCCACAGTGCTGTAGGAGCGTTCTGTCTGCGTATCACCAGGGAGGGAAGGAGTTTATGTTTGCAACACCCGCATATAATTGAAAAATAAACTGAATAGAAATACAGTATCTCACCAGACGATTTCTGTTTCTTCTCATAACATAACACACCTACGGGCTGGAAATGGTCCCCTTATATTAGACATGAAAGAGAAATGCTCTCTCTCTCTCTCTCATCCTGTAAGAATCCTGTATGATTCCAGTTATGTTATTAGCTCACGGATCCAAAGGAATGTGAACTGGCCTGTGATATCGAAACAGAGGGACCCATCCGGTCCAAGATGAGAATTCAAAATGAAATCTTCTCTGCTGAGATAATATGAGAACAACTGAGGGAAGGACACTGGAATGATTTAACTCATCCTTCTGGAGTAGAAAAAAACCAAAGCTCTTTCTATCCCTCCCCAGGAGTGGGGCTGACACAGAGGGTCACAGTCAGGATAAGGGCCAGACATAGAGGGGAACCCTGAACAATACAAGCACTTCAACACCAAGAGAGAGAAACCCACAGGAGGGAGTGTTGAGCTAAGAAGAGATATTTGGGAAGAACTAGTTTTGCTGCATATATAGCACAGGAGGCTGCTGAGGGGAGGACGGCTGGAACAGAAACCATGTGTTTGATGTGTTCGATACCACTCCACTCCAGCTATTACCACGAGGCCGTCCTCCCCAATTAATGTGCCACCAACCTCCTGTGATATGCCGTATTGCAGTTTGCTAGAAAAAATACACAAAGAGAGTCGCACACTGTATATACAAGCTCCCAGTAATTTATTTGGTAAACCACCAGCGTTTCGGCATCACTGTGGCACCCTGAAGAAAACACAGTGACGCCGAAACGCTGTTGGTTTACCCAACACTGGGAGCTTGTATATACAGTGTGCAACTCTATTTATTTCTAAAGAATACAGTTTACTCGCCATTAGTCAACACCTCTACCAAGTTTTGGGGGGTGTGCTTCAGCCCATGCTTTTTATTAGAGTAAATAGTGTTGCTGACAAAGGTGCTTAGGTTACGATGATGTGATAAAGTGGGAATATTTATGGTGGCTGAATATCATTCAGCCTTAATATAATTCAGTTTATAGATAATCCTTTAACTTCACAGTCTTTTCTCTCTTCCTCTTTCTCTCACTCTCTCACTCTGCACCCCCATCCCTCCTTCCTCACTCCCTGGCCTCTTTGAAGATTAAATGGTGAATTCCTTTGTGTCTTTGTCAGACTCCCACCCTCAGAGCAGTGCAGTGGTGGTCAGTGCTTCTCTCCCTAATGAACAGAACTAGAGAGGGATGGAACACTGTCTGGCTTCCTCCCTGATCCACAGTGTGGGGGTCGGAGGAGGCAGGAATGCTGGGCTGGAATCTACACACACACGCACGAACACACACACACACACACACACACTCGGCAGGTCTAATCCCGTATACCCCTCCCAACAATAAAACAGGGTAGAAAATATACTTACCTAGATATGATGTGATCTACTGTACAATATAAAACATATTTACTTTACTTTATCTTAACATAACCTCTTGTGAACAGACAAGCTATGTAAACAAAAATGGTACAGTATACAGTCGAAGTCGGAAGTTTACATACACCTTAGCCAAATACAATTAAACTCAGTTTTTTACAATTCCTGACATTTAATCCTAGTAAAGAATTCCCTGTCTTAGGTCAGTTAGGATCACCACTTTAATTTAAGAATGTGAAATGTCAAAATAATAGTAGAGAGAATGATTTATTTCAGCTTTTATTAGTTTCATCACATTCCCAGTGGGTCAGAAGTTTACATACACTCAATAAGTACTTGGTAGCATTGCCTTTAAATAGTTTAACTTGAGTTAAACGTTTTGGGTAGCCTTCCACAAGCTTCCCACAATAAGTTGCGTGAATTTTGGCCCATTCCTCCTGACAGAGCTGGTGGTACTGGTTTGTAGGCCTCCTTGCTTGCACATGCTTTTTCAGTTCTGCCCACACATTTTCTGAGGTCAGGGCTTTGTGATGGATACTCCAATAGCTTGACTTTGTTGCCCTTAAGCCATTTTCCCACAACTTTGGAAGTATGCTTGGGGTCATTGTCGATTTGGAAGACCCATTAGCGACCAAGCTTTAACTTCCTGACTAATGTCTTGAGATGTTGCTTCAATATATCCACATAATTTCCCTCCTAATGATGCCATCTATTTTGGGAAGTGCACCAGTCCCTCCTGCAGCAAAGCACCCCCACAACATGATGCTGCCACCCTCGTGCTTCACGGTTGGGATGGGGTTCTTCGGCTTGCAAACCTCCCCCTTTTTCCTCCAAACATAACGATGGTCAGTATGGCCAAACAGTTATATTATTGTTTCATCAGACCAGAGGACATTTCTCCAAAAAGTACAATCTTTGTCCCCATGTGCAGTTGCAACCGCAGTCTGGCTTTTTTGTGGCGGTTTTGGAGCAGTGGTTTCTTCCTTGCTGAGCCGCCTTTCAGGTTATGTCGATATAGGACTCGTTTTACTTTGGATATAGACACTTTTGTACCTGTTTCCTCCAGCATCTTCACAAGGTCCTTTGCTGTTGTTCTGGGATTGATTTGCACTTTTCGCACCAAATCACGTTCATCTCTAGGAGACAGAACGCGTCTCCTTCCTGAGCTGTGTGACGGCGGCGTGATCCCATGGTATTTATACTTGCGTACTATTGTTTGTCCAGATGAACGTGGTACCTTCAGGCATTTGGAAATTGCTCCCAAAGATGAACCAGACTTGTAGAGGTCTACAATTTATTTTCTGAGGTCTTGTCTGATTTATTTTGATGCTCCCATGATGTCAAGCAAAGAGGCACTGAGTTTGAAGGTAGGCCTTGAAATACATCCACAGGTCCACCTCCAATTGACTCAAATGATGTCAATTAGCCTATCAGAAGCTTCTAAAGCCATGGCATAATTTTCTGGAATTTTCCATGCTGTTTAAAGGCACAGCCAACTTAGTGTATGTAAACTTCTGACCCACTGGAATTATGATACAGTGAATTATAAGTGAAATAATCTTTCTTTAAACAGTTGTTGGAAAAATTACTTGTGTCATGCACAAAGTAGATGTCCTAACCGACTTGTCAAAACTATAGTTTGTTAACAAGAAATTTGTGGAGTGGTTGAAAAACGAGTTTTAATGACTCCAACATAAGTGTATGTAAACTTCCAACTTCAACTGTATATGTCATGATACAAAGGGATGCGTGAGATCAGCAATGCAAGTTACAGTGCTGGGGTTTTTGTCACTGGTTATTTGGACAAATCACGATTTTGCAGGTGTTAGCATCTTTTGAATTTTGGTTGGGGAGGGGACATTTGACCCATAGACTTGCCTGTAACTTGCAAAGAGAGACCTTTGTTCTGATTCTGATCCTCATTCCATCTTTTGTCTCATGTATGGACACAGAACTTAGCATCTGACTAATGACGCAAGATTTTAGTTCTGGGTTAACCGATTTTCACGTTAACCTTTTTCGTATCGAATACCTTACAATAGATATACCAGAACATCTTCACAGAGTCCAAAACAATTTCTACACAATGTTTTTAGCTTAGTGAAGCCTGATGAAAACAATTTACAGTGAACTCTACACAATTTGTGAAAACAGATGATTTTTCTTGTCTAAAAACATGCATTTTTCCTCAAGGGGTACTCATACAACAGTAAGTATGCGGGAAGAGGGAGGAAGTGAGTGGTTGGGAAATAAAGATGTAAACAAAAACATTCCTGCACCCAGATGAGCCCACTGTTCTCCCCTCCCCCTCTCTTCTCCTCCCGAGCCCTGAGAGATGGTTGCGTGGTGTGCAGGGGCCCGCTCCCCCAACGCTGGCGTGTGACAGCCCTGACAGACGAGGGCTGTTCCTGGGTAAGTATCATGTCAGGAGGAGGCGGCGCGCGGCGGGAAGCGCTCCACGCGGCGGTGTCAGCCATCATGGTGCCAGCTCTCGCTCTAATGAGGAAGACAGCCGACTCCTGCTCTTTCCCACGTGTCAGGAATCTCTGACAAATCAGCAGCGCATCACTCCGGCCACAAATGATACGTTGACAAATGCAAATATTTCACTTTTAATTGACACTAAGAGATGGAGATGATACCGCTGCCAGGGCTTCTGAGGAGACAATGCAGTGGAGCAAACGGGAGGGAGGGAGAGAACTAGAGAGAGAGAAGGGGGAAAGAGTGTGATGGAGAAAAAAGAGATAGAGGGGGAAGCAGGGATGTAAAGAGCTATAGAGAAAAGAAGATGTAGGAATAAGCTGGAAGGATTTTTTATATTTGCACAGGATGTCATTCTCTCTGCATTA
This sequence comes from Salmo trutta, assembly GCF_901001165.1. NCBI lineage: Eukaryota > Metazoa > Chordata > Actinopteri > Salmoniformes > Salmonidae > Salmo > Salmo trutta. Next base: position 13,180,009 of record NC_042965.1, read on the forward strand.
TGCACACGTGGTTGAGGAGGAGAATAAAGGCAGGCTAAGATTAGAGGTGTGTTTCTGAGGCTTGTCAGCCCGCTGTGACAGCCTTGTATGGGAAACGCTGCTCTGCATTGATGTAGCAGCAGGCTTACAGCTGATTGGCTGTACAACAACTAAACCAAACCCTGCCAAACATTAGCGACTAATTTAGCCAGGTGTGCCTCCCCTTTAGTACACAAAGGTATGTCTCTGCTCTGGCAGACACTGGGTGAATTATGGATCACTTGATAAGGTAATTACTTCCTGTGTTGACACTTATAATTGGCCCATTATTTGAGCATTTTACTTTTCAGCCTGTAATAACAGGTGTACAATATTATGTGTTTTAGAAATCAAGCATTTCCAGAATCATAGCATTACGATGTCTTTAATTGAGGAGTATAGCTGTAAATTCAGATCATTGTGCTCAATTACTCAGTGAAATCCCATTTGGTCTGTGTCCAAAAGACTGATTTTCAACTCTTATCTATGGTACTGGTCTGCTGAGGCTGTTTATTTATGAGCAGAAATGTCCCTTTCTCACCACTAGAGAGCAAGAGCAAGCTACAGCTCTGTACTGAGGAGGAGGGGGACAGAAGGAAAGGAAAATACAGTAAGTATGGATCTGTTTATTCCACATTTTGGAGTTTGCTCATCAGATCAATTTAAATGGATAAACCTCACATCCTCCCCAGCTCTCATGAATAAAGCTGTGGCCCAGAGTGCAGCTCGCCCTGTCTCTGGAACCATGCAGACTGTCTGCATTTCTGAAGCTCCACACTCACACACAGACACGACACGACACACACACACACACGACACACACACACACACACACACACACACACACACACACACACACACACACACACACACACACACACACACACACACACAAACGACACAGTAGTCTTCCCTCCAAGGATAATAGTTACAGGTCACTATGGAACATAATTAGATATCTAGCTGTCAGGCAGACTCTTGGATACTAAATTGGACGAGTGGGTATGAATGATACAGCCGAATAATGACTCAATTGCATACTGTCTGTTCTGTGAAAAACCCTGTCCCCTTCTCACCTTAAAGTGTCTATTAGAATTGAAAGCAGATGTACCTCCAATACTTCCGGATTCTTCCGAGTTCAGCCTGAATCACTTGACTGCAGGGTATTTTTCTCATGGAAGCAGGAGTTTAAGAGGACTAAGTTTCGTGTGGAGACTTGGCTGTATATTTACTCTGCTGATGAGTATTTCATAACTGTTAGCGTTGGTGTAGCGCTATGTGAATGGAATGCTAATATGTACCCGAGGGTAGGCCTGATAGAGAGAGAGACATAACTCATTACTGTAATTAGACCTGCAGGAGAGAGGAGAGGAGAACATCCCCCAATAACTCATGATCAGATCCAGCAACACACACACCTCATACACACTCTCTACCATCACAGAGCCCCTCACACCCTATGCATTGCCTAACCACCCCTCCAACATTTGCATCCCAATCGCCCTAAAGTGCTTGAAGGGTACATAACAATCTACATCGCCCAAAACGTCATCCACATTATTCTAAGGTCCTCTCAAACCCACATCTTCCTCACAGCTCAGAGGCAGAGATCAGTGTGGCAGGCAGAGTGTCTCGTGGTGATAGGCTGTAGCACCAGACCAGCCCCAGTGGTGGACAAACCAGAGGTCAGGGAGGTCACAGCCTCCACACTGAGGTCAACACCAGAGGTCACATGTGGGCCATGCTGGGCCCTGGGCCTGAGGCTGGAGGGGTGGTTGGAAGGTGGAGGGGGAGATCAAAGCCTGATGCTGTTTGTCTGAACTTGAAATGGGGGGAACTTGGGAGGAAGAGAACAACAGAGCTAATTAGGCAAAAGGAGAGAAGAGGAGCTGACAGTGCCCAGCCAAATGGCTCGGTGCCAGCAAACAAAGGCAGTGGTGTGGCGTGGCATGGCATAGGCGCGATAGATGGGGCACACCACTTCATTAATGACCGACTGGAGCTGAGGGAGAGGAAGAGAAGGAGGGAGGGTGGGAAAGAGTGAGAAAGGCAGGGTGAGACAAAGGGAGGGAGAGTGGAAGGGAAGGGGGAAGGAAGCAAGGAGAGTGGAAGGAATGAGAGAGAGCGTGAGAGAGTGGGAGGGAGGGAGACAGGCAGAGAGGAAGCGAGACATGCAGGGAGAGTGGAAAGCAGGCAGGCAGGGAGGAAGACAGGGCAGGAGACACGCAGGCAGGGAGGAAGACAGGGAAGGAGACAGGCAGGCAGGGAGGAAGACAGGGAAGGAGACAGGCAGGGAGGGAGGAAGAGTAGCAGAGACACATGCAGAAGGAGAAATGAAAGTGTGTTTAATTGAGCTGAGGCTGGAGGGCCAGTCGTGGAACCAGCCTGTCAGGGTGTGAATACTTCCACCTTCCCTAGTGTAACTGTAAAAAAAAAGCCACTGGGGTAGAAGCTGTTAGAAGCCTCTTGGACCTAGACTTGGCGCTCCGGTACCGCTTGCCGTGCGGTAGCAGAGAGAACAGTCTATGACTAGGGTGGCTGGAGTCTTTGACAATTTTTAGGGCCTTCCTCTGACATCACCTGCTATAGAGGTCCTTGATGGCAGGAAGCTTGGCCCCAAGGCACCCTCTGTAGTGCCTTGCGGTCGGAGACCGAGCAGTTGCCGTACCAGGCAGGGATGCAACCAGTCAGGATGCTCTGAATGGTGCAGCTGTAGACCCTTTTGAGGATCTGAGGACCAACGGCAAATCTTTTCAGTCTCCTGAGGGGGAATAGGTTTTGTCTAGCCATCTTCACGACTGTCTTGGTGTGCTTAGACCATGTTAGTTTGTTGGTGATGTGGACACCAAGGAACTTGAAGCTCTCAACCTGCTCCACTGCAGCCCACTGCCCACTGCTCCACTGCAGTGTATGTGTGTGTGTGTGTGTGTGTGTGTGTGTGTGTGTGTGTGTGTGTGTGTGTGTGTGTGTGTGTGTGTGTGTGTGTGTCTTACATGCGTGTGTTATGACTGTAAGTGTATTAAAACTCAAGTCAGGTCAAGTCAGATTCTTGATACAGTATATTGTATTCAGAAACCTGTTAAATTATTGACCACACTGACCAGAGCTTTGCTAGGGCTGTGGTGGTCATGAAATTGTGGCCGCAGGTTGTTGTCATGCAAATAACTGCCGGTCTCGCGGTAATTGACCGTTCATTTACATAACCATGTTTCGCATCTCCAGACCTCCAGGCATAAAAGCCTCTGATGTGCGCCTCTGGAACATCTACATTCAAAATAGTTGAATAAATCTATTTAATATACACCATCACAATAAATCCATTATTTAATTTAAGCAGGGCTAAAGAAACATTATGATATGAAGAAAATGTATTTCAGAAGAACCAGGGCTGTTCCTGGCCGTTCAAAACCAAGCCCCCCCCCCCCCCCCCCATAGGGTGGTGCACAATTGACCCAGCGTTGTCCGGGTTTGGCCGGTGTAGGCCGTCAACTGACTTGCCTAGTTAAATAAAGGTTTAAAAAAAACAATCACTTCAAACGGCAGCTTCATAGGTGACCCGCCTACATCCATCCACTTGCAACATATCTCCAGCCTCCAAACATTGGTGAATAGAAAGAGACATTTGTTACACAAAACACCAAAAAGTCTAATGACAAATATGGCTAATACCATCAGGCCAGAGTGTATGCGTCCCCCTGGTGCGTTTTGGTGTTGGCCACAAAATGTCACTGTTCTCCTAGTAGACACACATCGTTTTTGAGTGTAGGCTATACCACCCGTTTTTAAGTCCATTCGCTCATTTTTCATGCATCTGACATGAGGTAATGATAAAAAGTGCTGTAATGGCCTAAAGTTTTCTGGACATTTGGCCTTCATTAGTGTGAACGGCTCACGTTTTATCTTGGCTGTAACTGCTTTGTGTCAGATGTTGTTTTTGACGGAACGTTGGCGGCGTGCCGACGTCAATCTGATGGCGTAGATGGCTATCTGATCCTGCCTAAGGCCCTAAGAAGAACCCAATATCAGTTGGCCTACTGTATGTTGTCTGGCTATGCTCCACGCCATAGGCTGTAGGCCAGTTCATTTAGCAGACAAGATAAGTTAATAAGTCCCGTGCCATTATTTTACATTATATGATTTTATTATAAGAATAATATAATTTAACGTAGCTGAATAAAATAGAAAGGATATTTTCCCATTCCGGAGCAAGCGCGCATATGAATGTGCCTAATTGGAAATAGATCTTAGCCTATATGCTAGATTTAGAGTTATTGGGCGAATGTAGTTGTGAATGATACAAACCTTAGAATGTCTTAGAAATGTAAACGTATATGAGATGCAGGATGCGACTATAGGCTGTTGACTATTTGAAAAACCTTGCACTCTGTTCTTTGCCATAGGGTGCACATCCTGTTCTCTCAAGTGATCATATTTTCACCCATCCGACTATTCTCAATTTTTTCTTGTCTTTACTGATATGTCAAAAGTGTCTTGATTTAGAATGTCCCGTTATGATATGGGTAGGAACATGGGCAGGGAAAAAACAAGTGTCGTCCATATGCACTGGAATAGTGAATAGAGGCCGTTTTCCGGCAGTTTAAATCACGCAAGCAGGCTACTCCGATTTTATAGGGAGCAGCTGAGAAATATGCCTAAATATAGCAACAGCTGGGATCCTCTTCTTTCTAGTGGCAACCATCTAGTGGCAACTGAAATGTCTGGTCGTATGAGAACACTTATTTCACTTCATGCATCAATCACTGTTTGAGGAGGATGCAGCCTCTCACTCCACCACTGATGGTTTTCTGCGCAAACTCCGTATGACATGGGCTCTCCAACCATGTTCCCGCAGCTACCCAGTGCTTCATTCGGGAAACCAAGTGAAATCTGTTTGGGAACATTGATAGTAACATGTTTTCACAATGAAACATATTTCATTAAACTGTTGACAGCCTATTAACTATGAAAATATAAAAAATGCCCTATTACTAGGCTATTCAAAATACAAATTCACTATAATTGTAGGCACATTTTTTTAAGCCACCCTGCACAATCAATGAACCAACAGCATCTCTTAGGCCTATATGTTCTCTCCCAGACTCATTGAATGTTTGGAGTATAGCACAAGGTAAACAGTCCATCAGTATGCATAATAATACAGTCCACATTCAAAGGCAATTACTATACTGTACCAAAGACATCTTACATGTTTTATGTATTTCTGCTGTGCATAGCCTAATATGCTGTAGGCTATTAGGCTATATATTGTATAATGGCACAATCATTATTTTAATTCCGCTTTTATTTTTATTGGGTTCATACACTACATGATCAAAAGTATGTGGACACCTGCCCATCAAACATCGCATTCCAAAATCATGGACATTAATATGGAGTTGGTTCCCCCTTTGCTGCTATAACAGCCTCCACTCTTCTGGGAAGGCTTTCCACTAGATGTTGTGGACACTTTCTTCCATTCAGCCATAAGAGCATTAGTGATGTTGGGCACTGATGTTGGGCTATTAGGCCTCGCTCACAGTTGGCGTTCCAATTCATCCCAAAGGTGTTCGGTTGAGGTCAGAGCTCTATGCAGGCCAGTCAAATTCTTCCACACCAATCTCAACAAACCATTTCTGTATGTACCTGGCTTTGTGCATGGGGGCATTGTCATGATGAAACAGGAAAGGGCCTTCCCCAAACTGTTGCCACAAAGTTGGAAGCACAGAATCGTCTAGAATATCATTGTATGCTGTAGTGTTAAGATTTCCCTTCACTGGAACAAAGGGGCCTAGCCCGAACCATTGAAAACAGCCCCAGACCGTTATTCCTTCTCCACCAAATTTTACAGCTGGCACAATGCATTCGGGCAGGTAGCGTTCTCCTGGCATCCGCCAAACCCAGATCTGTCCGTCAGACTGCTAGATGGTGAAGCGTGATTCATCACTCCAGAGAACGCATTTCCACTGCTCCAGAGTCCAATGGTGGCGAGCTTTACACCACTCCAGCTGACGCTTGGCATTGTGCATGGTGATCTTAGGCTTGTGTGAGGCTACTCAGCCATGGAAACCCATTTCATTAAGCTCCCGACGAACAGTTCTTGTGCTGACATTGCTTCCAGAGGCAGTTTGGAACTCTGTAGTGAGTGTTGCAACCGAGGACAGATGATTTTTATACGCTACGCGCTTCAGCACTCAGTGGTCCTATTCTGTGTGCTTGCGTGGCCTACCACTTCACAGCTGAGCCGTTGTTGCTCCTAGACTTTGCCACTTCACAATAACAGCACTTAAAGTTAAGTGGGGTAGCTCTAGCAGGGCAGATATTTGATGGAGGAGAGGTTGCGGATTTTTCACCAAATGAGAAAAGGCACGTCTATCCCCTCCCTCCTTCTATCTCTCCCTGCCTGTTCCTCTGAAAGTGTTCCATCCTTCCTCCTCTCCTCTCACCTGCTGAGGCAGACAAAGAGCCAGTGCTCTGAACATGAAAGGATTCATACATATTGAAACCACAGCAGGTCTGTTCCCGCCCTCATTTATAATCCATATTCCTTAAGAGCTCCCAGAACAAAATGCCTGTTAGATTTTTGCCTTTTATATTCATTAAAATGCATTTTCTGCCAAGCCAGGTCCATAAAGTGTACAGGAATAAAGAAATGACTATGGGCACCCATTAACTATGGGAATAATCAAATCAGCTTCTATAAAGAAGAGGTAATGCATCTATGCTCCAGGGTGGCTTTGGGTCAGTAAATCACTCTCCACCATGCCGACAAAGGAGAGGGACTGACTGTGATCCAACTCCACTGCATTATTCAAATCTTTCTTATGAGGAACGAAGAGACACAAGAGTGTTTCAGCATTCAGCCTTTAACACAAGGCCCTGGATTTATACAGTATGACAACAAACTAAGATGTTGGTCATTGTTATCTTCCAAAAGAAAATGTTTAAGATCTTGGATGATTGAACTACGTCATAGATTGATGGCATCTGCAGGATAATAACAGTGTAAGCTTTAAACTTCTGGAAACAGACAAACTCACACACGCAAACTCAGAGGAGGAGAAAAGGAAAAGGAGGGCGAAAAAGGAACACCGGATGAAATAAAGACTTGGAGAAACTAGTAAAGGGAGGCCTGAGCTCTCTCTCTCTCTCTCTCTCTCTCTCTCTCTCTCTCTCTCTCTCTCTCTCTCTCTCTCTCTCTCTCTCTCTCTCTCTCTCTCTCTCTCTCTCTCTCTCTCTCTCTCTCTCTCTCTCTCTCTCTCTCTCTCTCTCTCTCTCTCTCTCTCTCTCTCTCTCTCTCTCTCTCTCTCTCTCTCTCTCTCTCTCTCTCTCTCTCTCTCTCTCTCTCTCTCTCTCTCTCTCTCTCTCTCTCTCTCTCTCTCTCTCTCTCTCTCTCTCTCTCTCTCTCTCTCTCTCTCTCTCTCTCTCTCTCTCTCTCTCTCCACCTGCCTCATGGCTATGTAGAATATGTCAGGTTTGGGAGGGGAGATGTCTCAGGATGTCTTGTGTGTATGTATGTGTGTGTGTGGGGAGCTGATTAACAGAGCGCAGAGCAGCGTGGCGAGGAGCGCGGGCCGAGACGCATGCAGCCCAAACAGAAACCCACTCCATGCAAATGTGTTTGTCACTCTGACAGTATGTCTCAATTAAGGCCCATAGCCGAGCTGAGCAAGTCCCTCCTCACCGAGGCTTCTGTCTGCAAGCTGCCTGCTTCACTGACCCCCCCCCCCTTACACACACTCACACACACATCCTTTAAGGCTGGTGAAGAAATGAAAAGAACAAAGAAGAAAAGGAAAAACGGGAGAAGAGAAGAAAATCCTTCAGCCGCCTGACAGCAGGAGAAATTCTTGAGAAGCGCTAGAAAATTGACAACTCCTGTAGCACTGTGAGGTAAGATAGTAATGGTAAGAGTGGTCAGAGCAATGCAGCGATGCCAACTTTAACTATAATGACAACAATGATGGCAAAACAATCAAACTAAATCCCAGATAAACCCCCACTGTCATCACCCACTCTGGACGCTGCTGCTGCTACCGCTGCTGGGTTTGACGTCTACTGTGGCAGATCGCGCTACTGGAGCGTAATTTACCCAGGAGGACACACATACATGTACACACACACACACACACACACAGACACACACTCACACACACATCCCTTCTAAGTAGGGATGGAGGTAGATTTGGGCAGGGCTGATGGGTGATGTGGCTGTGATGCCTGGGTGCAGGTGTTTAATTAATCTCCAGACACGTCAGAGAGCAAAGGGACAGCTGAGCTGAGTGGGCTCTCCATGGCAGGCTGACAGACAGGGAGAGGGGAAGGAGAGGGACAGAGCTGCTGTCGCTGCCTGCAGCGGTTTCTGTGTAGCACCCAGAGGACAGATATGACACCTCATGTGATCTCCACACATTAGGACTGTGAGAGCCTGTTACATGCCTATCAGCTTGGCTCTATAGGGTGAGCACACTGAAGACTCCCAGATTTGAAGGAGCTGGAGGTGTAGGGGAGCAGGAGGTTGGTGTGCTGTCTAGTCTGTGTGTGGGTGGTTACAGGATGCTGCTCAGAGCTCAGTTCTGTCAGAGTGGGAGCTGGAATAAAGATCTCACCTGGCTGTCAGGCTGCCTGCAACTCCCTGTCTGCACCTCCCTCGCTGCACTCCCCTGTCTGCACCTGCCTTTCTGCACCTCCCTGTCTGCACCCCCCAAATGCAAGCCACAGCCATGACCAAAGACAGAGGAAGAAAATACCTTGACAATGTGATGTGCCTGTGTGTGTTTATCTGTGTGTGAGGTATGTGGCTCCAGTTGTGTGAACCGGTGCTTACCGGTATGGGGTATTTATACCTTGGGTCCCCTGGCGCAAGAAGCAGGCCCTCTCAGAGCACAGAGCTCAGTACCTCTCAGAGCACAGAGCTCAGTAATGGGGCTAATTGGGTGTAAAGGGGGTTGAGACTGGCATCAGGTGCAGCTGATCTGGTTTCCTGATTAAGCACTGTAATCTCCAGCACAGAACTGAACAGCTGACCAGCTCCCTTGAGTGTGTGGACACACACAGACACACACACACTCCCCCTCATTGTATACCTTGATTCTTTTTTTATTTTTATTTTTTATTAGGATCGCTTTTAGCCCAAGGGCTAGTCTTCCAAGAGTCCTTAAGAAATGTAAAAATACATAAATTAGAAAAACAACAAAAGCAAAGTAAGAGGACAAAACCCTCCCTCCCTCCCACATATCTCATGTGCACATATGAGATTAAATACAACATGACTTAATAACCTCTTAGACCCACTCTACTGTAGTTGCTCAAGACATTTTGTGAATGAATCTCTTAAAACCACTATTTGGCACGATTTTGGAACTTTCTGTCAAGGACCTTAAATGAAATAAAGTGTTATTTGTCACATGCCCCGAATACAACAGGTGTAGACTTTACTGTGAAATGATTACCTATGAACCCATTCCCAACAATGCAGAGCTAAATAAAATAAAAAAATACAAGGAGTATCGGTCCCGAGTCAATGTGCAGTGGTACGAGGTAGTTGAGGTAATTGAGGTAATATGTACACGTAGGTAGGGGTAAAAGTGACTGGCCAATCAGGATAGTTAATAAACAGAGTAGCAACAGTGTGTGTGTGAAGAGTGTGAACGTGTGTCTTTGTGTGAGTATGTGTGTTTGCCATCAATATGCATGTGTGTGTGTGTGTTTTGTGTGTGAGCATGAGTGTATCAAGTCTGTTTGTGTGTGTGTGTGTGTGTGTGTGTGTGTGTGTGTGTGTGTGTGTGTGTGTGTGTGTGTGTGTGTGTGTGTGTGTGTGTGTGTGTGTGTGTGTGTGTGTGTGTGTGTGTGTGTGTGTGTGTGTGTCTGTGGTATGAGTCCAGTGCGTGTGCATAGAGTCATTGCCAAAAAAGAGTGTCAATGCAATTTTATTAACTATTCAGCAGTTTTATGGCTTGGGGGGTAGAAGCTGTTCAGTAGCCTTTTGGTCTCAGACTTGGCACTCTGGTACCGGAGAACAGTCTATGACTTGGGTGGTTGGAGTCTTTGACAATTTTTAGGACCTTTCTCTGACACCGCCTGGTAAAGAGGTCCTGGATGGCAGAGATCTCAGCCCCAGGCCTGTACTGGGCCGTACGCACTACCCTCTGTAGTGACTTACGGTCGGATGCCAAACAGTTCCCATACCAAGCGGTGATGCAGCCAGTCAAGATACTCCCAATGTTGCAGGTGTAGAATGTTTTGAGGATCTGAGGGCCCATGCCAGATCTTTTCAGCCTACTGTGGGTGAAGAGGCATTGTCGGGCCCTCTTCACAACTGTGCTGGTGTGTTTGGACCATGATAGATCCTTAGTGATGTTGACACTGAAGAATTTGAAGCTCTCAACCTTCTCCACGACAGCATCGTCAATGTGAATGGGGGTGTGCTCGCGTCCTCCGTTTCCTGTAGTCCACGATCAGCTCCTTTGTCTTGCTGATGTTGAGGGAGAGGTTGTTTTCCTGGCACCACACTGCATGGTCTCGAACCTCGTCCCTATTGTTGCCTACCCTCATCACCTGTGGGTAGCCTGTCAGGAAGTCCAGCATCTAGTTGCAGAGGGAGGTGTTCAGTCCCAGGGTCCTTAGCTTAGTGATGAGCTTGGAAAGCACTTTCGTATTGTATGCTGAGCTGTAGTCAATGAACAGCATTCTCACGTAGGTGTTTGTTTTGTCCAGATGGTAAAGGGCATTTTGGAGTGCAATAGAGATTACAAATTGATGTGGGTCCAGGGTGCCTGGGATGACGGTTTTGATGTGAGCTATGACCAGCCTTTCAAAGCATTTCATGGCTACAGATGTGAGTGCTACAGGGCAATAGTAATTTAGACAGATTACCTTGGCGTTCTTGGGCACAGAGACTATGGTGGTCTGCTTGAAACATGTACTGTAGGTATTACAGACTGGGTCAGGGAAAGGTTGAAAATGTCAGTAAAGGCACTTACCAGCTGGTCAACGCGTGCTCTGAGTACCTCTGGCCCTGCGGCCATGTGAATGTTAACCTGTTTAAAGGTCTTACTCACATCGACCATGGAGAGCGTGATCACACAGTCATTCAAAACAGCTGGCGCTCTCATGCACGGTTCAGTGTTGCTTGCCTCGAAGTGAGCATTGAAGGCATTTAGTTAGTCTGGTTGGCTTGTGTCATTGGGCAACTGCTGGGTTTCACTTTGTAATCCTTGATAGTTTGTACGCCTTGCCACAAACGACGAGTATCAGAGCCAGCGTAATAGGATTGGATCTTAGTCCTGTATTGACCCTTTGACTGTTTGATTGCTTTGTGGTCGCAATGGGATTTTTTATATTAGTCCGGATTAGTATCCCGCTCCTTGAAAGCGGGAGCTCTAGCCTTTAGCTCAGTGTGCATGTTGCATGTAATCCATGGCTTCTGGTTGGGATATGTACATACTGTCACTGTGTGGGATGATGTCATCTATGCACTTATTAATGAAGCCGGTGACTGATGTGGTATGAATCCCAGAGCATATTCCAGTCTGTGCTAGTGAAACAGTCCTGAAGTTTAGCATCCGCTTCATCGGACCACTTCTGTATTGAGCTCGTCACTGGTACTTCCTCTTTGAGTTTTTGCTTGTAAGCAGGAATCAGGAGGATAGAGTTATGGTCATATTTTCCAAGTGGAGGGCGAGGGTTAGATTTCTGTTCCTCTCTGTGTGTGGATTAAAGGTGATCTATAGTTTTTTTGGCCTGTAGTTGCATAGGTGACATATTGGTAGAAATTAGGTAAAACGGATTTCAGTTTTCCTGCATTAAAACAACTAGGAGCGATGCCTTTGGGTGAGCATTTTCTTGCTTGCTTATGGCCCCATACAGCTCGTTGAGTGTGGTCTTAGTGCCAGCATTGGTTTGTAGTGGTAAATACACAGCTACGAAAAATATAGATGAAAACTCATGAGGATTTTGAGATTTATATTTTCCATGTCCTTGTTCAGCCATGACTCGGAGAAACATAGGACATTACAGTTCTTATGATCATGTTGATAGGATAGTCTCAAACAGAGCTGATCCACTTTATTCTCCAGTAATTGCACATTCGCCAATAGAATGGAGGGTAGGAGCGGTTTATCCACACGCCGGCATCTATAATACCGCCTCTTCCTTTTTCGAGTGTCAAGGATTTGTGCCTGGTCCAGGAAGATCAGTATGCCATGTGCCACCTGCTTATTGAAGTAAAAATCCTCATACAAATGAGATTAGTGATCGCTGTTCTGACGTCCAGAAGCTCTTTCCGGTCATAGGAAACATTATGTAAAAAAGTTAAGACACACAAACTAGCACAATTGGCCAGGAGCTCGTAAAAATGCGACTATTCCTTCCAGTGCCATTCTTGGGCGCTGGTGGCCATGTAACCTGGGAAATTGTCTCTCACGTATGCAAGTATATTATATGGGTCTTTCTATAAATAATGGGGCCAATGTGTGACATTGCGATCAACATTTATAAATGGTCTGATACAAAAATAAAAGTGATTTTTATGAAGTTCCACATGTGTACTGAGAGCAATATATTTAAATTGGTCCGTAACTCCACCTATACAACATCATAGGCCCAGGACTATACATCCTATAAGCAGGGTTTATACAGACATTGGCAAGTGAAATTCAAGGACTTTCAGGGACTTCTTCAAACACTTCATTGTAATTTTCAAGGAACCCCCCTCCCACAAACACACAGAAAGCAACAAAATTAATAGGCCATTACCACTTTAAGAATAATGCCTTTCTTTGGCCTTGCCAATGCATTGATATTCAAGTTATTATTCCATTCTAAAATATGTGAGAATAATGTGGACTTGCCTGACTAAAGAAATTGGATGCATGCATGGTGATTTTTCTCCTAGCCTTTGTGTCCGACAAAGGCACACATAATAGAGCCATGAACAGCGGTAGCATTAATCTCACCATTTGAATCTCACCATCGCTGTTTTTAGAATGAGTAAGCGACCAAAAAACAGGTTCCTTTTATAATGGAAGGATTTGTATGGAAAGCCAAGTTGAAGACAGCATTAGATTTTACAGGCCTCATAATAACCGCATGTGGAGAACTTATAAATTGGCTACAATAATTATAAGCACCAAATTGAGGGAATGTCTGATTTTCAAAGTATGCCTATTCCAGTACTTACATTTCTGAGCTCCAAATTCAAGTTCAAGTAGGGCTACTTCAAGCCCCTTGTATTGTTTAAAATTGCAGGTGTAACATGGATTTTTTTTTTAAATGTGTCATGTTATTTCATTACCAGATCATTATATCCAGAATAATTAATAGGAATAGTGTTGGGTGTTGCTCAATAGTCTATCCTACACAGTTGCTCACAGTAGACTCTGTGTCCAATCTGAGGCACACAAACATATGAAAGCATGCACTCATTACCTACAATGGCGCCGAAGGAGATGGCTGCCGTTTTATGATCCCGTAACCAATTGTGCTATTGTATATGCTTTTTCACATTATTTGTAAGTTATTTTGAACATAATGTTTCTGCCACCCTGTCTTATGACCAAAAATAGCTTCTAGATATCAGGACAACGATTACTCACCCCATAATGGAGGAAAACTTTTTCTTCAACGAGTCAGACGGGAAGGATTTACTTCAGACACCCGACAAGACCCTCATCCCCGTCATTCGCAGGAAAAAGAGACAGAGGTATCGTGGACGAAGATCCGGGTGCCTTGTTAGGATCCGTTGCCGTGAGGGTAATCTACCTTTGCCATCGGTCCTATTAGCCAACGTACAATCAATCAAAAATAAAATTGACAAACTACGATCACGTATATCCTACCAACGTTTCACTGAGTCGTGGCTGAACGACGACATGAATAACATACAGCTGGCGGGTTTAAGCTTTTTTGGCAGGATAGAACAGCGGCTTCTGGTAAGACAAAAGGGGTGGCGGTCTATGTATATTTGTAAACAACAGCTGGTGCACGAAACCTAAGGAAATATCAAGGTTTTGCTCGCCTGAGGTAGAGTAGCTCATGATAAGCTGTAGACCACACTATTTACCAAGAGTGTTTTCATCTGTATTTTTCGTAGCTGTCTACATATCACCACAAACTGATGCTGGCACAAAGACCGCACTCAATGAGCTGTATACGGCCATAAGTAAACAGGAAAACTCTCATCCACAGCCGGCGCTCCTACTGGCCAGGGACTTCAATGCAGAAAAACTCAAATCTGTTTTACTTAATTTCTACGAACATGTTAAATGTGCAACCAGAGGGGAAAAAAACTCTAGACCACCTTTACTCCACACACAGAGAAGCGTACTAAGCTCTCTCTTGACTTCCATTTGGCAACTCTGACTATAATTCTATCCTCCTGATTCCTGCTTACAAGCAAAAACTTAAGCAGGAAGCACCAGTGACTCAGTCAATAATAAGCAGATGCAAAGCTACAGGACTGTTTTGCTAGCACAGACTGGATTATGTTCCGGGATTCTTCCGATGTCATTGAGGACTACACCACATCAGTCACTGGCTTCATCAATAAGTGCATCGATGGCGTCATCCCCACAGTGTCCGTACGTACATACCCCAACCAGAAGCCATGGATTACAGGAAACATCCCACTGAGCTAAAGGGTAGAGCTACCGCTTTCAAGGAGCCGGACACTAACCCGGAAGCTTAAAATAAATCCTGCTATGCCCTCCGATGAACCATCAAACAGGCAAAGCGTCACAAAAGGACTAAGATTGAATCGTATAACACCGGCTCCGATGCTCGTCGGATGTGGCAGGGCCTGCAAACCATTACAGACTACAAAGGGAAGCACAGTGACACGAGCCTACCAGACAAGCTAACTTACTTCTATGCTCGCTTTGAGGCAAGTAACATTGAAGCATGCATTATAGCTCCGGATGACTGTGTGATCACGCTCTCCGTAGCCGATGTGAGTAAGACCTTTAGACAGGTCATCATTCACAAGGCCACAGTGCCAGACGGATTACCAGGACGTCTACTCCGAGCATGCGCTGACCTACCGGCAAGAGTCTTCACTGACATTTTCAGCCTGTCCCTGACTGAGTCTGTAATACCAAACAGACCACCATAGTCTTTGTGCTCAAGAATACTAAGGTAACCTGCCTAAATGACTACCGACCCGTAGCACTCACGGCTGTAGCCATGAAGTTCTTCGAAAAGCTGGAACTGGATCCTGGACTTCCTGACGGGCCGCCCCCATGTGGTAAGAGTAGGTAACAACACATTCGCCATGCTGATCCTCAACACGGGGTCCCCTCAGGGGTGTGTGCTCAGTCCCATCCTGTACTCCCTGTTCACTCATGACTGCATTTCAAGGGACGACGCCAACACCATCATCAAGTTTGCCGATGACACAACAGTGGTAGGCCTGATCCCCAACAACGCTGAGACAGCCTATTGGGAGGAGGTCAAAGACCTGGAAGTGTTGTGCCAGGACAACAACCTCTCCCTCACCGTGATCAAGACAAAGGAGATGATTGTGGACTACAGGAAAAGGAGGCCCGAGCACGCTCCCATTCTCATCAATGGGGCTGCAGTGGAGCAGGTTGAGAACTTCAAGTTCCTCGGTTTCCACATCACCAACAAACTTTCATGGTCCAAACACACTAAGACAGTCAAAAAGAGGGCACTACAAAGCCTATTCCCCCTCAGGAGACTGAAAAGATTTGGCATGGGTCCTCAGATACTCTAAGGTTTCTACAGCTGCATCATCGAGAGCATCCTGACTGCTTGCATCACTGCCTGGTATGGCAACCACTCGGCTTCCAACCTCAAAACACTACAGAGGGTAGTGCGTACGGCCTGGTACATCACTGGGGCCAAGCTTCCCGCCATCCAGGATATCTATAGCAGGTGATGTCAGAGGAAGGCCCTAAAAATTGTCAAAGACTCCAGCCACCCTAGTCATAGACTGTTCTCTCTGCTACCGCACGGCAAGCTGTACCAGAGCGCCAAGTCTGGGTCCAAGAGGCTTTTTAACAGCTTCTACCCCCAAGCCATAAGACTCCTGAACAGCTAATCAAAGGGCTACCCAGACCCTCTTTTAACTGCTGCTACTCGCTGTTTATTATCTATGCATAGTCACTTTAACTCTATTTACATGCTTCCCGCCATCCAGGATATCTATAGCAGGTGATGTCAGAGGAAGGCCCTAAAAATTGTCAAAGACTCCAGCCACCCTAGTCATAGACTGTTCTCTCTGCTACCGCACGGCAAGCTGTACCAGAGCGCCAAGTCTGGGTCCAAGAGGCTTTTTAACAGCTTCTACCCCCAAGCCATAAGACTCCTGAACAGCTAATCAAAGGGCTACCCAGACCCTCTTTTAACTGCTGCTACTCGCTGTTTATTATCTATGCATAGTCACTTTAACTCTATTTACATGTACATACTACCTCAATTACCTCGACTAACCGGTGCCCCCGCACATTAACTCTGTACTGGTACCCCCTATATATAGCCTCGCTATTGCTATTTTACTGCTGCTGTTTAATTATTTGTTATTGTTTTATTTATTTTTTTATTTTTTTACTTATCTATTTTTTACTTAACACGTTTTTCTTCTTAACTTATTAAAGCATTGTTGGTTAAGGGCTTGTTGGTAAGCATTTCACTGTAAGGTCACACCTGTTGTATTCGGTGCATGTGACAAATAACATTTGATTTGACTTGATGCTTTCACTGTTAAATCTAACGAGACCCTGTTGTAAATCAAGCAGACAATAACAGATGATCAACATCAATTCACTAGATGTTAGATCCAGCATGGATCCAGGCACAACGGTCTTCACCGGCGTCACGAGCGAGAAACCCACCTTTTCTGGACATTCTCGCGAACGCCTTTATTCCAGCACTTTGACTGTTATTGCAGCTGTTTGTCACTTTGACTGTCAGAAAATTCCTTCCTGATGATAATGTGTGAAAATATCACGGCGTAATTAAACTCATCTAACAAGTATTATACATAATTATTGAAGAACCACGTTAATGACAGTATTGATTTAGGTTTTAAGTATCAAGGTAAGGTGACTTTCGGTTAGAAGCATTCGATTTTGCAATAGCATAATTTTGGGGGATTTGTGTGCCCATGAAAACTGTTTTCACCCCATAATATAAGGAGGCATTAAATAGTTACACTGTATTTCTGAGATCTCTATATAAAAGACTGTCCGACAGATAGATCCAGGAATCTTACAGGGTTCTAGTTCAATGTCTAATTTAACTGAGTAATGCTTAATATATGATATAACGGCAACATACACTGCCATAAATATAAGGACAGAAAAGGAATGTTTTATGTCACACGATTTTGGACAAATCCGTCAAGACACCAACCATGAAAAAGGGTTAAATATATGTTTTAAATCAACTCGTGAATTTTATTGAATAAAGCTAGGTTCCCCCATTATATCTTAATGTAATGACATACATTTTTTTTTAAAGATTACTATCAATGTTATCAACAGATGTAACAAGCTGTCCAGCATAGGAAATCCTCACTGGTAGCCTAGTTTATAAAAATACCCATATACTCTTTGTTAGTCTTCCCTGTGGCTCAGTTGGTAGAGCATGGTGTTTGCAATGCCAGGGTTGTGGGGTCGATTCCCACGGGGGGCCAGTACGGAGAAGAAAATAAAAAATAAAAAAACATTTATGAAATGTATGCATTCACTACTGTAAGTTGCTCTGGATAAGCGTGTCTGTAAAAATGTCATTATTTGTTATACATGGCTCTGGTCTTTCCCTCCATAGAGTATAGGGATTCACCTTAGCGATCAAGCCGACAGACAAATAAACCCAGACCCAGTGATGGTGTCTTCTCCCAGATATTCACACACTTCTACAGTAATCTGCTTTTCCCTTGCAGTGTGTTGTGGGAGCCGGGCAGCCGTGCCAGTCGATTGATTGAGTGAAGGAGGAGGAGGAGGAGGAGGAGGAGGAGAGGAGAGGAGAGGAGAGGAGAGGAGGAGCCACAGACCATGAACAGCTGAGGAGGAGACCTATCGGAAATCACTATAGTCTGAGCAGGGCTGCCACAGCTGGGCACACACGTGCCCAAGCACCCACTATACTGAGCCAGATACAAACAGTTTGCCAGATACAGCCAGCCGGCTACAGTCAGCCAGAAACAGCCAGCCCGCTGCAGTACACCCCAAGCTAGCATAGTGAGTCTACAGCCCTATCAGTCCACACACAGTATTCTTAACAACATGTCAGCAGTACTGTGACTTCATAATATACAGCAGCCCAGTGAGTCCATACAGCAGAGTATCATAATATACAGCAGCCCAGTGAGTCCATACGGCAGAGTATCATAATATACAGCAGCCCAGTGAGTCCATACGGCAGAGTATCATAATATACAGCAGCCCAGTGAGTCCATACGGCAGAGTATCATAAAATACAGCAGCCCAGTGAGTCCATACGGCAGAGTATCATAATATACAGCAGCCCAGTGAGTCCATACGACAGAGTATCATAATATACAGCAGCCCAGTGAGTCCATACGGCAGAATATCATAATATACAGCAGCCCAGTGAGTCCATACAGCAGAGTATCATAATATACAGCAGCCCAGTGAGTCCATACAGCAGAGTATCATAATATGTCAGTAGCACAGCAACTATGTGACTCGATTCCAAACATCAGCACCTCAAGTCTGATTTTATCCTTGACGGTTATTTATTTATCCTTCAAAGGAGCATGTTAATGTACCTGCACAACTTCACAATGAAGGGGGAGGTACTACAAAGAAAACAGAGTGAAAACACATTATGTATTTCAAACAACATTCTCAGAGGAATTAGACTATTTGTAGACTGGTAAAATAGCACTGGAGGGAATAGTAGCTGTTTTACAGGCTACTGACTGATTGTGGTATTTTCTGTACTTAAAACCTGTTTGGGATAGGGGGCAGTATTGAGAATTTTGGAAAAAATATGTGCCCATTTTTAACTGCCTCCTACACCAACTCAGAAGCTAGAATATGCATATTATTGTTCAGGTTTGGATAGAAAACACTCTGAATTTTCTAAAACTGTTTGAATGGTGTCTGTGAGTATAACAGAACTCCTATGGCAGGCAAAAACCTGACAAGGTTTCAAGCAGGAAGTACCCTGTCTGACAAGGAGTCGTGCGTCTTGCATCTGTTTATTGAAAAGTAAGGATCTTAGCTGTAACGTGACAATTCCCAGGGCTCCGATAGGCTCTCAGAACCCGGGAAATACCTGAAGGTTGACGAGGCAGCCTCAGGCTGAAACACATTATCGCCTTTGGTAAGTGGCGGCTCAGAGGACCTTTGAATGAGGCGCGTGCACGATTCGCTCCTGAGGATAAATTTTATTCGGCTGTTTAGGCTCAATGCATATTCCCGGTCGGAATATTATCACTTTTCTACGAGATAAATGGCATAAAAATTGGTTTTAAACAGCGGTTGACATGCTTCGAAGTACGGTAATGGAATATTTAGACATTTTCTGTCACGCCAATGCGCCATGCGCAAGACCGTGATGTAGCATTCTGATAGTGTCTAGAACTCATGAACAAAACGTCGCTGTTTGGATATAACGATGGATTATTTGGTACCAAACCAACATTTGTTATTGAAGTAGAAGTCCTGGCAGTGTATTCTGACGAAGAACAAGCAAGGTAAGAACATTTTTCTTATAGGAAATGTGATTTTCGTGGAGGCTGACCTGGGTGGGTGTCTAAATAGCTAGCCCTGTGATGCCGGGCTATGTACTTAGATTATTGCAAAATGTGCTTCATCCGAAAAGCTATTTTAAAATCGGACATATCGAGTGCATAGAGGAGTAATGTATCTATAATTCTTAAAATAATTGTTATGCTTTTTGTGAACGTTTATCGTGAGTAATTTAGCAAACTGTTAGTAAATTCCCCGGAAGTTTGCGGGGGTTATGCTTTTTCTGAACGTCACATGCTAATGTAAAAAGCTGTTTTTTGATATAAATATGAACTTGATTGAACAGACATGCATGTATTGTATAACACAATATCCTAGGTGTGTCATCTGATGAAGATCATAAAAGGTTAGTGCTGCATTTAGCTGTGGTTTGGGTTTATGTGACATGATATGCTAGCTTGAAAAATGGGTGTCTGATTATTTCTGGCTGGGCACTCTGCTGACATAATCTAATGTTTTGCTTTCGTTGTAAAGCCTTTTTGAAATCGGACAGTGGGGTTAGATTAACGAGATTCTTGTCTTTAAATAGCTGTAAAATAGTCATATGTTTGAGAAATTGAAGTAATAGTATTTCTAACGATTCAAAAATCACGCCACTGGATTTCAGTGGCTGTTACGTAGGTGGGACGAGTTCGTCCCACATGCGCCAGAGAGGTTAATGTTTTCGCCATTGTTTCCTATGACCGAAAAGAGCTTCTGGACATCAGAACAGCGATCACTAACCTCAGATTGGATGTGGATTTCAACTTTAATGAGTCGGCGGTGAAGGGCATACATTCCGGACCAGGACCAAATTCCTGATTGTTGAAAAAGGAAGAGGCGGTGCTATAGAGGCCGGCATGTGGGATACCTGGCGAGTGGATAAACCGCCTCTACTCTCCCTTCTATTGACGAGCGTGCAATCACTGGAGAATAAACGGGATGAGCTCCTTTCGAGACTATCCTATCAACTTGATCTGAAGAACTGTAATATCATATGTTTCTCAGTCGTGGCTGAGCAAGGACATGGTAAATATAAATCTAGATGTTTTTTTCTATAAATCGGCAGGACAAAACGGCAGCGTTGGGTAAAGGGGGGTAAAGGTGTCTCTTTGTTAACAACAGCTGGTGCACAATCTCTAATATTAAGGAAGTCTTTAGGTTCTGTACACCTGAGTTAGAGTACCTCATGATAAGCTGTAGACCATACTATTTACCGAGAGAGTTCTCATCTATATTTTTTGTAGTTGTCTACTTACCACCATAAAGTAATGCTAGCACTAAGACCACACTCAACAAGCTGTATAGGGCCATAAGCAAACAAGAAAATGCTCACCCAGAGGCAGCGCTCCTAGTGGCCGGTGATTTTAACCTCTACGGGATCGGTGTGTCCATCACGGGACGGTTGAGGCAACATAGGCTAATGTGATTAGCATGAGGTTGTAAGTAGCAAGAACATTTCCCAGGACATAGACATATCTGATATGGGCAGAAAGCTTAAATTCTTGTTAATCTAACTGCACTGCCCAATTTACAGTAGCTATTACAGTGAAAGAATACCATGCTATTGTTTGAGGAGAGTGCATAGTTATGAACTTGAAAATGTATTAATAAACCAATTAGGCATATTTGGGCAGTCTTGATACAACATTTTTAACAGAAATGCAATGGTTCATTGAATTAGTTTTAAACTTTGACATACACTGCTGCCATCTAGTGGTTAAATTGCGCCTAACCTGGAATAGTACATTATGGCCTTTCTCTTGCATTTCAAATATGATGGAAAAAAGAGAAAAAAACATGTTTTTTTTCTTTGTATTATCTTTTACCAGATCGAATGTCTTATTTTCTCCAGAACTAATTTCAGATTTCCACAAACTTCAAAGTCTTTCCTTTCAAATGGTATCAAGAATATGCATATGCTTGCTTCAGGTCCTGAGCTACAGGTAGTTCGATATGGGTATGTCATTTTAGGTGAACATTTTAAAAAAGGGTCTGATCCTTAAGAGGTTTTTAATGCGGGTAAACTGAAATCCATCTTTCCTCATTTCTACCAGCATGTCAACTCTAGATCACCTTTACTCAACACACAGAGAGGAACAGAAAGCTAACCATCGCTCCCCATTTGGCTAATCTGACCATAACTCTATCCTCCTGATTCCTGCTTACAAGCAAAAACTTTAACCTCTCTTGGGTACAGGGTAGTATTTTGACGTCTGGATGAAAAGCGTGCCCAAAGTAAACTGCCTGTTACTCAGGCCCAGAAGCTAGGATATGCATATAATTGATGGAAAACACTCTAAAGTTTCTAAAACTGTTAAAATGTTGTCTGTGAGTATAACAGAACTGATATGGCAGGCGAAACCCCGAGGAGAAACCATCCCCCCCAAAAAGAATTTCAGCCTACCACTATTTTCAATGACTATCGCTTTTATTATAAGGCCAAGTCCTCCCAGATTGCAGTTCCTAGGGCTTCCACTAGATGTCAAAAGTCTTTAGAAAGAAATTGTAGTTTTTCTAGGTGGCTCCCATTTTGGCTGTAGTGTTTCCAATCGCAAGGAAGAGAGCGCGTTCTTTGGTATTTTTCTCCGGTAAAGACAATAACGATTCTCCGTCTTAAATTGTATCGTTTATTTACTTATTAGGGTACATTAGGTTTGATTATAAACGTTGTTTGACTTGTTTGGAAAAGTTTATTAGCAATGTTTGGGATTCATTTTGTATGTATTTTGATGGAGGGAAACTGGGTGGATTATTGACTGAAGCGCGCCAGCTAAACTGAGTTTTTATGGATATAAAGAAGGACATTATCAAACAAAAGGACCATTTGTGATGTAATTGGGAACTTTTGGAGTTCCAACAGAAGAAGATCATCAAAGGTAAGGCATTTATTATATCGCTATTTCTGACTTTCGTGTCGCACCTGCCTGGTTGAAATATGTTTTTCTTGTGTTTGTATGCGGGGCGCTGTCCTCAGATAATCGCATGGTGTGCTTTCGCCGTAAAGCCTTTTTGAAATCTGACACAGCGGCTGGATTAACAAGAAGTTAAGCTCTATTTTGA
This sequence comes from Salmo trutta, assembly GCF_901001165.1. NCBI lineage: Eukaryota > Metazoa > Chordata > Actinopteri > Salmoniformes > Salmonidae > Salmo > Salmo trutta. Next base: position 13,202,805 of record NC_042965.1, read on the forward strand.
TGTATTACACTTGTGATTTTATGAAAGTTAAATATTTATAATACTGTCGTTTGAATTTCACGCGCTGCAATTTCACCGGATGTTGGTCAGGTGGGACGCTACCGTTCCACCTTCCCATAAGAAGTTAACAGGAAGTAGCAGTGACAAGCACAGTACGGAAGTGGTCCGATGAAGTGGATGCTAAGCTACAGAACTGTTTCGTTAGCACAGATTGGAACATGTTGCAGGATTAATCTGATGGCATTGAGGAGTTTACCACATCAGTCACTGGCTTCATTAATAAGTGTGTACATACATGTTCTCCCCACATTCTAAAATTACGTTTTTCTCCCCCCCAGTTTTATCATTGGAATGTGATACAAAACAAGGCAACGGTGTGCTTTAGGACCATGCGGATGCCTCCGGGTGGTCAGGTACGCTGTTTGGAGTGTTTATCTGACTGAAAATTTTAAATTTCTAATTTAAATAATTATGTCCCACCCACTTCTAAAACCAAAGTTGCGCCCCTGCGTATATATCGCAACCAGAAGCCATGGATTACATGCACCATCTGCACTGAGCTAAAGGTTAGAGCTGCCGCTTTCAAGGAGCGGGACACTAATCCGGACGCTTATAAGAAATCTCGCTACACCCTCTGACGAACCATTAGCTAGGCAAAGCATCAATACAGGACTAAGATCGAACTACACTGACGCTCGTCGGATGTGGCAGGGCTTGCAAACTATCACGTATTACTGAGGGAAACCCAGCTGCGAGCAGCCCAGAGATGTGAGCCCACCAGACAAGCTCAATGTCTTCTATGCTGACCAGCTGGCAAGTGTCTTCACTGACATTTTGAAACTTTCCCTGACCGAGTCTGTAATACATTCATCTTTCAGGCAGACCACCATACTCCCTGTTCCCGAGAAACGTATCCTGTCTAAATGACATCTGTAGCCATGAAATGCTTGAAAGGAAGGTCATGGCTCACATCAACACCATCATACCAGACAGCAGCTAATGGGGATCCATCATAAATACAAATATATCGACAGAGCGGAGTGGGTCGAGAGCTTCAAGTTCCTTGTCCACATCAATAAGCACCTATCATGGTCCAAACACACCAACACAGTCGTGAAGAGGCTACGACAATGCCTCTTCCCCCTCAGGAGGCTGAAAAGATTTGGCATGGGCCCTCAGATCCTCAAAAAGTTCTACAGCTGCAGCAATGTGAGCATATTGACTTGTTGCATTACCGCTTGGTATGGCAACTGCTTGGCATCCGACTGTAAGGTGCTACAGAGGTTAATGCGTACAGCACAGTACATCACTGAGGTCGGGCTCCCTTCCATCCAGGAGCTCTATACCAGACGGTGTCAGAGGAAGGCCCTAAAAATTGTCAAAGTCTCCAGCCACCCAAGTCATAGAAGGCTCTTTCTGCTACCGCAAGACAAGCGGTACCGGAGCACCAAGTCTGGGACCAAAAGGCTCCTGAACAGCTTCTACCCCCGAGCCATTAGACTGCTGAATAGTTTCTACCCCCAAGCCATTAGACTGCTGAACAGCTGATCGAAAGGCTACCTGGACAATTTGCATTGACCCCCTTTTTTTTGCACTGGCTCTATGCACACTCACTGGAATTTACCCACACACTCACACATACTACACTGACAATCTAACACACACACACACACACACACACACACACACAAAACACACACACACATGCATATTGAAGCTACACACACACACACACACACACTACATAACCTTACACACACAAAACACACACACACACGCATATTGAAGCTACACACACACACACACACACACACACACACACACACACACACACACACACACACACACACACACACACACACACACACACACACACACACAGTGCTCAATTTCTGGCTCCTGTCCGTTTTGGAAAGTTTCGTTCTATGACCTATTTGGCCAGATCCGGTACCTCTCATGGCATGAAAAATAATTGTCACTTTTTGCAATGTAAAAATTCAAATGAAAGCGATCAAAGTTCATTCGAGTTGCCTCTTCCTTAATTGTGAAAAAGATGATTTTCAGCCTGGGCCTGATATTCCTAACAGTTCATTCGGGTTGGGACGGCCCCGGCTTATGGTTTGCGTAACATTGTAACCTATGTTTTAAGACCAATGTGTGGCCATGGCTGTGTGAGTAGCGCGCCTGTATCTCAGACAGAACTAGAATGAGATTCACTTTCTATGATCTCTCTGCTCTGATAGACACGAGTCTGCAACTCTCATCTCTCCAGCGTTGCACTTCATATTTTATTTCCTTATAGAATCATAGCCTCGCGAAGGGTTCTGGAGGAGCTGCAGCACCCTTGATACATTGAAATACATTTGCCAAAGTTAACTGTTGTCTGTTCAGAAATAAATGAAACAATTCAGAATAGATTACTACACCATGAAATTTGCAATAATTTTGCCACAGAGTATCAATAGCTTCTTTTAACAAATTGCCTAGCTGTGGATTGTGTGTAGCCCAATAACAAGACACAGCCTACAGTAGGGAACGCGCGGAAAATCTGTCAGTGAACTGCATGTAGACAAAACAGGACTTTCGGAAAATATTTCAGGTTAAAACAGGTTGGAAACCAAATGGCTACTGCTGAAAAGAAAATACTCTAATCTGTCTGCTGTTGGCTAATAACATATTTGATCAACGTCCGAATATTGTTTTGCAAAGTAAAACAAGAGCGAGATATAGGCTGTTGGCACGAACACTTCAGCCATCACCGGTGAGATAGCTGCTCATCATTGGGGGGAGTCAGTGAAACTGGAAAGAATGTTTAGGACTATAATTTCCTCCTCATATTGTAGCCGACAATATGTCTCCACACACCTAGGCCTATTCTATTGATGGACTCAAGGTCGTTTTTATTTATCTTAGATTATCAGTTTGTCTGTGTCAAAGTAGATTGTCATTTCGCTCATTGTTGCGATATAAAAAAAACATTCTGCCAAAGTCTCCATGAAATGCGTTTATAAAAAGGCCATTTTTTTCCCGGACCCTATGCTACTAAAATGTTCCCCATGTGTAAATGTCTCTACTGCTCTATGCCACTACGCAAATGCTATGATATGCATGCAATGCTTTATTATAAAGGTGATTTTAAAATCATCCGTTCCGATACCTCAGAGCTCCCCAGGTCACCCCTCCGGCACCTCCCGATTTACAAATTAAGCACTGCACACACACACACACACACACACACACACACACACACACACACACACACACACACACACACACACACACACACACGCTGGTGCTACTCTGTTTATTATTTATCCTGATTGCCCAGTCACTTTTACCTCTACCTACGTGTACCTCAATTACCTCAACTACCTCGTTATTTTATTGTGTCACTATTTCCTTTTTTTATTTTGCCAATTTTCTTCATTTTTAACTCTGTATTGTTGGGAAAGGGCTCATAAGTAAAGATTTCACGGTAAAGTCTTAACCTGTTGTATTCGGTGCATGTGACAAAAATAATGTATTTTACTGTTCTCTTACATGATTATGTGTGCAGTACTGACTTTGGCCTCTGGGTGACAGTGTGGTGTCAGTAACATGAAGAGCAGCGAGAAGGCTGGAAAAGGAAGAGAGGAGTGACAGAGTCGTACTACCTCATACAACTGCCTGGATCTTCTTTCTCTCTCATTCATTCTCTCTTTCTATCTCTTTCTCTCTCTCTCTCTCTCTCTCTCTCTCTCTCTCTCTCTCTCTCTCTCTGTGTGTGTCTTCAGCCAGCTCTCTCTTTACCTCCCAGTTCCTCTCTAGAATGTATGCATGTGTGTATGTATGTATGTATGTATGTATGTATGTATGTCTGTCTGTATGTCTGTCTGTGTACAGTATGTCTGTGTGTTTGAAGCTGTGGACATTTACACTCTCAGTGTAAAGTGAGATTGGTGATTCTTTCTACTGTGGGTTTCCAGTCTGCCTAATTAGGCTCCAGAGCCCACTAGGTAGGTGTGTGTGTGTGTGTGCGTGTTTGTGTGCGCATGTGTGCGTTTGTTCATACGTGCATGCGTCTGTATGTGAGAGTGTGAATGTGTGTGTGTGTACTGTACATTAGTGTGAGAGACTGTGTGCGGATAAATGTGTGTGTGGCCCCCCCTGGGGTATGAAGCAGACTGCTGGGGCTGGTGCAGGAACAGAGCCGGGATCACGGAGGCTGCACTGCAGGCATCTGCCCCCAGGAAACAGCACCAGCCCTGCACAGCTGGCACCAAGGACTTCATGTGCCAGGAAATGGCACGACTCCCCTCCCCTCTCCTCTCCTCTCCTCTCCTCTCCTCTCCTCTCCTCTCCTCTCCTCTCCTCTCCTCTCCTCTCCTCTCCTCTCCCACAGCATACATTACATTGCCTTCAATGTATTTATATACATCATACTTTGGGGGAATTCAAAGCGTGGAATCTTTTAACAATTACACATCCCCCTACGTTGAAAGCCTTGAATTCTCCTAAGACAATGGCAGAGCCGCAGTGGAGAGGGGCTAAAGTTTCATGTTCCTCGGCGTGCACATCACTGAGGACCTGAAATGGTCCCTCCACACTGACAGCATGGTGAAGAAGGCCCAACAGCACCTCTTCAACAGGAGGTGGAAGAAATTTGGCTTGGCCCCCTCATGAACTTCTACAGATGCACAATCGAGAGCATTCTGTTAGGCTGTATCGCCGCCTGATACGGCAACTGCTTAGTCCGCAACCGCAGGGCTCTCCAGTGGCTGGTGTGGGCAGCCCAATGCATCACCAAGGGCACGCTGCCTTCCCTCCAGGACATCTCCAGCACCCGGTGTCATAGGAAGGCCAAGAAGATCATCAAGGACCTCAGCCACTCAAGTCGCGGCCTGTTCAGCACACTAACATCTAGAAGGCAGAGACAGTACAGGTGCATCAAAGCTGGGACCAAGACACTGATAAACAGCTTCTATCTCCAGGCCATCAGACTGTTAAACGAGCCATCACTAGCCATCCTCCGCCCCGTATCCTGCCCTGAACCTTAGAGACTGCTGCCATATGTACATAGAGTCATTGAACACTGGTCACTTTTATAATGTTTGCATACTGTTTTACCCACTTCATAAATATATATATATATTTATAATGAGGTCGAAGGAATTTTCCGTAGAGCTCTGAGACAGGATTGTGTCAAGGCACAGATCTGATGAAGGTTACCAAAAAATGTCTGCAGCATTAAAGGTCCCCAAGAACACAATGGAAGAAGTTTGGAACTACCAAGACTCTTCCTAGAGCTGGACGCTCAGCCAAACTGAGCAATCGGGGGAGAAGGGCCTTGGTCAGGGAGATGACCAAGACTGAACACTTTGGCCTGAATGCCAAGCGTCACGTCTGGAGGAAACCTGGCATCTTCCCTACGGTGAAGCATGATGGAGGCAGCATCATGCTGTTGGGATGTTTTTCAGTGGCAGGGACTGGGAAACTAGTCAAGATCGAGGGGAAGATGAACGGAGCAAAGTACAGAGAGATCCTTGATGAAAACCTGCTCCAGAGCGCTCAGGACCTCAGATTCGGGGCAAAGGTTTACCTTCTAACAGGACAATGACCCTAAGCACACGTTCAAGACAACACAGGAGTGGCTTTGGAACAAGTCTCTGAATGTCCTTTAAGTGGCCCAGCCAGAGCCCGGACTTGAAACCGATCTAACATCTCTGGAGAGACCTGAAAATAGCTGTGCAGCGACGCTCCCCATCCAACCAAACAGAGGTGGAGAGAATCTGCAGAGAAGAATGGGAGAAACTCCCCAAATGCAGGTGTGCCAAGCTCGTAGCGTCATACCTAAGAAGACTTGAGTCTGTAATCACTGCTAAAGGTGCTTCAGCAAAGTACTGAGTAAAGGGTCTGAATACTTATGTAAATGTAATATTTCCGTTTTTAATTTGTAATAATTTAGCAAAAATGTCAACAAAAAAAAATGTCATTATGGGGTATCGAGTGTAGATTGATTCCGAAAAAAAAACCGATGTAATACATTTTAGAATAAGGCTGTAACATAACAAAATGTGGAAAAAGTCAAGGGGGTCTGAATACTTTCTGAATGCACTGTATATATATATATATACATACTGTATTCTAGTCATGGCTCATCCTATTTAACTACTGCTGTACACATGTTTTCTATTTACGTACTGTCCATATGGTTTATGCACACCATTGACATGCATATATATTTATATTCTGGACTCTGGTCTGGAAGCTAAATTCCTGCAATTCTATTCATTTTACCACGTGGTTATGTACTGTGCATTTTTATTCTCGACAAAGGTCATTCTATTTTTTTCTACTACTGTACCGTACATTGCATTTTAGTTACACTGTTTACACACTGTATATTTATTTTTATACAGTATTCCTGACGTAGCCCACTCTAATATATGTACTGCTGTACCTACCATTCTTATTATTATCTTGAGTGAATTCATCCTGTGTATATACGTATAGATTGCATTTGGATTACTGTTACAGTGCTATTTGGGTTGTAATTTGGATTTGTTCCGACATTTCAAGATTATGTATTTATTTATTATGTATTTATTTTTGACTTTTTACTGCATTGTTAGGAGCTAGTAACACAACGTGCATGTTTAACCCTTCCCTGGACTTTTTTCAAAGTAACCTGATTTAGTGTGTGAGTGTGTGTGAGTGAGTGAGTGCGTCTGTGTATATGTGCGTGCAAGCGTGTTGGCGTGCATGTCACATGTGAGCATGTGTTGATGTGTGTGTCTCTCTGTACGTGCAGTACGTAAGAATGACTTTGTGTTTCATAGAGCAGAAATAGTGTAAGCACTGATCTGATTACAGCCTGTCAACATGTTCCATGGGGCAGACTGTCTGTTCCATAACCACCACGCAGAACAGAGAACCAGAGAACCAGCCGTGAGAGAGACAGGCCCTCACGTTGGTTTACCTCCCCAGCTGAGGAGCCCTGCTCTGGGCCCGGCCGCCAGGCCACACCGGGCCATCTACAGTAACAGCACCAGGTCCCGGCCATCCAGCCATCTTCTATGCACCCCCAGAAATAAAAGGACTGGGGGTACAATTAGGAGGTCTGGCTGCCACTCTGCAGCTCACCTGTCAGCTATGGTCGAACGTGAACGGGTTGCAAACTGACGCATTGGCCATAGCAACCTCGACAGGAGATCCAGAGCAGGACAAATCTCACTAACAAACCAGTGCCCTGTCACTCAACACGGGGCCACCTCAGTGACCCCCCCGGACCACAGGGCTGTCTTGGGCTCCACACTCTCCACTGGCAGGGCAGACACAGTCCCACCGCAGGCCATGTCACTGAGCAGACCTGACACGGTCACATGCAGACACATAGACACACCCCCATGCTGCAGGACAGTCCTCTCAATCATTACTTTCCATCATGGAACCAGGAAACAAACTGGTAGTATCTGCAGGGGGAAATTACCTAAAGGCCTGACCTGAAAATGGTACAAAAAGCGGAGATGTGGAGACTCGCTCGGAAAAGAATGTGTGTCAATGCACTTGGCCAAAGGCCACAGGGATGCTAGCAAACAAGACAGAATTAATTGCGAGTGGTTTTGAAGTTGTGTTGTGTTTACTGTACACCGCTTTCACCAGAGGAATAGAGCACTGTTAGTTTATAGCTAATTTAGATTTTCCCCCAACATCGGACACCCCCTAACTTCGGACAGTTTCTAGCATTTAGAGGATTAAATCACCTCGAGCTCAACATTTAAATGGACTGGGAAATAATGGTACGTTTTGCAACTAAAGACTCCCTTCTAGCTAGCTGACCACCGATTTTCATTGCAATTTATGTAGGTTAAGATCGGTTTTGAAAGTAAAAAAAGTAACATGTCATTTTGTGGGACACGCTGTATATTGTAAAATTCAACTGCGCGACAGACCACACATCATTTAATATCCAATGTTTTACTTTTGAAATATAGCCAACGGATTTCAGGAAAGTAATATTTTTTTTAACCGGAAGGCTAGCTAGTAAAGACTTTGAAAAGCTGATAGTAGTAGTATTTCCACTGAAATGTCAAACATGCTAATTGCTAACCCGTTAGCTAACATTTTTACGACACCAATAATCACAAAACGTTGATGGCTTGATCACAAGATAACACTGTTGAAAGTAATATATTTCTTAAACGCTGTGGAAAATGCTACGCTAGCGGCAGTGTTAAATCAAGTACAGAAGATTCCACCAAGAATCCATCTTTTCCTTTTACTCTCAAGTAGAAACAATTAGAAAGAAAAACGTAAACTCTGTAATGATTAAACTCTTTCAAAAGAGTCTGCTGAGCAGAGAGGAACCAGGGACTGGGCTAATCCAATGGTCCCACTGTGATGTGCTGTTTGAATGAAGCAGGGGTAATGCACTGCTAAATTTACTGACGTTTGCACTAATCCATTTAATTCTCTTTTAAGGGGGAAACTGTTCACGTGAGTAAGCGGGATGTTTTAATGTTGATGATTTAAAGATGGAAGGATATATAGAGGCGGACAGAACTGTGCTCGCACACACGCACGCACACACACAAACACACATACAAACACACACACACACACAGTCTGGCAGAAGCTGCTGTAGGGTAGGACGATATCTGCATGTTACCCCCACTATCTCTCCTGCTCCTTTTCCATCTTTCCAAGTAAATACATTTTTCATTGGAGGAAGTCACTGGCATGCAATTAGGCATTATAAAGACTTTAACACAAGCAATAGTTTACATAGTGTGGTGATATTTAGAAACACAACTGCGAACATGGTATTGCAGGGAGGCAGCCAGTGACTGAGTCCCCCTGGCGAGGGGAGGCGAGGCAGAGGGGCTCATCCCAGCCTATTGTTCTATATCACTGGACAAGGCTGATTCGTGTAATTAGCTGTCAGCACAGAGCCCTCAGCAGCTTAGTGCTGTCCGCTCAAATCAAACTAATGAAATGCAATCTACTCAAATGTCCTGGATGCATATCTGTAACAGAGGCAGGGGCGAAGTAGTGGGAGGCATGGGGAGACAGGGGGAGGCAGGGGGAGATAGGTGGAGGTAGAGGGAGGCAGGGGGAGGTAGAAGGAGGCGGGGGGACAAGGGGAGGCAGGGGGAGGTAGAGGGAGGCAGAGGGAGGCAGAGGGAGGTAGGGGGAGACAGGAGGAGATAGTCGGAGATAGGAGGAGACCGGGGGGGTAGAGGGAGGCAAGGGGAGGTAGAGGGAGGCAGGGGCGAAGTAGTGGGAGGCAGGGGGAGACAGGTGGAGCCAGATGGGGGCAGGGGGAGGTAGTGGGAGGCAGGGGGAGGCAGGGGCAGGTAGGAGGAGGTAGGAGGAAACTGGGGGAGGTAGGGGGAGGCAGGTGGAGGCGCTGTCACGGCAACGGCAGGAGGAAGCTTCCTCCTTGCCAAAGTATTCAATTCCACGCTCATTGATCTGTTAATTCAGCACATTTTTTATATCCAATTAATGTGGATGAGCAGTGGGTGATATGGGCAGGACAGGAGGTGCCTGCCTACTCTGGGTGAGAGGGTCAGAGTATGAGGGGTGAGGGGTGAGGGTTGAGAGGCAAGGGGTAAGAATATGCCAGCAGCATCTCATTCCCCACTAGATTCCACTACAACCTGCCCTGACTAGAGGCAAACCCTCTCAGCATAGCCACTTCAGTTATCAAATAAAATGACAAAGAAACAGGTGTAATTTTGTCTTCCAAGCAACGGGCTATACGATACATCCTCAGAGATCAGCCCAGTAAACTGGTGGAGAGATGGTTAGTAGCTGCTTGTCTCTGCATCCATCTCCTTCCCACAACATCACATGTTTTCTGCCTACTTTGCTCCAGAGATGAGTATACTCAAGTGTTGACAAATCCTCTCCTCTCCTCTCCTCTCCTCTCCTCTCCTCTCCTCTCCTCTCCTCTCCTCTCCTCTCCTCTCCTCTCCTCTCATCTATCTGATGTAGTGTGATCTCCTCTCTTCTGTGTGCGTGGAGCCCTGAGGGCATTAAAACCAGGCAGGGTGTATTGTAGTGTAGTGGTTGGCAGCGTGCAGGGCGGGCTCCGCTGGGCCGTGCTCAGATGGGCCGCTGCACTCCGGGACAGGGCCCCAGGCAGTCCACAACACCGCCAGCCCCGCCATGTGTGAACACTTGTTTTCTTCAATTAAAACAGCCAACTGAATATTCAAATCAGATCTTTTAATGACATCTCTATGCCACGCATGCATGAAATCAATCTAGTGGTCAGCTACAAGCAAGGAGATGAGTGAGAGGGAGAGGAGTGTAAAAGATACATTAGCTCATGACCTAATATTGAGTTAATGCATTTTTAATAAAAAAAATATTTGTGGTTACAAAATGAGTGCTTAAATATGTATGCAGATCTATGGTTTCCTGACAACAAAATGAATGAATGAATGAATAAATAAATACATATATCAATAAATAATGGCTTATGTAACTGCCTTCAAAATCTTTGTTTATAAACCTATAGTAATAAGTCAATATATACAGTGTCTACCACCTAAAAGGGTTCATCTTTGAGATTAGTTTAAGATTAGTTTTAGATTAGCTTTGGACATGAAAATATTGAAGTCAGCGTTAAGGCGTTTGCCGGACACTAGGCAGATGATTGATGATTGTCACCAATGCCAGTGAACATCGATGGCAGGACATTGTAGATCCTCTGATCTGCCCTGTGTATTTATGAGGGTTTAGTTATGTGGCGCAGCGGTCTATGGCACTGAACCTCAGTGCTAGAGGCGTCACTACAGACCCTGGTTCGATCCCGGGCTGTATCACAATCAGCGTGATTGGGTGTCCCATAGGGCAGCGCACAATTGGCTCAGCGTCATTAGGGAAGGGTTTGGCCGGGGCAGGCCATCATTGTAAATAAAAATTTGTTCTTAACTGACTTGACAAGTTAAATGAAGGTTCAATTTTAAAAAGTAAACAATTATGTCGTATAAGATTTAACAGGTTTACCTTTATTTTCACAGTGATGATTATCTATAGAAAATAGTGCAAGTGGATATACAGCATATTGAATGTGTTCTTTTTAAAGTGAAACATGCAGACCTTCAGAAAGTGACAAAACAATTATAAAGAAACCTGCAAACTTGCAAACATCTGGGCCTGCCTGGTTCTCGTCAAACTGAATGTTGTCTGAATGGACATTTAGCCTGAGGATGCCTCTACAACCTGGCTTGTTTGGTGCTTGTTTACTGAGGTGGATTTGAGAGTAGGCCGAGGCGTCACTAGGGCCTGTCTGCTGTGGTGTCTGAGTGTGATGTGACATGGCACGCATCATGTCTTCATTACACAAAGTCACACTACACTGTCAGGGGCACGCCTGCCCTGACTAACTGTCCCAGCCCACCACACCCTGTGTGTGTGTGTGTGTGTGTGTGTGTGTGTGTGTGTGTGTGTGTGTGTGTGTGTGTGTGTGTGTGTGTGTGTGTGTGTGTGTGTGTGTGTGTGTAGCAGGCAAGACCAACAGCATCTATGGAATCAGAGGAGAAAAACATATAAGTTGTTCATTTGAACCTGGCCATGTTGAGGTATCAGTCATGCAGCTCAGGTAAAGCATGGTTTAAATGCACCTCATTACTCAAAGGCAGGGGAAGTGGAAGAGGTGCCGTTTAATGTGTAAGCTGGCAGCTGGACCAGCTGGCCACACATTAAACACTAAAGCCTGCTGTCCCTAATGGCTGCAGATTACATCATTACCTTAACAAATCCGAGAGGAGAGGAGCCTGGGCCTGGCCGGCTAGATGGAGAGTCACAGTGGCTGGATAGAGTCAGAGAGGGTAGAGAGAGTCAGAGAGGGTAGAGAGAAAGTCATAGTGGCTGGATAGAGTCAGAGAAGGTAGAGCGAGTCAGAGAGGGTAGAGAGAAAGAGAGTCACAGAGGCTGGATAGAGTCAGAGAGGGGAGAGAATGAGAGTCACAGTGACTGGATAGAGAGGGTAGATAGAGTCACAGTGGCTGGAAAGAGAGGCTGCCCTTACAACAACAAAAAAGTCAAATTTGCAGTTCCACATGTGAAATAGCTGTTTTCACATGTTGAGTTTAATTTATTGTTCACATGTTAACATCACCTTTTCACGTGAGGAAAATAACATGTTTTCACCTCACATGTGAATTGCAGTTTCACATGTGAAATTTGCCGTTTCACGTGTAAAAATGTTTCACGTGAAAATCGAATATGCAGTTTCACATGTTAAAAACATTCATTTGAAAATCTCACGTTCACGTGTGGGACTGCAAGTTAGCATGTGACAATCAATCGCATGAAAATCAATCACATATGAAAATCTAATTTGCAGGTTCACATGTAAGAAAACTCCACATTTTCACATGTGAAAAACATTCATCACATTTGCAGTTTCATAAGTGAACATTTTTAACGTGATTGCAGAAGTAATGTTTCCACCGGTGGAATTAGGGTGACCACATCTAAAAAGCCCGAATGCGGGATAAGGGAACGATTTTGCTGGACATTTGCGGAACAGTGGACAGATTTCTTTTGGGGGGGGGTGGGGCAACTTAATGGATAACATTTCAAATGGTGACATAGTTCTGCTGTATGAAGGTCACTGCCTGTTAATGGGGCAACCGTAAATCCATTTTTGGACTTTTAAAGGAATGATATGTACCCATTGATTCTTGAAGAATATAACTTATAAATTCCCCATGAGCTTAGTTCAGCTGTCGTACCCCATCAGAACCCAAAATATAAGCTTATTTAACTCCAATGTTTGTACACAAAGTAAATGTAAACAACCACTTTATAGCCTAAAAAACATTTTTAAAACTATAATTTTGACATCATGGATGGTCAGTCCTCGCATCAATAGCGCAGTCTATGGATTTGAGAGTGGTTGCATTTCTCGAGTCCCATCCCTGAGCTTTTTACTGAAACTGTGGCAGGGAGACACTAGGATAATGTTTAAATGAAGGATTGCTGCTTTAAGCACCTTTAATAGAGTAATAGTGTTATATGGTACAGTCCTCCAGTGACTGAGTTACTTTTGTGCCATTAATATCAAGCAAATCTTTGGAAGTCGAGAACAAAATTCTTAGTATTGGAAACAAAAACAATGATACTGAAAGCAAAAAGTATTGATAGCCAAATAAAATATTGCAAGGAAATAATATTTTTCAGTGATTTTTTTAAATGATAGCCCAATTAAATTAAACACTTCCCTCTTTCAACGCAATTTATCCCTATCTTTGATTATGTTACCCTGGCCTTTGCTTTTGCTGCCTTTTTTCCAGTTGCTGTTTTGGCGCATTCCAGCAACATAGCACCCTGCATCCACTGCTGGTTTGCCTCTAAAGCTATGCAGTGTTGATCCTTGTTGGTCCCTGGATGGAAGACCAGATGTGGTGAAAAATACATTTCATATGTGGGGAATAATTGTTTTCACGAGGGAAAAATACTGTGTAAAATGTACATGTGAAACCACGTGTCTGACTATTGTGAACATATACACACACACATATATACTGTATATAAACTATATATACAAAAGTATGTGGACACCCCTTCAAATGAGTGGATTTGTATATTTCAGCCACACCCGTTGCTGACAAGTGTATAAAATCGAGCACACCGCCATGCAATCTCCATAGACAAACATTAGCAGCAGAATGGCCTTACTGAAGAGCTCAGTGACTTTCAATATGTCACCGTCATAGTATACCACCTTTCCAACAAGTCAGCTCGTCAAATTTCTGCCCTGCTAGATTTGCCCCGGTCAACTGTAAGTGCTGGTATTGTGAAGTGGAAACGTCTAGGAACAACAATGGCTCCGCCATGAAGTTGTAGGCAACACAAGCTCACAGAGCAGGACCGCGGAGTGCTGAAACGCATCAAAATAATCTATCCTCGGTTGCAGCACTCACTACAGAGTTTCAAACTGCCACTGAAAGCAACGTCAGCACAATAACTGTTTTTTGGGTGCTTCATGAAATGAGTTTCCATGGCCGAGCAGCCGCACACAAGGCTAAGATCACCATGCGCAATGCCAAGCGTCGGCTGGAGTGGTGTAAATCCGCTGCAGGTGTCCACATGCTTTTGGTCATGTAGTGCATATATATGCAGTATATATATACATACATAAACATAAACACTGAGTATACAAAACATGGTCTTTGTAAGGGGAGACAAAAAGTCATAGTGACTGGAGAGTTGCAGTGGTGTATGTTTGTGCGTGCATGTGTGTGTATGTGTGTGTATGTGTGTGTTTGTATGTGTGTAAGAGAGGGTACTTCCTTGAGTGTGTCCGACCATATCTGAGCAGCCCTGGATGGAGTGGTGCCTATCCCCAGCCCTGGGTGGAGTTATGCCTATCCCCAGCCCTGGATGGAGTGGTGCCTATCCCCAGCCCTGGATGGAGTGGTGCCTATCCCCAGCCCTGGATGGAGTGGTGACTATCCCAGGCCCTGGATGAAGTTGTGCCTATCCCCAGCCCTGGATGAAGTGGTGCCTATCCCTAGCCCTGGGTGGAGTGGTGCCTATCCCCAGCCCTGGATGAAGTGGTGCCTATCTCTAGCCCTGGATGGAGTGGTGCCTATCCCCAGCCCTGGATGGAGTGGTGCCTATCCCCAGTCCTGGATGAAGTGGTGCCTATCCCCAGCCCTGGATGGAGTGGTGCCTATCCCTAGCCCTGGATGGAGTGGTGACTATCCCAGGCCCTGGATGAAGTTGTGCCTATCCCCAGCCCTGGATGAAGTGGTGCCTATCCCTAGCCCTGGGTAGAGTGGTGCCTATCCCCAGCCCTGGATGAAGTGGTGCCTATCTCTAGCCCTGGATGGAGTGGTGCCTATCCCCAGCCCTGGATGGAGTGGTGCCTATCCCTAGCCCTGGGTGGAGTGGTGCCTATCCCCAGCCCTGGATGAAGTGGTGCCTATCTCTAGCCCTGGATGGAGTGGTGCCTATCCCCAGGCCTGGATGGAGTGGTGCCTATCCCCAACCTTGGATGGAGTTGTGCCTATCCCTAACCCTGGATGGAGTGGTGCCTATCTCCAGCCCTGGATAGAGTGGTGCCTATCCCTAACCCTGGATGGAGTGGTGCCTATCCCCAGCCCTGGATGGAGTGGTGCCTATCCCCAGCCCTGGATGAAGTGGTGCCTATCCCCAGCCCTGGATGGAGTGGTGCCTACCCCCAGCCCTGGGTGGAGTTATGCCTATCCCCAGCCCTGGATGGAGTGGTGCCTATCTCTAGCCCTGGGTGGAGTGGTGCCTATCCCCAGCCCTGGATGGAGTGGTGCCTATCCCCAGCCCTGGATGGAGTGGTGCCTGTCCCCAGCCCTGGATGAGGGGTGCCTATCTCCAGCCCTGGATGGAGTGGTGCCTATCCCTAGCCCTGGATGGAGTGGTGCCTATCCCCAACCTTGGATGGAGTTGTGCCTATCCCTAACCCTGGATGGAGTGGTGCCTATCCCCAGCCCTGGATAGAGTGGTGCCTATCCCCAGCCTTGGATGGAGTGGTGCCTATCCCCAGCCTTGGATGGAGTGGTGCCTATCCCTAGCCCTGGATGGAGTGGTGCCTATCCCCAGCCCTGGATGAAGTGGTGCCTATCTCTAGCCCTGGGTGGAGTGGTGCCTATCCCCAGCCCTGGATGGAGTGGTGCCTATCCCTAGCCCTGGATGGAGTGGTGCCTATCCCCAGCCGTGGATGGAGTGGTGCCTCCAGATAATCCTTCTGGGTCAAAACTAATTGGTGCGGCAGCATTGAGACTTTGCTCTGATAATGACCACAAGCGCTCTGCCTGTTCGCGCATGACCGCACTGAACTGTCGACTGACTGCCGAGATGCCCCCTCCACAGAGCGACCACTGCCCCCCTTAGCACACTTACACAGGCCAATGACGGGGCAGAGGATGGGGGGGAGAAGCGGACAGAAGTAGGTTAGACAGGCATGAGCAGTAAGAGAAAAGAGAAGAGAAAAGAGAATGCAGAGAACTGAAATGAAATCAAACCTGTAGAAAATGGGAGGCTTTCAGTGATACACTAGACAGTTTAACCACATTATGAAATAGCTCCTTTCATCACAGGAATCCTGTCATCATCATCTGTTTATGGACACATGACAATGCTATAGATATAATATCTGCCATCCATAGAGTTGTATAATCATACTGTCTCTTGTTCTCCCCCATACATTTGCTTCTTGTTAGCCTACGCTCCCTTCACTTTCTTCTTCTCTCTCTGCCCTGCCTGTATCCATCAAGACAGCACCCCCTCCTCATCTCTCCCACCCATCTCCCCTCCATCCTCCCCACCTCTCCTCTCCCTGACAGACATGGGGCTGGCTTCCTCCAGATCAGCTGCACTGCTCCCCGCTAGCCTGACATTAAGTCACATCCCCACTTACAGCCTGCTGTTTAACACCACAACAGGCCAGAAAGTAAACAAGGGTATTATTCTACACTGTTACACTCTTACACTGCACAGTCTCTTTTTAGCCAAGTGTAATTCAGGGCATGCTAAAAGGGCTGGGGGGATGCTCTTTTTCCCTATATTTTTTCTCCCTTTGTTGTTTTCCTCCGTCTCCTATCAGTCATGCATGTTTTACTGTGACTAAAACATGCTGCAAGAAGGCTAAAGGCCGTAATCCAATCAGATTGTCTGAATGCCTGGTGGGGGTCTCTGACTTTGTTACTGTGCTCCAACAAGGAAACAGACAGCAAACACACACACACACTGTTAAACCCCACGTGCCTCCTTTCCTTTAACACCAGTGAGTGATCCAGCTAAGTGTATGCACCTGGTTCAGGAGGCATATCTTGGCCAGCTGATTTACATTGAAGCTAAGCTTCTGTGGTACGTGGTGCTGAAAAGTTAGGGAGCTGGGAGGCATGTGAGACATGCAGGAGTTCAGAGAGAGAGAGAGAGAGAGAGAGAGAGAGAGAGAGAGGTATGGGCAGGACAGAGGGATACAGGAAACCATGAGAGGAGGGTCATCTCTCTAGGGCTGCAGGAAGTGAGAACAGGCTAGGAGAAGGGTGGAGGGGCAGAAGGGCGTAGGGGTGGAAAGAGACGGGGGCTTCTTTAGGGATCGGAGAGGGTCAGGATCCTTTCTGTAGCAACTTTACACCAGCAGGCCTCTGAAGTGTCAACATCACAGCTCACCACAGAAACACCCCCTTTATCTATCCCATATGTGACTGTGGAAGAGAGCTGAGGACTGACTGCCTGTTCTGTCATTCCTGCCTCAGCCACCCGGCTCTCACACTCACTCCTAATGGACAGAAACCCTTCTCAAGGGGGTCATCCGGACACACATCCAACACTTCATCTGACCAACACTGCCTCACAACAATAACTCTCTCTTACCTTCAACAGAGAGAAAGAGAGAGAGAGACCGAATGGCCAACTGCCACTAAACACCTGAAACATGACAACAAATTTAAGCAAATCAATCCAGGATCGCGTGATAAAAATGAGAGGCGAGGAGGCGAGCAGAGCAGAGGCGGAAGTAAATAATGAAGGAGGGGAAGTCTTTTAAAGCTTTATGACATTCCTGCGTATGCGTGGGCGGACGTGGGGTGGACATCGGGGTGGGGGTACCCCAGGGTGGAGTGGCCTCTGATGTTCCACAGTGATCCCACAACCCCGCTTTCATTAGTGGCCAGACCCATAAAAGGGAACCCAGACCAAAGCACCTGACAGGCAGATCACCCAGCCCCAGTCTCTGCTCCAGCGTCTCCTGCTACAGACCCAGAACCAGCCTTTCAACAGCCCCAGTCTCCTCTCCAGCCCCAGCACCAGCCTTTCAACAGCCACAGTCTCCTGCTCCAGCACCAGCCTTTCAACAGCCCCAGTCTCCTCTCTAGCCCCAGTCTCCTCTCCATCCCCAGCACCAGCCTTTCAACAGCCCCAGACTCCTCTCCAGCACCAGCCTTTCAACAACCCCAGTCTCCTCTCCAGCCCCAGCACCAGCCTTTCAACAGCCCCAGTCTCCTCTCCTGCCCCAGCACCAGCCTTGCAACAGCCCAGTCTCCTCTCCAGCCGTCACTCTGGCCTTCACTGCAAACCCAGCCTATGCTTCAGCCTCATCTCCAGCTCTATCCCCAGCCTCATCTCCAGCCCCAGCCCAAGCCTCCGACGGCCAGGCCTCTCAGTCCCTCTTACTGCCTCCACAGTACTGCTGCCCCATAAAACATCTGGTGACACAAGACCTCAACTGTTTCAGCCCAGCCGGCCCGCCTCACTAATAAACAAGCTCTGGTCTAATGCAAGACAGAGGTGTCAGGCCAGTGCTGGATCATGTCTGAGTACATGGGGACAGTGTTGGCTGAGTCTCTATATGGCCGGATGCAAGTAATGACTGAGGACTGGAATACAGGAGGAGGGTTGGTGTTTGTTTACGCCAAGATCAGATAAATCATCAAACAAATGGTACATCAAACAGTGTAAAGGACACAGCGAAGGCCTTATTACGGGTAACACATAATGAGCCTATATCTGTTGTCCAATGAGAGAAGAGACCTTTACAGGTACTGCAGCAGGAGTCACTGGTATCCTATGAGCGGCGCACCACCGCTTCCTCTAAGCTTCCCATTGTCAGAGCTCTCATCAAAACAAAAAGCCTGGCCTATCTGTCTAAAACCAAACAATACAATGGAAGGAGAAATGGAACATTTTACCAAACAAAAAATAATTCAAAGAGAGATCTCCCCCCTATAGTCCATATTTAATTTAGAGCAGGGCAGTCAGTCAGGTAGCTGCGGGACTGCTGGATCAAAGGTTGGCCCTGGCTGCTGCAGCTCCCAGACACTTAGCACCTTTCCACTGGCTTTGATCTGATCATTAAGAGGCTACTATAGCTGGCACAGATACGCAGCTAAAACCAACAGAGAGAGGCGCAAACGGCAAAGTCTCCCTGAATACCGCAGGAGACGCAACACTCAGAGGAGAGAGATGTCACAGGGAGGACGGGTGGGGAGTGAAGACCTGAGTACAGCTGAAACACAAGGGAAGTGTAAATAGCAGTGGCCACTCCGCTAAATGACAGAGCCAAGATGAAAGTCATAATTGGGTCTGATAAGAGACGACTGATGGAAGACGTTGACCACTGAGAGCCGTAGCCTATACAGAAAAACAAGCTCCGCAATTACAAGAATAGACCCGAGAGGTATGAATGAAGATGCTCTGTCCATTACCGTGTGTGGTGTTGAATGGTGTGGTGCTCTGCAGAGAGGAGAGAGAAGGGGACCCTGTAGTTTTGTTGGAAGGTGGAAGGCCTGGGTGTAAAGGGGTAGAGGGGGGAGTAGTGGGGGCTCTAGAGGGGGGGAGTAGAGAGGTAGCAGGGAAGTGGAGACCAGACCATTAGGCAGACTTTGAAGATATTACTGACAGAGTGACAACACAAAAAAGCTCCAGAGGGAGGTGGTGATTTTCCTCAGGGCCACAGGAAACATACTGTACTGTACAACTCTTTACTGTCAGACACCGTTCCTGCTTTATGGTCAATGGACTATTGGAAAACCGTGTTCGAATTCTAATGGAAATATCTACACTGTTCAGAGCATAGCACCAGATATATACTGTAAGGCGGTCGTAATAAAGGGCCTATTACACACACACACGTGCACACACACATGCACACGCATGCACACGCACACGAACAGGTCCTCGGACCTGCTGTAGGAGTCATCCCGGTGGAACTGAGTCATCCCGGTGGAAGTCCTTTGGTGTGCCCACTTTTACAACCACAATGCATAAACCTGCCCACCGGCTTACAGCCTGTCCTCCAGAGATCAATGAGCCAATGTGATTCTGATTACAGGTTTAGGGTTAAGGCTGAGGCTCCTATCTGACTCTATCATTGGCTAGAGGAGCAGGGAGGACACGGGCGGAACTCGATCCACCTGACGGCCCTTTGAAGTGGGTTTATGGAGGACAGCGGTGCGATGCAGCGTGCCATGACAAACGAGGTGATGAGACAGGAGGAGGGGAGGAGAAGAGAAGGGGGAGGAGGGCAGGGAGTGCAGGCGTCAGCGACAGTTACTGGACTTCCAGACAGAGAAATCATTGGAGGGGCCTTTCCCCTCTCAGCAGTGGCTCCCCTATACAGCAGTCAGAGAGCAGAGGTGCAACACACACACTCATCCCCACACTGCTCTGAGCAGGCTGACCATCACCACTAATACACTACTGGGGATGTTCAGCTAGCTGCTACACCTTCAGAAAGAGTGTTTCAACAATGGACTCCCTCTTTACAATGAAATTGAGTTTTAACCGCAAGTCACCAAATTACTTTGAGGAAACCGTAAAGTTCTCTGAAGGCAATTGTTTACGGTAAACAACAATAAACAACATCGCACATTGTCTGTTATAACTGAGCGAGAGCAAGAGAGAGAGGGAATGGGAGAGTGAGAACGAGATAGAGAGAGATTATATTTTATAAAGCGAGCAATCATAATGTTAAGAAACAGACTGTATTTATCCGTGTGGATCCTACTGTGGACTTCAGGGCTGATCCTGCATCAATCACGGGTCAAATGGATTCTAACAGCCAAATGGTAAAATTAGAGCACATCCAAGCTCTCTCACTCTCACTGAAGCGATGCAGCTCCACGTTCCTCGCAAGATAGGCAGTGCTAGGCAGCACATTGGCAAAAATGGTTTGGGGCAAAAAAGAACTGGAGAAATAATTGGATACCCCCCTCCTTTCCCTCGACTCCCTCGCCTTGGACATCCCCAATTAACACAGGACTAGTCAGGAGGCCTGGAGAGAAAATCTGCTGTTTAGACAATAAAAATGACCAGAAACATATTGTCTCCTTTATATAAACGCATGCAAATAAACTGCTGGTAGCTCCTAGAATGTAATGAAGCCCCGTAAAAACCTGGCTAAATCATTCATTCATAAAATCTCAATGTGTGACTATTGCTCTAATGACAGAGCACGTCGGCCCCAATTAGCCCTTCTCCGCTTCATTCCTGATTATCACAGCCCTGTTAATTACAGGTTTCATGAGAGGGTTTTAAAGGCATTAGTAGGCCCACACAGCAAGCTGTTAACTCCATACATGTCCTATTCTCCCATTCCATCTACTGTACCGGCCACTCTCGCTTTCTCTGAGTCATGAAGGTCCCTTTCTCTTTCCTTCTCCAGGAGGACTTTCCTTTGTCTGCACCTGGCCTCTCCACTACAGGGCTGGCTCAGAGAACATTACTGGCCTCTCCACTACAGGACTGGCTCAGCGAACATTACAGTCACCCAGTCATGGATGGGAGAGTGACAGTGAGAGGGGGGATAGAGAGAGAGGGGGAGAGAGACGGGGAAGAGAGAGACAGACAGACAGACAGACAGACAGACAGACAGACAGACAGACAGACAGACAGACAGACAGACAGACAGACAGACAGACAGACAGACAGACAGACAGACAGACAGACAGACAGACAGACAGACAGACAGACAGACAGACAGACAGACAGACAGACAGACAGACAGACAGACAGACAGACAGACAGACAGACAGACAGAGGAAGAGAGATAGACATAGAAAGAAACAGAGAATGAGAAAGACCAGTTTGAAATGCATGTGAGCGTCCATCGTCAGCTCCAGCTCTCTCACATCTCCAGCTTCAGTGACAGGGCCAGGCAGCAGTGCCACGGTGCCATGTGTTAATAAACACATGTAAAACCTATTATACCCAGAGAGGACACCTGCTGGCAGGGGAAATGAGGCCAGCACAGCCGCCTGCCACAGTGACTGACTCAACCCACCATCACCACCAACACTCTCTCCGCTCCTCAACCCACCAATCTCTCCACCCCTCCCCAGCCCCTGATCATAGCTTTCTGATTGCATTTTCATGATTGTTCCTGGATTGTAGGATGTACTTAACATTCACATCATCCTCCAGGGAACCGTAGGTGGTAGAAATGTAAACTTTTCAGCTTTATTGTGCGTCAATTAGAGCCACTGGCTGCCCTGTACACTCCCACATGAAAGAACACTACAGTTTACTATAGATTACTGTAGTATTTACTATAGTCCAGTGGCTAAGGGAAAAAATGAGGGACTTTATGATGAAGCCACCAAATTTCACACACAGCTAGGGCATGTCCTTAGAAGTGTTTTTAGCTATAGTGTCATTACAGATTTCTTAAATTACCCCTCCAATCAGCAACATGGCCATATTGGGCAGGCTTCACATGGTCATATCTCCATAAATAATAGGTACAAACAGCCCAATGATGGCTTAAAATGTTTGAGGGGGTCTGAAGACCACAATAAATTGGCCCAAATATGCCATTTATATGTATCCTTTAAAATGTAAGTGGAAAAGTGGCAAAAAAGTGCCCCAAGTCACAGTTTTTTGTACATCTTTTCATGCCAACTTACAATATTGCAAATGTAAATAATCTAAAAGAGTTATGCAAGTGTTCCCTGAAGTCTGCTGATGTCACAATCTTGGAAATGAGCAGACCAAGGCGCAGCGTGAGCATAGTTCCACATATTTATCTAAGTGAAACTAACAAAACAAAATAACAAAACTTACAAAGACCGTGAGGAAGTAGTGCCCAAACACACTAACAAACAATCAATATCCCACAAAACACAGGTGGGGAAATAACTACATAAATATGATCCCCAATCAGAGGCAACGATAAACAGCTGCCTCTAATTGGGAACCATATTAGCACCAACATAGAAATAGACATACTAGATCTCCCTCTAGTCACGCCCTGACCTACTACACCATAGAGAACCAAGGGCTCTCTATGGTCAGGGCGTGACACCTGAAACCAAATGGGGAGGGTAGGGGGTATGATTAGTGTCGGTGGTGGCTCCGGTGCAGGTCGTAGCCCCCGCCCAGACCCCGGATCCGGCCATCGCGCCAGGCTGAACGCCGTGCCTGGACTGGGCATCGGCACAAAGGAGGACTCCGGCCATGGAGCTGGGTTGGACACGGTGACTGGACTGGGCATCGGCGCAGAAGAAGGCTCCCGCCCTGGAGCTGAACTGGGCGCCGTGCCTGGACTGGGCACTGGCACAGAAGGCTCCGGACGTGGAGCTGGACTGGACACCTTGCCTGGAAGCTCCGGACTGTTGACCGTCGCTGGAGGTTCCGGACCGTTGACCGTCACTGGAGGTTCCGGTCCGTGGACCGTCGCTGGAGGTTCCGGGACCGTGGATCTTCGCAGGAGGTTCCAGACCGTGGACCGTCGCAGGAGGTTCCGGACCATGGACCGTCGCAGGAGGTTCCGGACTGTGAATGCGCACTGGAGGCCTAGTGCGTGGAGCTGGTACAGGTGGCACCGGGCTGGTGACACGCACTTCAGGGCGAGTGCGGGGAATAGACACAGGGCGTACTGGACTGGGGACACGCACTTCAGGGCGCGTGCAAATAGCAGGCTCAGGACGTACCGGACTGGGGAGGCGCACTGGAGGCCTGATGCGTGGGGCCGGCATAGGTTGCACCGGACTGGTGACACGCTCTTCAGGGCAAGTGCAAGGAGCAGGCACAGGACGTACCGGACTGGGGAGGCGCACTGGAGGCCAGATGCGTGGAGCCGACACAGGTTTCACCAGACTGCTAACTGGAACTTCTGGTCGGATGTTGAGCAGAACACACTTGCACAACATCTCTCTCTCTCCCAACTTCTCCATTACCTCCCTGACAGTCTCTGGCTCTTCTCGCGGCTCAGCCGCCAGCTCCATGTGCCCCCCCCAAAAAAAATCTTGGGGTTTCCTGTGGCCGTGGTCTGACGATATTCTGTCACGATCTTGGAAATGAGCGGACCAAGGCGCAGCGTGAGTACAGTTCCACATATTTAAGTGAAACTAACAAAACAAAATAACAAAACTTACGTAGTGCCCAAACACACTAACAAACAATCAATTTTCCACAAAACACAGGTGGGGAAATAACTACCTAAATATGATCCCCAATCAGAGGCAACGATAAACAGCTGCCTCTAATTGGGAACCATATTAGCACCAACATAGAAATAGACATACTAGATCACCCCCAGTCACGCCCTGACCTACTACACCATAGAGAACCAAGGGCTCTCTATGGTCAGGGCGTGGCAGCTGAATACAATGATACATAATATGATATTACATACTATGTACGTTTCAAGAAATGTGAAAACACGACTGCACTGTACAGTCGTGGCCAAAAGTTTTGAGAATGACACAAATATTAATTTTCACAAACTTTGCTGCTTCAGTGTCTTTAAATATTTTTGTCAGATGTTACTATGGAATACTGAAGTATAATTACAAGCATTTCATAAGTGTCAAAGGCTTTTATTGACAATTACATGAAGTTGATGCAAAGAGTCAATATTTGCAGTGTTGACCCTTCTTTTTCAAGACCTCTGCAATCCGCCCTGGCATGCTGTCAATTAACTTTTGGGCCACATCCTGACTGATGGCAGCCCATTCTTGCATAATCAATGCTTGGAGTTTGTCAGAATTTGTGGGTTTTTGTTTGTCCACCCACCTCTTGAGGATTGACCACAAGCTCTCAATGGGATTAAGGTCTGGGGAGTTTCCTGGCCATGGACCCAAAATATTGATGTTTTGTTCCCCGAGCCACTTAGTTATCACTTTTGCCTTATGGCAAGGTGCTCCATCATACTGGAAAAGGCATTGTTCGTCCCCAAACTGTTCCTGGATGGTTGGGAGAAGTTGCTCTCGGAGGATGTGTTGGTACCATTCTTTATTTATGGCTGTGTTCTTAGGCAACATTGTGAGTGAGCCCACTCCCTTGGCTGAGAAGTAACCCCACACATGAATGGTCTCAGGATGCTTAACTGTTGGCATGACACAGGACCGATGGTACCGCTCACCTTGTCTTATCCGGACAAGCTTTTTCTGGATGCCCCAAACAATCGGAGAAAATGAATTTACCCCAGTCCTCAGCAGTCCAATCCCTGTACCTTTTGCAGAATATCAGTCTGTCCCTGATGTTTTTCCTGGAGAGAAGTGGCTTCTTTGCTGCCTTTCTTGACACCAGGCCATCCTCCAAAAGTTTTCGCCTCACTGTGCATGCAGATGCACTCACACCTGCCTGCTGTTATTCCTGAGCAAGCTCTGTACTGGTGGTGCCCCGATCCCGCAGCTGAATCAACTTTAGGAGATGGTCCTGGCGCTTGCTGGAGTTTCTTGGGCGCCCTGAAGCCTTCTTCACAGCAATTGAACCTCTCTCCTTGAAGTTCTTGATGATCCAATAAATGGTTGATTTAGATGCCATCTTACTGGCAGCAATATCCTTGCCTGTGAAGCCCTTTTTGTGCAAAGCAATGATGACGGCACGTGTTTCCTTGCAGGTAACCATTGTTGACAGAGGAAGAACAATGATTCCAAGCACCACCCTCCTTTTGAAGCTTCCAGTCTGTTATTCAAACTCAATCAGCATGACAGAATGATCTCCAGCCTTGTCCTCATCAACACTCACACCTGTGTTAACCTCTCTAGGGTACGTGGCACGAAATCGTCCCACACTATTCAACAGCCAGTGACAAATCAGAGCGCCAAATTTATACCACAAAATGTCATAATTCAAAGTTCTCAAACATAGGACTATTTTACACCATTTGAAAAATAAGACTCTCGTTAATCTAACCACATTGTCCGATTTCAAAAAGGCTTTACAGCGAAAGCAAAACATTAGATTATGTCAGGAGAGTACCCTGCCAAAAATAATCACACAGCCATTTTCAAAGCAAGCATATATGTCACAAAAACCAAAACCACAGCTAAATGCAGCACTAACCTTTGATGATCTTCATCAGATGACACACCTAGGACATTATGTTATACAATACATGCATGTTTTGTTCAATCAAGTTCATATTTATATCAAAAAACAGCTTTTTACATTAGCATGTGATGTTCAGAACTAGCATACCCACCGAAAACTTCCGGTGAATTTACTAAATTACTCATGAATAACGTTCACAAAATACATAACAATTATTTTAAGAATTATAGATACAGAACTCCTTTATGCAATCACAGTGTCAGATTTTAAAATAGCTTTTTGGCAAAAGCACATTTTGCAATATTCTGAGTACATAGCCCGGCCATCACGGCTAGCTAATTTGACACCCACCAAGTTTGGCCCTCACCAAACTCAGATTTACTATAAGAAAAATTGGATTACCTTTGCTGTTCTTCGTCAGAATGCACTCCCAGGACTTCTACTTCAACAACAAATGTTGTTTTGGTTCCAAATAATCCATATTGATATTGAAATAGCTCCGTTTGTTCGTGCGTTCAGGTCATAATCCGAAAGGTGACGCGCAAGCGCATTTCATGACAAAAAATGTCAAAATATTCCATTACCGTACTTCGAAGCATGTCAAACGCTGTTTAAAATCAATTTTTATGCGATTTTTCTTGTAAAATAGCGATAATATTCCAACTGGGAAACGTTGTATTCATTCAAAGGCTGAAAGAAAAACATGGCGACTTCTCGTGACCGCACATCTCCAGTGTCACTGTCCCCAGGCAGGCCAGTAACAAACAGAGCTGCTGTACTTAGCCCAGAGACGGCAGACCTCTCGTTTCACTTTCTGGCACCTTCTGACAGCCAATGGAAGCCTTAGAAAATGTCACACAGATGCTGTATTTTTGATAGAGAGGTCACAGAAGGACAATAAATTGTCAGACAGGGCACTTCCTGTATGGAATCTTCTCAGGTTTTGGCCTGCCATATGAGTTCTGTTATACTCACAGACACCATTCAAACAGTTTAAGAAACTTTAGAGTGTTTTCTATCCAAATCAACTAATAATATGCATATTCTCGTTTCTGGGCAAGAGTAGTAACCAGTTTAAATCGGGTACGTTTTTTATCCGGCCGTGCAAATACTGCCCCCTAGCCCCAACAGGTTAACGAGAGAATCACTGACATGATGTTAGCTGGTCCTTTTGTGGCAGGGCTGAAATGCAGTGGAAATGTTTTTGGGGGATTCAGTTAATTTGCATGGCAAAGAGGGACTTTGCAGTTAATTGCAATTTATCTGATCACTCTTCATAACATTCTGGGGTATATGCAAATTGTCATCATACAAACTGAGGCAGCAGACTTTGTGAAAATTAATATTTGTGTCATTCTCAAAACTTTTGGCCATGACTGTACACGTCTCTCTAGGTAAAATCCCATTGGAATGAATTAAGTCCAGCGGGGAGATGAATAACCCATTTTAACCAAATACCTTTGGCATGACACCATTCACCCTCAACAAAAAGCAACTAAAGGTCCAAATAAAGATGTCTAGCTACAGTGCCATTGCAGATTCAACCCATTATAGTCTGAAGGACCAGTTTTCCAAAATGGCCACCAACTAACTAACGGTTATTGTTGGACAGGATTCACATGGCCTTATCTCCATAAATAATTGGTACATAATGATGGCTCAACATACTTAAGGTGGTGTGGAAAACACACGAAAATGTCCCAAGTATGACAGATATGTGTATCCTTTAAAATGTATGCAGAATAGTGGTCAAAAGGTGCCCTCAAGTTGCTGTTTTGTAATTTTCTATTGAACATAACTTAATCAATAATCGGTAGATTAAGCGTAATGATGTTTTAAAATGTTTGAGGGGGTGTGGGTAATACAATCTGATTAATCATTTATGTTATTTAAAGATGCCTTTGAAAATATGACAAAAAATCAGCCCGAAATGCTGTCTGAATCATAGATTTTTGTTGATATTTTTGATTCAGCTGAAAACATATCAGCACACTCCTAATGATCTCACAGTATTGTGTGACATCTGTGGATTAGAACGATATATAACATGTCCAAAATAGTGCTTCCGTATTAATTAAGAAATGGTATCTTGTCCCATACTTGCCAATCAAAAGGGTAGAGTTCCAATTAGATTTTAGTTCCGTGTAAGTAAGTACAGGGCAGGTGTCCTGTCACGTTACTCGAAATTGACGCAATACACCATATTATATTATACATCATTGCAATCAGTAGACTTCAGGGAACACCCATATGACAAGAGTTTAAATGTAAAATACAGAACATTAGGATGAAAGTACATTCAAGAATCAGAAATGTGGGTAGATTTCTCGGCACATTTCACCATATTTCTGCATATATTTAAAAAAAGAAAAAAAGACATACAGTGCCAGTCAAAAGTTTGGGCACACCTACTCATTCAAGGGATTCTCTTTATTATTTTACTATTTTCAACATTGTAGAATAATAGTGAAGACATCAAAACTATAAAATAACATATGGAATCATGTAGTAACCAAAAAAGTGTTTAACAAATCAAAATATATTAAATATTTGAGATTCTTCAAAGTAACCATCCTTTGCCTTGATGACAGCTTTGCACACTCTTGGCATTCTCTCAACCAGCTTCATGAAGAATGCTTTTCCAACCGTTTTGAAGTAGTTCCCACATATGCTGAGCACTTGTTGGCTGCTTTTCCTTCGCTCTGCGGTCCAACTCATTCCAAACCATCTCAATTGGTTTGGGGTTGGGTGATTGTGAGACCAGGTCATCTGATGCAGCACTCCATCACTCTCCATCTTGGTCAAATAGCCTGCTGATATTTTAACGCTTGGTTTTTAACCCCTGGACCTACTTTAAACACTTATACCATTTTAAACTCACCTGTCAAGGATGGTGGGGCACTGCAATAGAAGCTGACATTTTAACAACCTAAACCCCTGTTTTACTGCACTGTAACGTGATTTATATTTTACATAACTAATGCTGGAGGTTGACATTATATACATTTATACTATCCACACTCATTTCAACCCACCTATAGGGAAGTACAGAGGGTTAAGAACAGTTTTTAAGAACAGCTTTTAAGAATGTTTTACATTTTAAAACAAATACATACATAATCCTCTTTTAAAACTTTGAGAGGACTTTTAAAAACATGCATACTTACCCTAAGCGCCCTTTAAAATATAGTCTTTTAATAATGCATGCCTTTGTAAACATGTATACTTACCTGCGGTGGCCTTTTAAAACATGCATACTTACCCTGAGCGGCCTTTTAACATGAACACCTATCTAATTACTTACCTGAATACTTACCTAAGATCCAGACCACCATGTAGACGGCATGTTGCTGCTCTGGAGAAGACCTGTGCGTAATCCTCCTGTTGTTTCTATCCCCTACTTTCTATTTTGAATCAAATAATTTACCTCCCATAACCCAAACCCCTTACCCTAAACCAGGTTTGTATAATATTCCCAACCCTACGCCTTAACCTTTACCCTAAACCGGGTTTGTACCCTCTAGCCCTCCTCTATTTTATTTTATTATCTTCTTTACATTTGTAATCCATTCAAGTTTGTTTTAATCCACCACCTCTCCCACTTGTACCTGAGAAAAGGGATAGAAGAGGGCACAAAGCCTTGAGATGTCCCTACCAGTCCCAAAGTTCGTCTACAGGTTGTCAAAAAGTGCAAAAGCACTGACCTATCCTTTTCAGACTCCAGTTCTACCTATCTACAGGTTGGAGTTTGTTATATGCTTTTAGTATTTGTCCAGTAGGTTTCCTTAAGGAGATAAGCCCCACTTCTATGTCAAAGATAATACAACAAAAACACTATAGTAAATACAACAGTAATATCGGCAAAAACACTACAGTAATTACTATTGCAGGGTTTCCCAATTGTTAGACATAATAGACTGTAAAAACCAGGAAATCAGCTCCAACTGATTTTAATTTAACAAATCTGTTCACAAGTAATCCCACGCATAGTAGAGAGACACGTGATCGTATACAAATGTAAGCAAGGTTTGAAATTATTATGTTCTAGTCAAACATTATCTGTTTGGGCTTCTTGCAGTCAATTTGTAGTATACAAATGATTTGTAATTATGTTTACATTTTAATCATTTAGTAGACACTCTAATCCAGAGCAATTTACTTGAGCAATTAGGGTTAAGTTTACAATTTTTTCATGTGGGCTGACTGAACACACAGTCAAGTCAACCTAGTCAACCTGGCAGTCTGAGTTGTTGGGGAAAAGTGGGACCAGTATCACACCCAGACAATGTTACCTGTCCATGGCCCACGTCCACACATCCCACTTCCAATTCTTCTATTCCATCCAACCACACACACCTACATCACAAAATCAATGAAACTTACTCAAATAATTAGCATTGAAAGTTGATCGCAAAAACAATGAATAGGAAACCTTGCTGACCTTATACAAAAGGCATATACATTTTTTTCAAAATATTGCCCTAAATACACTGTGTACAAAACATTAAGAACACCTTCCTACTATTTAGCTGCACACTATTTTGTCCTCAGAACAGCCTCAATTCGTTGGGGCATGGACTCTATAAGGTGTCGAAAGCATTTCACAGGGATGCTGGCCCATGTTGACTCCAATGCTTTCCACCGTTGTGTCAAGTTGGCTGGATGTCCTTTGGGTGCTGGACCGTTCTTGATACACACGGGAAACTGTTGAGCGTGAAAAACCCAGCTACGTTGCAGTTCTTGACACAAACTGGTGCACCTGGCACCTACTACCGTACTCTGTTCAAAGGCACTTAAATATTTTGTCTTGCCCATTCACCCTCTGAATGGCACACATACAAAATCCATGTCTCAATTGTCTCAAGGATTCAAATCATTTCTTTAACCTGTCTCCTCCCCTTCATCTACACTGAGGGATCATAGCTTTCACCTGGATTCATCTGGTCAGTCTATGTCAGAACATTTCTCGTTGAATTTGTCGATAAATCTTTACAAATTGAAAGTGCTAAATCTAAATTCAAATCTTAAGTGACAGAATGTTCCAAATTAAAATGATAGTATAACGCATCTCTGTTTGATTTCAGCAATGAGTAAAATGAGTAATTGGGCCTCATAATTGCATCCCTGACCTGTCACTCATATCTCTGACAGCTGCATCTAGAAACTAATACAAACACCAATATAATACACCAGACTGTAACTTGCAACCCTGCCATGGACCGCAGTTTTCTGCCCCATTCCCCGCCACAGAGCTGTATTTACAATGAGTCCCACTATCAGAAACTGAACCAAATGAGGCATGCATCTGATCAACTTCCCACCCATAAGGGGAACTTGTATACATCTTGCCCCGAGTCTTACATCGTCATAAATATTAAAAGGCTTTTCACATTTCATTATAAACTCACAAAATCACCGATCTTCTGAGATGGGGATGTTATGTTCATTAAGCTTGGAATACAAAGCCTCCAAAATATAATGATACTAATTCCTCTCACAATTATAATTTAACTATCCACGTCTCACATCTAGGTCTCACATCAAAAACATTCAACACAGCCAACACTAGCGGATGCTTTTTCACGTTTCACAATTAACATTCAAGGACAAACAATACAGAACTCAAAAGCGGAAATGGTAGCTTTTGGTATGTATTTTTTTTATTTTCAAGGACATATTTGATATGTGCGTATGTAGATAAGAATAGTAAACATCTGAGCTCTTTCCATCTCAAGCTCTCCCATGAGGGAAAACGGGGGGATTTGCTGATCCCCTTGTAGAACAAAAACAATGTATCAAATGAATTGCTAAGTGAAAAGTGTTTGCAGCACAGTGAAGATATGTGTGTGGACAAGTTGTGCATAGAATGTATAGAAGCTGTATGGAATGACGGGTGTACACTCTTATAAAATAGGGTTCTACCTGGAACCGTAAAAGGGTTCTTCAAAAGGTTCTCGTTTTTTCCCGAAGAGCATAGACAGCATAGTGTGTGAGTGATATATGGATCTGGACCTAGACTGATGATGTGTAGTAAGCCTAGTGGGCTGATTGTGTTAGCACCTTGGTGAGCAGGGCTGATCTCTGAGGCCGGGGCTGGAGCGTAGCGGCTAGCGCTCCTTGCTCCCAGGCCAAGCTGTTCTAATGAGACAGGCGGACAGGGAACTGTCACGCCAACGGGGGGCCCTGACACATGAAAATGAGCCTGGTCTGCATCATGCTGGGGGACAGGGAGGGGGAGTGGGCGGACTGGGAAGGGTGAGGGAGGGGGAGGGGGGGGGGTCTACCCAGCAGCTGTCAGAGATATGAGTGACAGGTCAGGGAAGGTGGCTGGCTAAGCAACAAAACTCCACTGAGCTCCTTTGAGTGACACGACAGGAACAGGAACAACACACCGTTTCATGCAGTCGTGGTTAAGAACTCTCTCTCTCTGTGGCCCCACGCCCTCTCCATGGACTGTTCTGTACTTAGTAGTGTAATACAGGTTGATTATAGACCCAATTCATACTTTATCATCAGAACATTTCTCCTTGAATTTGTCAATAAGTCTTCACAAATTGAAAGTATTAAATCTAAATTCAAATCTTAAGTGGGCAGCATTTTCCAAATGAAAATGAGAGTATAACACATCTCTGTTTCATTTCAGCAATGAGTAAAAATGCAGCAGCTTCTTTCGCTGACATCTATCGGCTAAATTTAATGAAGCAGATCCTCTTTCTCCCGCCAAGATGCCCTGAAGACATGGCTTTCTGAATGATGACTGTGGGATTATCTCACTATTAGAGTGATTCTATCTGACATCCGTTCTGTCACATATGAAATGGTTGTTTCCCTTGAAAAGCCAGGTGCTCTCTCCACGTCGCTCAGATTCCCAGATTGCCAGAGATTTGAGACAGCCCTGTTCTCGTTTCATCTGGGGGGGGGGGGGGGGGGGGGGGGGGGGGGGGGCTGCTCGGCACGGCAGCGGCAGCAACACTCCCATCCTTCAAGGTGCTCTTGTTCCTTTCGTTCCATCTGCCGGAGGGAGGTCCGGCGGGAATTGCTCCTCTGTGAGCTCCCCAGTTCCAGCGAGCGGGCTTTCATGTCAGACAGGATACCAGACAGGAATCCCAGCTAGCACTCGGCTTCGCTTAACACTTACATGTTGACAGAGAGAAAGAGACGAGTGTTCTCTTTTCTCGAAATGGTCTTTTTTAAGACATCTTGGAATCAGATGCTAAACCCAAAACATATGCAGTGCTCACAGTACACTCTTCGTAAAAAAGGTGCTATCTAGAACCTAAAAGTGTTCTTCAGCTGTCCCCATAGGATAACCCTTTGAAGAACCCTTTTTGGTTCAAGGTCGAACCCTTTTGGTTCCAGGTAGAACCCTATTGGGTTCCATGTAGAACCCTTTCCCCAATGAGTTCTACATGGAACCAAAAACAGTTCTTCACAGAACCCAAAAGGGTTCGTCAATGGGGACAGCCGAGGAACTTTTGGAAGAGTGTAGCGGAGAGGAGCGATAAAGGGGACTGGGTTTACAGCTGCAGTAAAGCTGAAGGAAAATACCCTTATTGTGAGTCTGACTAGAACTATTGTACAGTACAGTAAGGCTACAACAGACTCTGTGGAAGACTGTAGGGGATAGTGGGGTAAGTTGAGCAAAAGGGGCAAGATGAGACACCCTTGTTTCTAGGAAACCATACACAAAATGAATAAAAGTGACTAAATATTTAGGAAGAAGTCATCGTTTCATGGAGTCTGTGTAGGAAGAAACCACATGGAAAAGGTGGTAAGCAAGTTAGGTAAAAGAAAAAAAGATTCACATCAAGTCAAATTAATTTATTGTATCTAAACCAAAGTTGAGCATTTTAAGATTGTTCTATACATGCTTTGGGGTCTCTTTACAGTGCATTTGGAAAGTATTCAGACCCTTGACTTTTTCCACATTTTGTTAAGTTACAGCCTTATTCTAAAATTGATTAAATAAATAAACATCTAATCAATCTACACACAATACCCCATAATAACAAAGTGAAAACAGGTTTAAAGAAAATGTTGCAAATGTATAGAAAAAAAAATGATATAAGTATTCAGACCCTTTGCTATGAGACTCAAAAATGTAGCTCAGGTGCGTCTTGTGTCCATTGACCATCCATGAGATGTTTCTACAACTTCATTGGAGTCCACCTGTGGTAAATTAAATTGACTTGACATGATTTGGAAAGGCACACACCTGTCTTTTATAAGGTCCCACAGTTAACAGTGTATGTCAGAGCCAAAACCAAGCCATGAGGTCGAAGGAATTGTCCATAGAGCTCAGAGACAGGATTGTGTCGAGGCACAGATCTTGGGAAGTGTACCAACATATGTCTGCAGCACTGAAGGTCCCCAAGAACACAGTGGCCTCCATCATTCTTAAATGAAAAACACCTGACGGTCACTCTGACAGAGCTCCAGAGTTCCTCTGTGGAAATGGGAGAACCTTCCAGAAGCACCACCATCTCTGCAGCACTCCATCACTCAGGACTTTATGGTAGAGTGGCCAGACCGAAGCCAATCCTTAGTAAAAGGCAGATGACAGCCCGCTTCATGTTAGTCAAAAGGCACCTAAAGGACTCAGACAAAGATTTTCTGGTCTGATGAAACGAAGATTGAACTCTTTGGCTTGAATGCCAACCGTCACTTCTGGAGGAAACCATCCCTACTGGCACCATCCCTATGGTGAAGCATGGTGGTGGCAGCATCATGCTGTGGGGATGTTTTTCAGCTGCAGGAACTGGGAGACTAGTCAGGATTGAGGGAAAGGTGAACGGAGCAAAGTACAGAGAGATCCTTGATGAAACCTGCTCCAGTGCACTCAGGACCTCAGACTGGTGTGAAGGTTCACCATCCAATAGGACAATGACCCTAAGCACACAGCCAAGAAAATGCAGGAGTGGCTTTAGGACAAGTCTCTAAATGTCCTTGAGTGGCCCAGCCAGAGCCTGGACTTGAATCTGATCGAACATCTCTGGAAAAACCTGAAAATAGCTCCCCATCCAACCTGACAGAGCTTGAGAGGATCTGCAGAGAAGAATGGGAGAAACTCCCCAAATACAGGTGTGCCAAGCTTGTAGCATCATACCCAAGAAGACTTTAGGCTGCAATTGCTGCCAAAGGTGCTTCAACAAAGTAGTATTTCTGTTTTTTATTTTTATACATTTGCAAAAAATTCTGAAAACCTGTTTTTGCTTTGTTATTATGGGGTATTGGTTCTAGATTGATGAGAATTTTTTTTAAATCAATTTTAGAATAAGGCTGTAAAGTAACAAAATGTGGAAAAAGTCAAAGGATCTGAATACTTCCCGAATGCATTGTAAGCTTCGATATGAGGTTCTAAACCTAGCATGAAAGTGCTTCTTTGTAGCTGTGTGGGCTAATATAGTCAAAATGTTTGCCTTGGGGTATGTTGAGCCAATGGCCATGGGGTAAGTTGAGCCAGTGGTTGAGCCAATAGCAGGTTGAGCAATTTAAAGTCTTTACATGAATTCTGATTATTCCGAGGGATAAACAACATCATGCAATACATGTAGATATCTTTGTTAGAAAGAACGCTATATTTCCCTTAACGGAGTGATGCTGAATGTAAAAAATGGCTCAACTTACACCACTCTTCCCTAAAAGGCTGCATTATAAGAATCATTGTATGGAACACAAGGCTAAACAAGTCTTCACAAATGGTTGTATGAAGCTGCACATAGCAACTCCACAAATGCTTCTGTTTATTCTGCGAGTACACTTTGCAAGGCACACTTACAGTACGGTGATAAACTGATTGTTTGACTGGGCAAGGCTCGAAACGCTCTTGAACAAATAACGGTGTGTGTTTAACAGAGAGAACGAGCTAATCCCTCAACTAAACAGCTTGTAGCTGTATTGCTTGATTACATGAGGACTCGTGCTCTCATCCTGACACCTTATAAACTTCAGAAACCAAACAGCAAGCAGAGATGTGGCTTTAAAAGAGGTTCCTACTGCACGGTCAGAGCTGCTACTCTGACGGAGAGGAGCTCTAAAGCAGTTCGCCCATTCAGCCCGGACTCTAAGAGCACAAATCAATACACATTAACAGGTTAAAAGAGAACGGCAAGCGGGTTACTTTTATGCCCCGCGTCGCAATATTATTGACATGGGTCTCTTATTCTGTTTGTAAGAGAGGGAGTGCTTGAGAGAGCTCCTCTGCATTGATGGTCTTGCTCTCTCTGAGGAAGGAAGCACTTTCTAGCCGCTAGCCTCTCACATGAGCATGTCTGAAAGAAATGGTGTTGCACATTTTCTATCATAATACCGCGGAAACGACAAAGATGTGTGTTTGAAGGATGCAGTAAGTAAGCAGGAAGAAAAAGAGGGAGAGAGTGGTCTCCTTACTGACAGTAAATGGCTCCGGATGAAAAAGTGGCAGGGGGAAGAAAAAATAAACAACCTGGTTGCAAGAACAAGAATACCAAGTTGCTTGTTCTGAGGGAAGGACAAAAATGAAAGGCCATACTTGAATTGAAGAGATCAATGCAGGTGGTTCCCCAGGGGAATGGTCCAACTGCAGTACAGGGAAAGGTAAGCACAATGAGGTTCAATACGGTTATAAAGGTATAGGTAGTGAGAAGTGCCTCTAAAAAAGACATTGGCAGAGTGAAGGTAGGGAAGGTGTAAGACATCATTGGGGTGTGTGTGGCTGAGGACAATCTGTTATGTGTGTGTATGTGTGTGTGTGTTCATGTGCACCCGTGTGTGTAGGCAGGGAGATGGATAGGTAGCAGACAGAGCGAGGTGGCCTGCGAGGCCTCACCTCTCCACTGGACTGGTAAATCAGCCATCAGCCATGTGACGTGCCCACTGCCCCCTGCTCAGCCCACTGAGACATCCCCTCCCCTCCCCTTCACACCCCCCGCCCCCCTCCCCAACGGAGCTTTTATATCCCTCCTCGCTCGGCTGCCCAGGCAACGGGAGGGGGCACACCCGCAGCAGCATTCCTCTAAAGCAGTATCCCATCATGCAACAAAACCCTAGGAGACACGCTGGCCTTTGGGGGCAGACAGGCATGCTGTTCTGTTCGCCCCTCAGCCCCTCAGCCCTTCGACCCAATAGCGCTGGGTCATCAGATGAACCCGGCTCTGACCTGGAGGGAGCCAACAACTGCTTCCTGTCTGCTAGCATTAGCGCAGCCAGCATTGAGGCTAAACCGCTCACACCACAGGGCCACCAGGGCACACTGACCTGCACAAGGAACGGGTGACTACCTATGGCCTGGTCCTGTCTGGAGCCCTGCTAGACAAGACAAAGGCAGGATCTCCTCAAGACATAAATATCTAT
Organism: Salmo trutta; assembly: GCF_901001165.1. Taxonomy (NCBI): domain Eukaryota; kingdom Metazoa; phylum Chordata; class Actinopteri; order Salmoniformes; family Salmonidae; genus Salmo; species Salmo trutta. Next base: position 13,239,894 of record NC_042965.1, read on the forward strand.
GGAACCAAGTGGGATCGCAAGGGGTAATTGTTGGGTGGAGTCAGGATGGACATAACCAGTTATAATTAAAGGAAGAGGGACAATATACACCATAGACCTGAATAACCAAGGGAATATCTTCCAATCAAACCTGGCACAAAATAAAAATATTTCCTGTTACAGACAGAGGCCCATTTCATAAAGGCTATAGTGATGTATAACATAAATGACATAAATGAAGTATCACTGACAGAGAGTATGTAACGGCTGTCGGGAGAGAGAGTAGACCAAGGCGCAGCGGAGTTAGTGTTCATCATGATTTTAATGGACGAAAGAACACTATATATAAAAACGAGAAAACTGACAGCCAAACAGTACTGTCAGGTGCAATACGTAACAGAAACAATTACCCACAAAACCCCAACGGAAAAACAGGCACTTATGTGTGACTCCCAATCAGCAACAACCAACAACAGCTGTGCCTGATTGGAAGCCACACGGCCAAAATCAAATGAACATAGAACGCCCACACAATGTAAGACCCTGGCCTAACCAAAATAAAGAACACAAAACCCCTCTCTATGGCCAGGGCGTTACAGAGTAGCAGTCTTCAAACTGTCAGTGGGCCTGACCACCCCACTAAAGGGTAATTGTGTCACTGCTGATAGGTGAGCAGTGTCTCTGCCATTGCTATCTGTGTCAGTGGTGTCAGGGTTAGCCGTGTCGGTGGCATCAGTCAACAGCAGCAACACACTGGGGTGTAACTGTAACCCTTCAGAGGCTCAGGAGCAGAGCAGGCAGCATGCTGTAGTGTAGCGCTGCGCTGCCTTGCTTCCTACACCTCCTGCCACGGGCTCCACTGAGCCTTCGTGCTGTCCGCCGGGACCCGCACGCTGTTGCACTGATACACACTGAGCTTGCATCACTCCACACGGCGCAGAGCTGGAACAAACCACCTCTGTCAGAAAGGCAGGCAGAGGGATAAAGGCTTTAACTTCATCCAAGGTGGAGACGAAATTCTCCTCACAGCTGCAGTTCTATCAAGCTCTGTCTGCATCCGAATTAGATCTAATTTCAAAGAAAGAAATTGTAAGCTTTCCATGTAACTAGTGTTATACATGTATTTAGTGCTCTGTTATAAATGAACTTCGGATGGTTTTCCTAAAATGACGTAAGAGAGACGTGCTCACTTCCCTCCAGCCAAATGTATCAGTGCCCTGACCAAGGAGGAGATCCACAAGAAACTACAGCACTTACTTAGCCAACGCATGTCAGAAGTGACCCCTTAAATGGTGCTAATTGGATCTAATGCAAAATGCTAATGCGTTTTTTACATTAATTGGCACTTCCTCCCTGGGCCATAGTGAAATCATTAACAGTTCTGAAAATGGTAGAAAAAGCATCATCTCCAGGCCGCGGGGCAGCCCTCAAACACATATCCCATGTTCATTCCTATTCATATTCTTACTGCACTCACAGTATCATAAACAGCTCATTTGAATTGGTGTGCTGCCAAGTGAGTCTCTTCCCCCTTACAAACAAACAAGACAACAATATTGCGAGTCAAGCTGTTGTTTGTTAGTGGGCAGCAGAATGATGCTGGCTTCATGACTATCTTATCAGAAGCAGCGTTGTGTACTGACCTGACCCTCTGCTTAGATAGTGTTGTGAGGATGGTGAGAGGCGTGGAGGAGACTTAAAAACCCAGGCAGGCAGGCACATAGCTGGGGATGAAGCAGCAGCAGAAGGAAGCAACCCGTCTGACAGCCTGTACGTATCATCTGATCAAGGCTACAGCAATTTACTGGCAGTAAGAGAAGATCTTACGGCAAACACCAAATGCTACAGAAAAGCAAATCTTTGCTTTCAAAATTACCATAATTTGCTTTCTGTCAAGAGATATACTTAAAATGCTATCTTATTATTTCTTCTGTGCCTTTAAAAACTGTGACTTACTTTTCATTGTCGTGGTGCTACTCTTTTATTATTTAATATAGGGCGCTTAGTGACATGTTGGCTCTTGCTATTACTATGTGGAACGCGGAGTCTATACTTAGCTAATTAAAAGAGTCACAGTAGTGTAGATCTCTGCTCAGATCAAACAGGGCTGTGTTAATATGGGAAACAGAGAGAAAGAGTTTGTCTCCCCACCACTGTTATATCATAATCCCTGTTCCTTCATCCTGATTAAAACATTTCAACAGGAGACCTGGTGTGGTTCTGACTGTCTGCGGAGAAGCAAGTGCCTCTACTTCATGGAGAAATATCACAGCTCTCTCATTAGCGAATGGGGATTTCATCTGGAATATATCTCACAGAGCACTTTGAGGGAAGCGGCCGTATTTACATTTAAAAGATCCGGAGTGGCTGACTGAAGCTAGCTAGCTACCTCTCTCCTTAATTGCTGGCTTCAGTTGTCCATGAATGCATCCACTTTATTACTTGCTCTCATTACCAGCCAGCAGCCACAGACAGCCCAGTCTCTCTCTCTCTCTCTCTCTCTCTCTCTCTCTCTCTCTCCCTCTCTCTAGTCCTCCTTTTCTCATTTCCTGCTTGCCTTCTTCTCCCTCCCTCTCTCCCTCCCTCTCTCCCTCCCTCCCTCCCTCTCTCCCTCCCAGCCTCTCTCAGTCAGAGCAGGACCAAAAGAGTCTGCCTAAGGAGTTGGTCCTCCCAGTGGCCAAGAGACACAAACAATTGAGAGGGATTACAGCCTAATCCTGTTTGGACTTTCATCCAGCACACATATTTGAAGGAGGAAACCTCTGGAGCGTGGAATTCTAAAAGGATGTGTTCTATAAAGATATGGGCAAGATTTGTAAACAGAGCCGAGGATGAGATTGCACATTTTGCATGACAAAAGAGGACAAGAAACTTGACAAGAGATTTATAAGAGCTACCAAGAGTCTGTAAATCAGTAGCTATTCAAAGAGTTTTTCATGTGTTTCCGGATTTTCAAAGTTGCTTTGGGAAAAAAGGTAATTGACAGACGTATCCATGAAAACAATGTACGACAAATAAAGTTTTAGTAGCTGAACAGTAGAAATCCAAGGAGCAAGTGTAGCTCTGTGTTAGCACTAAGCAGATTTGCCATGCTAGTGCTCCAGTATCTTTCCTAAGTGGTGTGATGTCTGTCTGTATCAGTTTAGAACGCCCCCCAGGTCCCAGAGGGGACTTTCCCGCTGCAGTACTATCACATCACAGGAATGACTGACTGGCCTTGTTTCCCTCAGGGTCTCCATGCTCACACCAACACATCACGTTGTCACTGTCTCGCGGGACAACTCACACCTGGCCCACGTCACTCAGCAGCAACACACACACTCCAACTATAAACACACAGACACACACACAATTATTGGCATATATGTACGTATACTTATTATGCAATACGTTCATATTGTGTGGGTGGTTGGTTAGGCAAATAACAACGCCTTAAACTCATCTCTTGACGAAAGAGGAGCTATAACTGAAGAATGATTCTCGTTCAGATGAAATGACATAAGGATCACTTATCACATACTTTGGAGCGGAACAGTCCATGTCGTCTAACTGTCGACACCGTTACCGGGCTCAAATCCCCAGGATTATAGACTTACTGAATGACAGTCTGTGTGTCCGTCGGTCACAACAGCAAAGAAAGTGAAGAGAGACGGTCATGTCCATGTTGGAGGAACTACGTTACGTGCTGGTACACTAGGCCTGCTGAGGCTGGTACACCGTCCCGTGTCACTGCTCTTACATGTCCCTCTCATCTCTCCTCCTCTCTCATCTCCTCTTTTCTCCTCTCTACTTTTCTCCTCTCCTCTTTACTGACAGCTGGGATCCATCCTGCCCTGTGTCGAGTCATCAGCCAGATCTCCTTTGAAAGGCGGTGATGGAGGCGAGGCTTTAAAACTTTATGGTCAAAGCCCTGGTACCACATGGCGTTTCAGTAGCACCGCTGCTAGAGGGACTACCGATTTATGGCTGATGACACGCACATATTTAATTTGTAACCAAACACTTCCCCTCCCCCTTGGCCGCCTCAGAACTCTGGAAAACGTGTTGTTTTCTCAGGTCAGGGGTTAAACAAAGGAAACACCGCGCTGGCTTGCAGAAGGGGGCAGAACTGGAGGTGTCATGGCCACCGCTTCTTCCCAGGCCGGCACAGGGCAGACTGAGGGACACGCTAAGGTCAGAGGTTTAGCTGTGATATCCGGCAGGGGGCCAGGCTGTTACAGAAGCCAGTAAAAGACAGGGAGCAGATACAATCCCCACTGATCCCCGCTGCATTTCACATGATGACATTTTTACATTTCAGGCAGGATCCTCTTACCCCTCTCTCCACAAGATGTCCACTCGGTTGTTGGGCATGACATCTTTACAGCCCCATTGGTCATAAACCCCCGAGGGGCGGTCCCCAAACACTGTTACACGCCCCACTGGCTCCTCCACTCAGCGGCTGTGTATAAACATATACGTTTATTTAGTGTGAACGTCCCGTGGTGCTCGCTTCTCGTCCCTCCTTCATAAAGCCATGTACTCCCAAGGAGGGAGTCTGCTATAGGAAGAATCACACAGGATTTACTGGCCGTAAAAAAGGCCTGTTTCCTCAGTCAGACACAGCACAGTGGACACAGAGGGAAAGAAAGAGAGAGGGGGGAGAGAGAAAGGCAGGGGGAGAGAGAGAGAGAGAGGGGGGGGGGGAGAGAGAGAGGGAGAGAAAGAGGGGGGGGGGGAGAGAGAGAGCGAGAGAGAGAGAGAGAGGGGGGAGGGGGGAGAGAGAGAGAGAGAGAGGGAGAGAGAGAGGGGGGAGAGAGAGAGCGAGAGAGGGGGAGAGAGAGAGAGGGAGAGAGGGAGAGAGAGAGAGAGAGAGAGGAGAGAGAGAGGAGAGAGAAAGAGAGAGAGAACCTACTGTATCTCTTCTTCTTTTTACTCTGTCTGGCTAATGTAGCTAACAACAATAATCGACACCTACAGATGAATAGCTGATAAGTAAGTCAGAACAGTGCTGGCTCGCCAGACTTGGATGCCATTAACACTGGTGATCCTTTCCCAAACATTGCTAAATGAAAATTAAATTAAATTAAATTAAATTAAATTAAATGTACACAACGTGTGTATCGGTGGGGGGGTAATAAAAAGACCAATGTAGAACCACAACTACCCAGGTGTGTACAATGAATCACCATGGTCCTATAGCCCAGTAGACTGCAGACAGAATCCAACGGACAACTCCATCTGTCAGAGCTGAGAGCAGAGCCAACCACAGCTCAGCGTCACACATTCCACTCAGCAAGTAGGCAACACCCTACATCCTACCATCATCAACAGTACTGTAATAATGTGCTTTACCTAAACGTCACATGGAATGTTCCTTCACACTGTACACAGACAGCATCACTAGGACACTGTTTAGCCCAAATGAAAGCTAGGGTAGTGGTTCTATTCTGCCTTCACTATGAAAGTGAGGCAGGCCGGGGTCTGGCCTGCCCTAATAGCCCCAGTCTCATTTAGGAATCTTTATGGGCCATTGTTCCCCATATGGGGCGAGTTAAACACAGGGACTGCAGGTAAATCACAGAGCTGGGCCCACATGCCAGAATTGCCCTCACTAACGACGAGCAGATTGGAGGAAGAACTGCAAACTGGTCCATGGGCACCAGCCTAGAGTAAAGAGGGAGAGAGAGAGAGGAGGGGGAAGAGGGAAGGAAAAATAGAGATAGATAAAGAGAGAGAGGGAGTGTGGGGAGAAGAGAAGGAGAGTGAGTGGTGGAGCAGGAGGTGTGTGTGTATACATCCAGTCAGGCCCAGGTGGGTTGTGTGTGTGTCTGGGGTTTGGGAGAGAGCCACGCCAGCAAGAGTGAGAGGGGTTGGGAGTGTAGGGGTATGGGGGGGGGGGTGTCTGCTGTGCCAAACAGACTGTGGCTGCCGCCCCGCCAAGCTACTCTCCAGAGGAGGGCCTGTAATCCCAGCAGCTCCATTGTGAGGGCCGGCAGGTACTTCCCCATTGCCACGGAGCAGCACACTCAGCTGACTGGCACCGGCACTGTGGGAGCAGCAGAGACCAGGAGCAGCACACTCAGCTGACTGGCACCGGCACTGTGGGAGCAGCAGAGACCAGGAGCAGCAATGCCTGCTGTACATCCTGTTTACTTCACTCTAGCTTTTGTAAGGAACACATTGTAGGCACACATCAATACCTCTCATAGCGTTGTTTGTAAGAGCTGCTGTACATAAAGTTATAGAATTTAAGATATCCAAATGTATCGCGTGTGTGTATGTGCGTGTGCGTGTGTGTAAAGAGAGAGAGAAAGTGCAAGAGAACAGACAGTGGTGCAGTCAGGCGTGTAATCACAAACCATTTGGGTTTGAGTAGCTAGAGTGTTCATCAAACAAGGTGTGTCCTTTCTATCTCCCTGCGTCCCACAGATGACCACTTAGTCTCCAGCCGGTTGCCATTATAGCCAATGGAGAGGTAAACTAATCTAATCCCACCCAGTTGCTGAGTGGTTCATTTCCTGAATGTGAGGAGTGTGAGGGAGAGGGGGCAGAGGGGCGCAGAGGGCTGAGGGTGCTCTGCAGTCAGGGTTTCCCTAAACCCCACAGCTGCACCTAACAGGGAGACAGACATTTGGTAAAGGAAGCCAAAAACCCAACGTATGATCAGTTATCCTGTTAATTTATTTTCTTCTTCTTCTCACATCACCAGGCCAGGGCTCAGTCATGTTCTATGGTAAGGAAGCAATATTTCTCGGTCTCCAACTGACTCAACATCCCGATGACTAGTACTATCATAAGCTCTGCATGCGGGTGAGTGAGGTTTGAGTGTGGAGTTGAAGAAGATAGGGGCTGCAGGGGGCCTGGAGATGGTTACTACAGTCAGCCAGCGGGCCTCTATCTCTGGAGCCTCGGTGAACCTCCAGTAGCATAGCAGTGTGTTAGAGGTGCTGTCCTGATGGCTGTGGCCTCTGCAGTCCTGACGGAGCACATTCGTCCCCCTGCTTCACTGCTCTGCCAGTTGGCAAGCCTAAGCCAGGAAACTGTCAGTGTCGATCGAGCTGAGTGGAGGAGCTCCTGCTAAAGGAGTCTTGCTGGTTCAGGGCCCACCTCTGTTTCCAAAGCACGGGGGAAAAAAGCTCTGGCATTCCACAGGTCTGACCTGCCAGCTTCCCCCTGCTGCCCGGGCTTCACAGGGAGCCCTGAATGAGATTAACAAAAGAGTTCTGTTGGACCCCCCTTGGCTGCCTTCCACATCAACAGCCCGCCAGGTCAAAGGTCACACTAACTACATTAATTCCCAGCAGACCTCTTGCTCCAAACACAGGCTGCCAGTCGCACAAACTCCAAGCTTTCCTCTAATCCCCCGAGATATGTCTGATCTTTTCACGTTTCTGCTCAATTAAAGCAATATCACACCTTGCAAATGGAATGGTGAAAGAGAGGAGGAGAGAGTACAGGCTGAGGGTGAAAAGTGTGAAAAAGAATGAATGGAAGAACAGAGTGAGTGAAATAGAAAATGAATAAGAAGAATTATGTTCATGCGTGAGGCAGTAACACATGGCTCAGTACCACATGAAGCATTGCACCCATCCACTGGGCCCACACTGGTTAAATCAACGTTGTTTCAATGTCATTTGTCAACCTATTGTGACGTGGAATCTAAGTCATCAACCAGTACAGTTTTCATCTCATTTCAACCATCTTAAAATGAGGGTAAAACTTCAACTTAAATACAATCTAATTTCACATGCAGCTTGTATCAGAAAAGTTACAGGAGTCCAGTAGTGGTGTTTGGGTAAAATCCCTGGGGAAGCCAAACCAGGAAATAAAGCCATATTACAACCTATGTGTTGTGATAATTGCGTTGTTTGCTCTATAACCTGTTAGTTTATATGCCTTGACACCGTGATATATAGACCTAAAGGCCGAGACAATTAGAAGACAGTGGCAGAATAAATTCAACCACACCTTTGTTTCATCCCAAAACCAGAGAGCAACCTCTGTCCTATGAAGTCCACAAAGCATATTGCATGTAACAAACAGTTACATGACCTACAGACATTTCCGGACTACTAAACAACTATTGATTTACAACCACAGAGAGTTAACGCAAGTTGCAAAGAAAACAGGAGCTGCCTCCACTATTCCAGCACCACTTCAACATCATCAAATCACCTCTGTTTAGTCTAATACAGTGACAACTAAAAGATACCAAAAACAACTTAGTACAATCAACGTAAGCTAAATATGATGTGGCTCTCCGTGGTACTGATTTCTGTGTGTGTGTGTGTGTGTGCATGTGTGTGTCACGACTTCTGCCGAAGTCGGTTCCTCTCCTTGTTCGGGCAGTATTCGGCGGTCGACGTCACCGGTCTTCTAGCCATCGCCGATCCATTTTTCATGTTCCATTTGTTTTGTCTTGTGTTCACACTCACCTGTTTCAATTCCCTAATTACATGTTGTATATTTTCCCTCTGTTTCCCCCATGTCCTTGTCGGGAATTGTTTATTGTAAGTACTTGTGCTATGTGTTACTGGTGCGCTACAGGTTTTGTATCCATGTGTTTGTTATTTTGTATGCCGTTAGTTTTATATATTAAACTGCTCCGGCTATTCAGCAAGTTCTGCTCTCCTGCCTTTGACTTCCCTGTCACCAGTTACGCACCCCTTACAGTGTGTGTGTGTGTGTGTGTGCGTGTGTGTGAGTATGTAGGAAAACCCTGTTGACTCATCCTGCTTGTAGAGAAACACCAATGCCATCCTCCTCTCTTTTATGTTGACGAAACGGTCTCTCACTCTGTCATACAATACACGCTTTCAGTTTTTGTTGTAGCCTAACTTCCTTTCATGGGCAACATTAGCTAGTTAACATTAGCTTACTACATTTAGCTACATATTGAACTTCCATCCTCTCAGGCCAGGGGCACAAAAATGTATGAATTAATGGTTGGATCAGAATTGACGTTATAGTTATTGGCCAGTACGGAGAATTAATAAAACCACAAGTCCAAATCCCTATCTCCATCCATGTCTAATTTAGGAAAGGGACAATTTTAGCTGGCTAACAACACATCGAGATGCAACAATTCAAGTTGCTTTCTTTCAAATGACGTTTGGCTTTTTTGGTGCGCCAGGACCGTTAACAGTAAAGCTCACTCAATTTATCTCAACGCTGATTGGCTTTTATTGTCAATTTTTTATCAAGGGAGGCCAAGTGCTCGCTTGCTTCCCTTGCAATCAATACTACGAGCTGCAACATTATCATAGTCTTTTTGACCAGACAGCCTCAGATGGATGGTTTAAACATACAGAGACAAAGGGGCACTGTTTCGCTCCCACTGATGCTTTCTCCGGTGAGATATGTTCAGCTTCTTGCGAATTGAAGGAAGATTCTGAATCACAGAGAGATGAAGAATAAATGATTTGATATGTTTTTGTTTTATTTTTGTCTTGGTACATTTTTTGGGGAAGCTTGGCTTCCTTTGGCATCCATGAATACACGCCACTGGAGGAGTTACTTTCAGCTATTCAATGTTATTTAGGGAGTCTACACAAATGAGTTTGGAAGCTGATCAATGTCTAAATGTGTTGACATGATAGCTCAGCTGAAACCAACACAGCCTGTTTCCAATACTAAGCAGCGTATATAGAGGTAGGCATCTGGAAAGGTAGACTTGTTCTCACTGAAGTGCATTACCCCATCTATACCAGTAGGAGTCACTTTTAAGGCAGGAATTGTGGCTTAAAATGTTATTTCAATATACCTCTTCATTTTGGGTTGATGACATGACGTTGATTTAAAGATGTCATTTTAATATCAACATTGAAACAAGGTAAAATAAAATGTCTAATCAAATATGAAATTCCACACAATTTCAACCAGCCAATATTTGAGTATAGGATGACAAATATTTATTATATTTCTATGTGGAATTTTCAGTGCAATTAGAACGTATACATAGTTCTGATGATTATGTTATTCAGGTTAAGTCATTGTATTTAAATTGACAATTTTGAAACAACGTTGATTCAACCAGTGTGTGCCCAGTGGACAGAGACAAAGCTCAACCGTTCCTTTACTCATACACGTTTTACTAGAAGGAACTAAGACTGAAACTTAGACTGAAAATAGCATCCGCCACAGTGACTGCCTTTCCTGGGTAGAGGAATATCGTGATACCTGGTGATGATTTACTGAAGGCAGGCTTAACACAGGCAGGCTCTGTCCGCAATAAACATGCAGCCTACCCTCGACATGAAACAGTCACTTCTCATTTCTCTGCAGACAGAGCATCTGAAAATAGTTAGGACAAACAGTCGCCAGCAAGAAATAGCAGTGGACCAGCTGAGAGAGAGAGACAAGAGATGCAGGGAAGCAGAGAGTGAGAGGAGTGAAGAGAGAGAGTGAGAGAGAGAGAGTGAGAGAGAGAGAGCGAGAGAGAGAGGGGACGAGGAGAGAGGGGAGTAAGGGGTGGGGGGATCCACCAGTATTTCTTGTCCTTGATCTGGCTGCCTTTCTTTCAGCTGGATCCAGAGCCCCACCCCCCTGCAGAGTCTTACCCCAGAGGAGTGGAGAGCTGGGCGGAGGAGAGACGGCCAGCTGCATGCTTGACTGGAGCCCTGCACACACATGGAACAGAGAGAAGAGGGGAGCTGGAAACAGAGAGAGGGAGAGAGGAGAGAGAGAGCCACTCGATGACAGCGTGAGTGCAGGGAGGATATACCACTTTAAAGACACAACAAGGCACCCTGAGAGATTGAGTTTCAAAGTGGCAGAGCAGGAGGATTTCCAGGGCAATGGACTTCCGCCGCTAAGGCCATGCAGACATGGAACACAACACAGAGCTGACTCCAAACATATGACATAACACACCCGGCCGAAACCAGACTGACTGCAGCAAACTGTATGACAGCCCTGGTAGACCCCAGCATATATGACAGCCCTGGTAGACCCCAACATATATGACAGCCCTGGTAGACCCCGGCATATATGACAGCCCTGGTAGACCCCAGCATATATGACAGCCCTGGTAGACCCCAACATATATGACAGCCCTGGTAGACCCCAGCATATATGACAGCCCTGGTAGACCCCAGCATATATGACAACCCTGGTAGACCCCAGCATATATGACAGCCCTGGTAGACCCTAGCATATATGACAGCCCTGGTAGACCCCAGCATATATGACAGCCCTGGTAGACCCCAACATATATGACAGCCCTGGTAGACCCTAGCATATATGACAGCCCTGGTAGACCCCAGCATATATGACAGCCCTGGTAGACCCCAGCATATATGACAGCCCTGGTAGACCCTAGCATATATGACAGCCTTGGTAGACCCCAGCATATATGACAGCCCTGGTAGACCCCAGCATATATGACAGCCCTGGTAGACCCCAGCATATATGACAGCCCTGCTACGCCATACAAGGCCTTATAATACCCAGCATATGATGACTTCTACACACCAAGTCAATACAGACTCCAGAACTGTACTATCCTTTCTTACCACACACAGCTGACAACCTTTTAGATGCAGACCACAGCCTTCTTATAACACATGGTCCTTACCCATGTAGACACTGTCACAGTACTTTCTAGATCTAATGAAATATGTCTCAGAGTATGTGATATATTACAGATATGAGACGTTATGTTCCAACATGCTTTTAATACCATGTAGACCAGTTATCATACCATTCCTGTCTGATCAATAGAGGGCGCTAGCACTCAATATGTGGACTACTATTGTAAATCGTAGAACGTTTTTCTTTGTATTCAAAATAGTAAATTAATTTGATAATAATACACTTACACTGAGTGTACAAAACATTAGGAACTGCTCTTTCCGTGACATAGACTGACCAGGTGAATCCATGTCAAATCTATGATCCCTAATTGATATCACTTGTTCAGTCCACTTCAATCAGTGTAGATGAAGGGGGAGGAGACAGGTTAAATAAGGATTTTGAGGCTTTGAGACAAGTGAGACATGGATTGTGTATGTGTGCTATTCAGAGGGTGAATGGGCAAGAAAAAATATTTAAGTGTCTTTGAACGGGGTATGGTAGTAGATGCCAAGCACACCGGTTTGAGTGGGTCAAGAACTGCAACGCTGCTGAGTTTTTCATGCTGAGCAGTTCCCCGTTTGTATCAAAAATGGTTCACCACCCAAAGGAAATACAGCCAACTTGACACAACTGTGGGAAGCATTGGAGTCGACATGGGCCAGCATCCTTGTGGAACACTTTAGTCACCTTGTAGAGTCCAAGCCCTGACGAATTGAGGCTGTTCTGAGGGCAAAAGGGGGTCCAAATCAATATCAGGAAGGAGTTCCTAATGTTTTTCACACTGACCGTGGATTTCACATATGAAGTATGAGGCTAACAGTCTTCAAAATGTTTTCAGCATTATCAGAAAAAAAACTGCTCCCCAAAACTACAACTTTAAGATCCAATAGTGTGATTTTGGGGAGAAGGTATTTGAGTGCGCTCATGCAGAACAAACAATTTTGCTGTATGAGCGAACTCTTCCCTAAGCAAGAAATACATGTATATATACCATCTCAGTGGGTGCTATACAGTATTGGGTACATTCAGGATGTGTAGTAAAGAGACACGGACATCAGCTCAGGTGCAGAGTCACATCATATTTGTGAGCTGAAGAAAATCTGTGCCCAATAAATGTAGACACACATGCCAAAGCCATTGCTATTACTCTGCCTATAACTCCAACTCCTGACATAATGTAACCAAACAGCTAAAATCCCCAACTGACATTTTATGATCTGTTTGATTACTTGTGTGAAATAGTGTTCTCGGTTCCTTTATAAATCACAGGTAATCCCTAAGAGGTAGTGACAGCTGATTCAATGACACTTGGGACTGTGCTGGTGGAGATAAAGTGTGGTGAGTTTTAAAGGGACGGGTCCAGAGAGGGGACAGCGCAACATTATCCCCAGCCTGGGGAGCCTAAATCACTCTTAAAGAGACAGGAGCCTCCATGAAGTTCAGGGGACTGGGCTCTCTGAGAGGGAGTGACACATATAAACCAGACCTGATCACTCTACCTGTCTGCTGCAGACGGACGGACGGAGGGACGGGAAACACACAGGGCTCCGAGTCTGAAGAGTTTCCTGTGGAACGGAAAAAGGAGATCATTCATACATCTAATGGGACCCATAAATCCATGTATTAACTACGCCACACCATATAACAGGGCACAGCCCGGAGAAATAAGACACAGATGAGGGCAGGCAGGGAGAGGCCCGAAAAGACACATCAATTAAAGGGTGGAGGAAGTGAGGAGAAAGAGGTGGAGCGGAGAGGAGGAGGGAGGAGGGACGCAACAGCATTCAGAGTGAGAACAGAAGGAGAGAATAGAGATTGATCTGGTTCATTTCTAAACATAATCCGGGGTGATCTTGAGAATCAGAAAAAGAGGAGAAACACAAAAGAGAAGGACGGGGGTGAGAGAGAGTGGGCCCCAGCGCAGGGGTGAGAGAGGGTGAGGGGTGGGGGGAAGGGGACAGAGCTGGGGCTGTGTGGTGCGGCGCTAACAGGCCCCTGGGGAGCTGGAAGGCGCTGTAGGACCATATGGGGAACGGTGAAAGAGAGGGAGCCCAGGGGCCTGGGTGTCTTGCCCCAACCAACCCAACCCCAGCTTCAGCTGTTCCCCTGGAGCCGTGGGTCTGCCTGGGGACTAGACACACATAACAAAACTACACACACAGGACAATACACCACCAGCCTCTGTGCAACACAACACACCAGCCACTGTGAGAATGAGCATTGCACCAGCCTTGTAACCAGGGTATGGACAGATACCTTGCACAGTCTCTCAACAATTTTCATTACCAGGGACTTGCAAGCTATGGTGCTCATCCTTGGAGCACTTCTTGCATTAGAACTGACTCTTGAGAACAGCATAAAGCAATGTCAGCTAACAATCTAAGTGACAGGTCAGCATAATCCTACATGTTGAGAGACACTGGCCTGTGGTCTAGCGTCTACAGAGGCCACCTATTCTTAGACTCTTGCCTGGACTTATACTGAGTGCTTTGAAGGGTCTTTCGTACGGGTCTTGTGGCACTCAATACTGTAGCTCTCAGATGAGCAGATCATTCCTGTCCTCAGTGTCCTCAGCAGGTCATAACAGACAGTGTTGTCACTGACTGCAATATCTTATTGACAGTGTCACTCAATATGTTATATATAGACAGTGGCCCACCTCGCTATCACTTGCTGGCAGCGAATTCTCTTCTCCGGCTCTATCCTACCCTGAGGGAAAGGACGTGCCATGGCAACGGTGGATTGTCTTACTGGAGCTCAATAGAACAGTAGCACCTGTCCCTCTGTAATAATAATTAACATGTGTCCCTCCACGCCATCTTACCAGCACAATGAGCTGCCTCTGCACTGTTCTACTTTCCAGACAGGGGCTGCAGCAGCCAGGCAGTGTTCAGTGTTCAGTGTTCAGGTTGGGCTGTTCTGCTGCAGGCAGGGTTGATGAGGGGAGGATCTTCCTGGTAACACCTGCAGTGTGACTGTACCTCCCACCCCCCTCTGCTCTGCCTGCCACCAGCTGCCCGCCTGCCTGTCAGCCACTCCCATCCATTGTGTAGTTTGTCTGCTGTGTGTCTCTTGCACCAATTCCCCCAGTTCAACTTGGGATGACAAACAGCTAATTAATTTTTCTGATGCCAGAAGAAGCAAGACTCAAGCTGGGGGGGACTGCCTTCAGCAAAAACTGGAAGAAGAGAGATTAATTTCAGATCTGTTTTTGTGTATATGTAGCATTTGCATGAGTGCTAGTAGGGACTTCTGTTTCTTGAAGAGGATGAGAGATTTTCACTTAGTTTAATGTCTGCCCCAGCCAGGGAGAAATTAGGTAAAAGACAGTTCTCTTTCCCCATCTCTCAGTCTCTCCATCTCTCTCGCTCTCTCTCTTTCCCCATCTCTCTCTCTCTCTCTTTTCCTATCTCTCTCTCTCTCTCTCGCTATCATTCCATTGCCCCTAACCCGTACTCTATCTTCTCTAGTCTGTCTCCCCCCTTTCTCTTCTTCCTATAGCACCCTCCCTCTCAACAGGCCTCATCTATCAATATGAACAAAATTAGTACTTACTCTATGTTCATTCAAATGTATTGTAAAAAAATAGAAAAAAAAGCCTTTTGTGAACTAACACTCGCACATTACTCTTTTCCCCCTTACTAGCTCTGACTTTGCGGATAGCTACTTTATTGAGGAAAAATGGACTTACTATGACTGTGATATGTGGATGTCTCTGCTAGCTATCTGAAGATGAATGAACTGTAAGTCTCTCTGGGTAAGCCCGTCTGTCAGATTACGTTATGACATAATGTTAAAGTTTATCAAATGACATAATGTTAAAATTATGCAAAACCGACAGATGTATAATATTTTAGAGAAAGAACCTAATCAACTACAGACATATGCAAACACATATTTCTAAAAAGGCATATATATTTCGGTTTACCTGTTGAATGGATGTGTGAATTAATAAATTATATTCAAATTTATGCAAAATAATTATCATAAAGATTATAAATATTATTCAACTAATTCAATGATAATATGGAAAACACTTATCGATGATTAAAATAAGTAATTTAAAAAAAAATTATTGCATACCCAATGAAATGGTTGCACACAAACTATACACATGTGCAAGCTTGATAAATCAAGGTCAGTTTCTCTATCTCTAAAACACACAGATGCAAATGCATGAACACGCACACACACACGCAAACCTGAGGGACCAATATGTGTATCTACATAAATATTTCAAATGTCCTTACCAGGCTGATAAAAATAAAGAATTGTTTCAATTTCAATTTTTCTTGGTTTGGTAAGCAGGGGACATCTTATCAACCAATTACATGAATGGCTGCATTATTCAATGTTTACAGTATACGTTATGAAGCCCAGCCCATGCTTCTTCTGTTTAGAGACATATAGAACACCAACCTCTTTCTGAAGACATAGAATAGCTGTGTCTCAGCATGTAAAACATCCTTTCATTTCCAGTCTGTCACATGAAACACACATTATTAGTGTCACACTCAAAATGATGTAGAGAAAGGTTACTTAAGTGAAACGATTGGGCCTTTAGTTTTAACCAGTGCATATATCATCAAGCAATCTGAGAGCAATAATCATCCATCATTATTGAGACGCGAAACAGCTTAGGAAACTAGCTAAGAGAATGGAAAACAGATTTAGAGATTGGGGAGGGAGGGTGGGGGTGTTCTTGTGTGAGCATGTATTTATGTATAGCTGTGCTGGGAGAATATGTCTATCTGAACAAGAAAGAGTGCACATTTGTGTGTGTGTGCGTGTGTATGTGTGTGTGTGTGTGTGTGTGTGTGTGTGTGTGTGTGTGTGTGTGTGTGTGTGTGTGTGTGTGTGTGTGTGTGTGTGTGTGTGTGTGTGTGTGTGTGTGTGCGTGCTTCCCCAGTCCCTGGGCGTAAGGTGAGAGGGTTGTTGTGTGCTGTGTTTTATTGCGCTCCAGCCTGTGACTGAGCCAGACTTTTAATTGCGGTTGTGGAGGTGGGGATGGCGGGGGTGGTGGTGGGAGGGGCTGCCAGGCCAGGCTGCTCGTCACCCTGCTGCCATGCCGTGTGCTGCTGGGAGTCAGGGCAGGTCCTGATCCCGCTCCCCACTCCCCTGGGGCTCCTGGCACAGCACACTGTCACCTCTTCTCTTCCCCCTGACGCTGCACACCTGAGGTCCTCGCACTACACCATGCCTCCCTGCTCCTCCACCCCCCCCCCCCCACCTCCATCCCTGCTGACATTATACAGCTCACAACGCCTGTCTATGCGCGTCAGTTGATCAATAGGCCTGACTCGGAGCGTATCGACGCTGGCATCGGCCTCATTGATCACATCCAGCCTCCATGGCCGGTTTATCAAAGATAATTGGGCCCAGAAACCTGCCTCCTTATGAGTGACAGTGGGCTGAAAAGATAATCAACTGGATCCGCTCCAAACACAATCCCAGCAGGACTAGCAGGGCTGGCGGCAGAGGGGAAGTGATTCGCTTTTTAAACCACCTTTTGGATAAGCATATCACTATCACTACTATATTTATCACCACCATTATCACTACCATCACCACCACTACCACTACCATCACCACCACTACCATTACCACTATCATCACCACCACTATCACTACCACTACCATCACCACCATTATCACTGCCATCACCACCACTATCACTACCATCACCACCATTATCACCACCATCACCATCACTACCACTACCATCACCACCACTATCGTCACCACCACTTTACAGTCCCCAAGTCCAAAATGAATTCACAGCAACACACAGTATTATAAAGAGCCGTGATCGCAGCTAAACAGCTAAATTACCTTAATAAAAAGATGAAACAACATTTCATGGAACGGCGGGGACTGTGACGGGACATACACACAAACACACACATAGACACGCTAACACACACACAGACACGCTAACACACACATAGACACGCTAACACACACATAGACACGCTAACACACACACAGACACGCTAACACACACATAGACACGCTAACACACACATAGATACGCTAACACACACATAGACACGCTAACACACACACAGACACGCTAACACACACACAGACACGCTAACACACACATAGACACGCTAACACACACATAGACACGCTAACACACACATAGACACGCTAACACACACACAGACACGCTAACACACACATAGACACGCTAACACACACATAGACACGCTAACACACACATAGACACGCTAACACACACATAGACACGCTAACACACACACAGACACGCTAACACACACATAGACATGCTAACACACACACAGACACGCTAACACACACATAGACACGCTAACACACAAACACACACACATAGACACGCTAACACACAGATCCTTTATTTGTTGTATTGTTGGTTCTATTCTTATTGTTTGTTGTATTGTTGGTTCTATTCTTATTGTTTGTTGTATTGTTGGTACTATTCTTATTGTTTGTTGTATTGCTGGTACTATTCTTATTGTTTGTTGTATTGTTGGTACTATTCTTATTGTTTGTTGTATTGTTGGTACTATTCTTATTGTTTGTTGTATTGTTGGTACTATTCTTATTGTTTGTTGTATTGTTGGTACTATTCTTATTGTTTGTTGTATTGCTGGTACTATTCTTATTGTTTGTTGTATTGCTGGTACTATTCTTATTGTTTGTTGTATTGTTGGTACTATTCTTATTGTTTGTTGTATTGTTGGTACTATTCTTATTGTTTGTTGTATTGTTGGTTCTATTCTTATTGTTTGTTGTATTGTTGGTACTATTCTTATTGTTTGTTGTATTGTTGGTTCTATTCTTATTGTTTGTTGTATTGTTGGTTCTATTCTTATTGTTTGTTGTATTGTTGGTACTATTCTTATTGTTTGTTGTATTGTTGGTTCTATTCTTATTGTTTGTTGTATTGTTGGTTCTATTCTTATTGTTTGTTGTATTGTTGGTACTATTCTTTTTGTTTGTATATGGTTGTGTTTTAAATCTGTGTAACTCTCCTTGTCTATCAGTGTATTGCTACCTGTCATGTTTTGTGTTTTGTGAGGACCCCAGGAAGAAGAGTTGCTGCTTCGTCAGAAGCTAATGGGGAACCAATAAACCACTATCACTACCACAGTCATCACCTCCACTACCACTACCACAATAACCACTACCACAATAACCACTACCGCAATAACCACTACCGCAATAACCACTACCACAATAACCACTACCACAATAACCACTACCACAATAACCACTACCACAATAACCACTACCGCAATAACCACTACCACAATAACCACTACCACAATAACCACCACCGCAATAACCACTACCGCAATAACCACTACCACAATAACCACTACCACAATAACCACTACCACAATAACCACTACCACAATAACCACTACCACAATAACCACTACCGCAATAACCACTACCGCAATAACCACTACCGCAATAACCACTACCGCAATAACCACTACCACAATAACCACTACCACAATAACCACTACCGCAATAACCACTACCGCAATAACCACTACCGCAATAACCACTACCACAATAACCACTACCGCAATAACCACTACCACAATAACCACTACCACAATAACCACTGCTATTGCTAATCGTACTATGA
Source organism: Salmo trutta (assembly GCF_901001165.1). Taxonomy (NCBI): domain Eukaryota; kingdom Metazoa; phylum Chordata; class Actinopteri; order Salmoniformes; family Salmonidae; genus Salmo; species Salmo trutta. The sequence goes on from NC_042965.1 coordinate 13,259,074, forward strand.
CTATTACTGCCACCACTACGTCAACAATATGTACTGCCATCCCTACTATAAGTGTTACTGCTATTAGTACTACTATTTGGACAACCTCCTCAAGCTCAGTATTAGAATGAGTGTGCTAGGTGATAAAGTGCTTTAATAAAGGCTAGTGATAATAGTGATGTTGATATTCATTATGACATGACTATTCCCATTATGTTCCCACTAGAGGTCATCTATATACAGCACCAGTCAAGTTTGGACACCTACATATTCAAGTGTTTTTTTTAATTTGTACTATTTTCTACATTGTAGAATAATAGTGAAGACATCAAAACTATGAAATAACATATGGAATCATTTAGGAACCAAAAAAGTGTTAAACAAATCAAAATATATTTTGTATTTGAGATTCTTCTAAGTAGCCACCCTTTGCCTTGACAGCTTTGAACACTCTTGGCATTCTCTCAACCAGCTTCATGAGGTAGTCACCGAGAATGCATTTCAATTAACAGGTGTGCCTTGTTAAAAGTTAATTTGTGGAATTTCTTTCCTTAATGCGTTTGAGCCAATCAGTTGTGTTGAGACAAGATAGAGGTGGTATACAGAAGATAGCCCTATTTGGTAAAAGACCAAGTACATATTATGGCAAAAACAGCCCAAATAAGCGAAGAGAAACGCATATCCATCATTACTTTAAGACATGAAGGTCAATCAATGCGGAACATTTCAATAACTTTGAACGTTTCTTCAAGTGCAGACGCAAAAACCATCAAGTGCTATGATGAAACTGGCTCTCATGAGGACCGCCACAGGAAAGGAAGACCCAGAGTTTCCTTTGCTGCAGAGGATAAGTTCACTAGAGTTACCAGCCTCAGAAATTGCAGCCCAAATAAATGCTTCACAGAGTTCAAGTAACAGACACATCTCAACATCAACTGTTCAGAGGAGACTGTGTGAATCAGGCCTTCATGGTCGAATTGCTGCAAAGAAACCACTACTAAAGGACACCAATAATAATAAGAGACTTGCTTGGGCCAAGAAACACGAGCGTTGGACATTAGACTGGTGGAAATCTGTCCTTTGGTCTGATGAGTCCAAATTTGAGATTTTTGGTTTCAACCGCCATGTCTTTCTGAGATGCAGAGTAGGTGAATGTATGATCTCTGCATGTGTGGTTCCCACCGTGAAGCATGGAGGAGGAGGTGTGATGGTGTAGGGGTGCTTTGCTGGTGACGCTGTCAGTGATTTATTTAGAAGGCGCTCTTAACCAGCATGGCTACAATAGCATTCTGCAGCGATACACCATCCCATCTGGTTTGCACTTAGTGGGACTATAATTTGTTTTTCAACAGGACAATGACCCAACACACCTCCTGTGTAAGGGCTGTGTAAGGGCTATTTGACCAAGAAGGAGAGTGATGGAGTGCTGCATCAGATGACCTGGGCTCCACAATCACCTGACCTCAACCCAATTGAGATGGTTTGGGAGGAGTTGGACCGCAGAGTAAAGGAAAAGCAGCCAAGAAGTGCTCAGCATATGTGGGAACTCCTTCAAGACTGTTAGAAAAGTATTCCAGGTGATGCTGGTTGAGAGAATTCCAAGAGTGTGCAAAGCTGTCATCAAGGCAAAGGGTGGCCTCTTTGAACAATCTAAAATACAAAATATATTTTGATTTGTTTAACACTTTTTTTGGTTACTACATGATTCCATATGTGTTATTTCATAGTTTTGATGTCTTCACTATTTCACAATGTACGAAATAGTAAAACAATTCAGAAAAACCTTTGAATGAGTAGGTATGTCCAAACTTTTGACTGGTAGTGTATATATAAACTCCCAGTCATTTATTGGGTAAAACACCAACGTTTCCGAATCACTGTGTTTTCTTCAGACCCTGAAAAAACCACAGTGATGCCGAAACATTGGTGTTTTACCCAATAAATGACTGGGAGTTTATATATACGCAGAGTGCGCAACTCTCTTTCTTTGTTTTTATAGCTTACATTTTATTCACTGTTAGTCAGCAAATCAACACAAAATAATTTTCTCTGGGTGTACGCCAGCTCATGCTTTTTACACATACTGCCACTTCATTGGTTTTGTTTCACTGAGTATTTGTGCAAATGCAGAATTAAATGACTCACTATATTGACAAAGAGAAACACTGTTTCACTACATTCCTATATTAGAATGTTAAGAGGTGACTGTGGGTGAACAAACAAGCCAGACCATGAACCAGAAAATCACATTCACTGGTTAAGAAAATTCAAATGTTCAAGAGGTAGCGCATCCATGTAAATTATTGAATAGGAAATCAATAGAGGTATTCAAATATGTGCAAATACAGGTATGCTACATGGAAATCAATTGCATGTAGCATATTAAGTAGCTTATCTCTACTGATGACCCACTTAAAAGCTAGCTTTCCTCTTGTTGTAGCTAGACTCTTAGAAATGAAAGGGTTATTTGGCTGTCCCCATAGGAGAACACTTTGAAGAACCCTTTTTGGTTGCAGGTACAACCCTTTTGGGTTCCGTGTAGAACCCTTTCTACAGTGGGTTCTACATGGAACCCAATCGGGTTCTACCTGGAACCAAAATGAGTTATCCTATGGGGGTGCCAAACAACCCTTTTCTAAGAGTGTAGCAATACCAACTACACACACAGCAAGAGCCACTCCAAAATAGATACACTGCTGAGATATGAAGGTAGGTGAAGTTACAGGCCCATGGCATAGGCCTACATAATCAGATCAGAGCATGATAGAAACCAAGCAAGAATCAACCTTATTTCGGAGGCTGGTATTGCACATGTATAAGCAGCTACAAATAAGTCAGAGGAGCAAGAGTCAGCCAGACAGACACAGATCTGCTATCCCATCAGCAAGTTGGTCTACACTACAGCATGCCCCTCTTTATTTCATGCCCCCTAGACCCCCCTAGCCCCCCTCGCTCAGCCCAAACCCCTAGTGTGTTAGTGTGCCCCTATGCTCAGTCCAGCAGCTCACCAGCTCACTACCGAGAGGAATTATGTTAATGTATGGGCCTCTCTCTCTACCCAGCCCTTCACTGCTCACCGGGCGGACTTGCCTTAGGGCCCTGCTGCTAGTTTTGACAGAGCATCCCCTGATACTTGGGATTAGTCCAGCTTGTTTGGCTTAAACTAGGAGGGGGATCTTAGGGTACTTTGAGTTTTTGGAGGCTCGACTGGAGCCAGATGCCTCCTGCTTTCATCCCCAGCAGGATAGACCATGCTCTCCCCCAAGGCCTGCCTACAGCCATGGGCAGCAGCAGCAGCACCACTAGCAGCACAGTCAGTGTCAGCATGGACACAGATACAGAACAGAGAATCACACACAATCATGTACAACATCCAGTAACTAAATTGATACCACATTCACACACAATCATGTGCAGTACAATATCCAGGAAAAAAAACATAGAAACAGCCATATAACAGAAACCCTATCCAAAGTATATGTCTGCAAGCACACATTCACACACACACGCACAATTACATTACAACAACTGTGATTTCCTCCTGTCAGTCACATTATTCATAACACAAGATGAAATATGTCCGACCATTCAAAATGAGGGGAACTTGTGTAGGGATCTAATTGTAACGCTCCTCAAGGCTCTGAGGGACGCCTTAAATGAGGAAGTCCTTTTTTATGGCAACATTCCTGCTCTGCATTAATGGAGGCGTTGGGCTGCAATCCCTTTGAGAAAGGCTTGAACTTCTCTATTAAAATGGCTGACCTGTGAACCTTGGTTCAAACAGCCGGTATGCACATTAACGTCACGTTCCATGCTTTAATTAACGTCTAAAGAGGAGAAAGAGAATAAATAAGGTGTGCACAAGCGATCTCCCTTTCAGCAGCCGTCCCTAGCAGGAGATCACACTATACTATTCAGAAATGTCAGGCGGATTCAAGTGGAGTCAGGAAAGTCCTCCCATTATACTGCTCTTCTATTTCTAAGCAGAAACATACTGGTGCTTCAGTAGCTCATTGATCTATGTGCAAAAATGAGTGTGTAAAACAGATTTGAATCTGAGCAGTCCTTTTCTTTTGGTCTGTTATAATGGCATCAGACCAATGGGCCAACGATCTCCCGAGTGGCGCAGGGCTCTAAGCCACTGCATCTCAGTGCAAGACGTGACACTATAGTCCCTGGTTTGACTCAGGCTGTATCACATCCAGCCTTGATTGGGAGTCCCATAGGGCACAATTGGCCCAGTGTCACCTGGGGTAGGCCATCCTTGTAAATAAGAATTAGTCCTTAACTGACTTGCATAGTTAAATTGTTTTAAATAATATAAGAAAATAGGACACAAGAGGGGAGGGACATACCTGGGATCACCATCAAGGGGATGGAGATTAACCCTTCTATTGAAACATGGATGAAGCAACACATCACACACCTATCTCTCAGTGTCAAAATTAGAGGAGAGGAGAGGAGGCATGTCTCTACTAGAGGGGCAGGTCACTGAGGCCCAGGGGTGATGTCAGCCTATTAAACTGATTTCACAGGTTCTCTTAACGAAGCCTCTGGCATGTTAACGGACAGGAAGCGTCCTATTTCACTCTTTTCTTCTCTTCCCCTTTAAGCTGAGCGCATGTGAGACTTATCGACAGCTCCTGGCAAACAGGCGTGAAGAAGGGCAGCTGATGGGGTAGCCCTCTCAGGACCCCACGGCGGCCTTGCCGAAAACTCAGGTGGTATTCTACACCAGTCCTGAGCTCTTTAATACCCAGCAAATCTCCATTCTTCTTCCATCTCATCTCTTCTTCTCTGCCCCCTTTCCAGAAAAGGGCAAGGGAAACCTGATCCTGAATGTTGAGCATTGGAGCACTGGGGTTTTGGTTTCTCTCTCACACCTTGCATGAAACAGCTACATAGATCCTACCCCCCTCTCTCTCTATCTCTCCCCCCTCTCCTCTCCTCTCTATCTGCTGGGTTTTCTTCCATCTCTCTGCTCTCTGCTGTTGCCAGACTGTTCCTTCAGTAGCGCTCCCTGCAGCATATGTGTTCCCTCTTCTTTCATCAAGGTAACTTTACTGCAGACAAATTAATTAATAATTGGCGCCGGAGGAGATGGCTGCCGTTTTACGGGCTCCTAACCAATTGTGCTATTGTGCGTTATTTGTAAGTTATTTTGTACATAAAGTGTCTGCCACTGTCTCTTATGACCAAAAAGAGCTTCTGGATATCAGAACAGCGATTACTCAACTCGTACTGGACAAAGGTTTTTTCTTTAACGAGTCGGACGCAAAGGATTTACTTCAGACACCGGACAAGGCCCAAATCCCTGTCATTCGCATGAAGAAGAGATAGAGATATAGGGGTCGTAGGTCGGGGTGCCTTGTAAGAATCCAACAGCGAGTGGGTAACCCACCTCTACTATCAGTCCTATTAGCCAACGTGCACTCACTGGAGAATAAACTGGATGAGCTCCGATCAAGACTATCCTGCCTCCAGGACATTAAAAACTGTAATATCTTATGTATCTGTATCTTATGTTTCATAGAGTCATGGCTTAATGACGACATGGATAACATACAGCTGGCTGGGTTTTCCGTTCATCGGCAAGACAGAACAGCTGCCTCCGGTAAGACTAGGGTTGGCGGTCTATGTCTATTTGTAAATAACAGCTGGTGCATGAAATCTAATATTAATGAAGGTTTTGCTAGCCTGAGGTAGAATATCTCATGATAAGCTATAGACCACACTATTTACCAAGAGAGTTTTCATCTATATTTTTCATAGCCATCTATTTACCACCACAAACCAATGCTGACACTAAGTCCGCACTCAACGAGCTGTATAAAGCCATAAGCAAACAAGAAAATGCTCATCCAGAGACTGCACTCCTAGTAGCCGGGGACATTAATACAGGAAACTTAAATACATTTTACCTCATTCCTACCAGTATGCTACATCTACACCCAGAGGGGAAAAAAACTCTAGACCACCTTTACACCACACACAGATATGCATACAAAGCTCTCCCTCACCATCCATTTGGCAAATCTGACCATAACTCTATCCTCCTGATTCCTGCTTACAAGCAAAAACTAAAGCAGGAAGTACCCGTGACTCACTCAATACAGAAGTGGTCAGATGATGCAGATGCTAAGCTACAGGACTGTTTTGCTAGCACAGAATGGGATATGTTCCAGGATTCTTCTGATGGCATTGAGGAGTACACCACATCAGTCACTGGCTTCATCAATAAGTGCATTGATGACGTCGTCCCCGCAGTGTCCATATGTACATACCCCAACCAGAAGCCATGGATTACAGGCAACATCCAAACTGAGCTAATGGGTAAAGCTGTCGCTTTCAAGGAGCTGGACTCTAACCCCGACGCTAGTAATAAATCCCGCTATGCCCCCCGACGAACCATCAAACAGGCAAAGCATCAATACAGGACTAAGATTGTACCTACTACACCGGCTCCGACGCTCGTCGGATGTGGCAGGGCTTGTGAACTATTACAGACAAGAAAGGGAAGCACAGCCGCAAGCTGCCCAGTAACACGAGCCAACCAGATGACCTAAATAATTTCGATGCTCGCTTCGAAGCAAGCAACACTGAAGGATGCGTGAGAGCACCAGCTGTTCCAGATGACTGTGAGATCACGCTGTCCGTAGCCGATGTGAGTAAGACCTTTAAACAGGTCAACATTCACAAGGCCGCAGGGCCAGACGGATTACCAGGACATGTACTCCGAGCATGCGCTGACCAACTGGCAAGTGTCTTCACTGACATTTTTTACTTATCCCTGACCGAATCTGTAATACCAACATGTTTCAAGTAGACCACCTTAGTCCCTGTTCCCAAGAACACCAAGGTAATCTGTCTAAATGACTACCGGCCCATAGCATTCACGTCTGTAGCCATGAAGTGCTTTGAAAGGCTGGTCATGGCTCACATCAACACCATTATCCCAGAAACCCTAGACCCATTCCAATTTGCATACCGCCCCAACAGATCCACAGATGACGCAATCTCTACTGCACTCCACACTGCCCTTTCCCACCTGGACAAAAGGAACACCTACGTGAGAATACTGTTCATTGTCTACAGCTCAGCGTTCAACACCATAGTGCCCTCAAAGCTCATTACTAAGCTAAGGACCCTGTGACTAAACACCTCCCTCCTCAACTGGATCCTGGACATCCTGACGGGCCGCCCCTGTTGGTAAGAGTAGGTAACAACATATCTGCCACGCTGGTCCTCAACACGCGGGCCCCTCAAGGGTGCGAACTCAGTCCCCTCCTGTACTCCCTGTTCACCCATGACTACACGGCCAAGCACGACTTTGCCGAAGACACAACAGTAGTAGGCCTGATCACTGACCACAATGAGACACTCTACAGGGAGGAGGTAAAATACCAACCTCTCCAAAATGTGATCAAGACAAAAGACATGATCGTGGACTATAGGAAAGGGAGGGCTGAGCACGCCCCCATTTTAATCGATGGGGATGTAGTGGAGCAGGTTGAGAGCTTCAAGTTCATTGGTGTCCACATCACCAATGAACTGTCATGGTCAAAACACACCAAGACAGTTGTGAAGAGGGCACGACAATGCCTATTCCCCCTCAGGAGACTGACAAGATTTGGCATTGGTCCTCAGAACCTCAAAAAGTTCTACAGCTGCACCATCGAGAGCATCCTGACTGGTTGCATCACCGCCTGGAATGGCAACTGACTGCAAGGCACTACAGAGGGTAGAGCATATGGCCCAATACATCACTGGGGCTAAGCTTCCTGCCATCCAGAATCTCTATACCAGGCAGTGTCAGAGGAAGGCCCTATAAATTACCAAAGACTTCAGCCACCCTAGCCATAGACTGTACTGGAGCGCCAAGTCTAGGTCCAAAAGGCTTCTTAACAGCTTCTACCTCCAAGCCATAAGACTCGAAAACAGCTAACCAAATCCAAATGGCTACCCGGACTATTTGAAGTGCCCCCCCGCTCTATAATTATTTGTTATTTTTCTATGTTTTTCTATTTTTCATTTTTATTCATATACTGTATATTTATTGTTGTCACGCCCTGACCAGGTGAACTCTTCTATTTTGGTCAGGGTGTGGCATTTCTATAGTTTATTTTCTATGTTTTGGTATAGCCTTGCTTTGGGGCGTATTTCTATGTTGGGTTCTGTCGATTCCCAATCAGAGACAGCTGTCGCTAGTTGCCTCTGATTGGGGAATCATATTTAAGTTCCTTTTCCCCCACGATGTTTGTGGGTTGTTGTCTCTTGGTCTTTGAGCAATAACGATACGTTTTATTCTCTGTTTTGACCGTGTTATTTCAGTCTGTAAGAATAAACATGTGTTCGCTCCCAGCTGCGTTCTGGTCCGCTTCCTCATCACCCGACGCCAATCGTTACAGAACAACCCACCAAACCAGGACCAAGCAGCAGAGGAACGAGGAGTTGAGGAAACTCGAGAGGCCTCCCCAATAATTTTTTTGGGGGGGCACAAGGGGAGTTTTGCGGGGCAAGTTTGGAGCCCCAGGCCAAATCCCCGGACTGTTTCTCGGAGGCCAGTTAATGGACAGGGCTTATGCTTCGGGGTAATGGGTATTATGGCGAGGCCAAGTGTTTTTAGGCCAGTACGCGCTATACCAGCGCCCCGCAGTTACCAGGGGGTAGTAGGCATTCAGCCAGAAAGGGCGATGCCAGGGTTAAGCTCGAGACCGCCAGTAAGCCTCCATGGTCCTATATATCCGGTACCAGCACCACGCACCAGGCTTCAAGTGCGTGAACCCAGCCTCGCCAGTCAACAGTCGTCAGAGCTGCCCGCCAGTCAACAGTCGTCAGAGCTGCCCGCCAGTCAACAGTCGTCGGAGCTGCCCGCCAGTCAACAGTCGTCGGAGCTGCCCGCCAGTCAACAGTCGTCGGAGCTGCCCGCCAGTCAACAGTCGCCAGAGTGGCCAGACTGCGCTGAACTGCCGGAGTGGCCAGACTGCGCTGAACTGCCGGAGTGGCCAGACTGCGCTGAACTGCCGGAGTGGCCAGACTGCGCTGAACTGCCGGAGTGGCCAGACTGCGCTGAACTGCCAGAGTGGCCAGACTGCCCAGACTGTCCCAAGCTGCCAGACGTCCCCAGTCCAGTCCGGCCCGTCCCTGCTCCCCGCACCAGGTTAGTGGTGCGTGTCCACAGTCCTGTCCGGCCCATCCCTGCTCCCCGCACCAAGCCAGTGGTGCGTGTCCCCAGTCCAGTCCGGCCCGTCCCTGCTCCCCGCACCAAGCCAGTGGTGCGTGTCCCCAGTCCAGTCCGGCCCGTCCCTGCTCCCCGCACCAGGTTAGTGGTGCGTGTCCCCAGTCCTGTCCGGCCCATTCCTGCTCCCCGCACCAGGTTAGTGGTGCGTGTCCACAGTCCTGTCCGGCCCATCCCGGCTCCCCGCACCAAGCCGGTGGTGCGTGTCCCCAGTCCAGTCCGGCCCGTCCCTGCTCCCCGCACCAGGTTGGTGGTGCGTGTCCCCAGGCCAGTCCGGCCCGTCCCTGCTCCCCGCACCAGGTTGGTGGTGTGTGTCCCCGGTCCTGTCCGGCCCGTCCCTGTTCCCCGCACCAGGCCCACGGCGCGTGTCCACAGTCCGGCACGGCCTGTGTCCGGTCCACCTGTGACCAGTCCTGTTCCGGTCGGCGGCTCCGCTCCGGAGCCTGAGCATGCCGCTCCACCGTGGTCCAGTCCGGGCCAGAGGGGTAGGGCTAGGGTGGAGGCAGGGGGAGAAACACGCCCGGGGCCAGAGCCTCCACCGAGGGTGAGGCGCCCACCCGGGTCCCCCCCCTAATAGACTTTATGTTGGTGCGCCGGGAGTACGCACCGTTGGAGGGGGGGTACTGTCACGCCCTGACCAGGTGAACTCTTCTATTTTGGTCAGGGTGTGGCATTTCTATAGTTTATTTTCTATGTTTTTGGTATAGCCTTGCTTTGGGGCGTATTTCTATGTTGGGTTCTGTCGATTCCCAATCAGAGACAGCTGTCGCTAGTTGCCTCTGATTGGGGAATCATATTTAAGTTCCTTTTCCCCCCACGATGTTTGTGGGTTGTTGTCTCTTGGTCTTTGAGCAGTAACGATACGTTTTATTCTCTGTTTTGACCGTGTTATTTCAGTCTGTAAGAATAAACATGTGTTCGCTCCCAGCTGCGTTTTGGTCCGCTTCTTCATCACCCGACGCCAATCGTTACAATTGTTTACTTCAGTTCATTTAGTAAATACTTTCTTAACACGTATTTTTTTTCTTGAAACTGCATTGTTGGTTATGGACTAGTAAGTAAGTATTTCATTTCATTTCATTAATTGTGAAATTATGAAAAGGCATTGAGTCAACAGAGTCATGTCCACAAATTGTTAGTTGTGTATCACACCAAAAACGAATCTTGTTCACTGAGCTTTCAAGTGAAGTATCTCCCCTCCATCTTTACCTTGACAGGAGAGAAAGGTCTGTGATGGAACTTACTGCAGTACAATTAAGCAACAAGGCTCTCTGGGCTAATGGGAGTTCATCATCAACTCAACACTACTGACACTCAGAAAAACACTAGGCCTTTACCAAACAGTATGATATGAGCATGATTATCCCACCCTAACAAAGCACAGCATCCAACACTGCTTAAAAGCCCTGTTTATTCATAGCACAGTTTGCTCTGTCTGTCATTTAGAGGTCAGACATTTGAATAGTCCCCAGTACACACCACAGCCGTCCCTTTGCCTAACAGTTAAAACAGCCCGCATCACGTTGACTTCAATAGAGCCAGTTTCAAATATCGCATTTCAAATACGACAAAAGTACTTCATAGCGATAGGTCTGACAGAATATGTAGCAGCTGTACAATATAAAGGATTCAAAGTGTAAATCAGACTGTGCTGTGTTTGTTTCAAATGGGAGAGGGAGAGAGAGGGGGGAGAGAGAGGGAGAGAGAAAGAGAGAGTGATAGTGAGCTGAGAGAAGAGCAAACAGGCTTTGTTTTAATTACGAGTGCGAAAAAGGCAGAGAAAAGAAGAAGATTTAGCTCGTTAGACCATCACTTTGGATCAAACACCGTATTTACATATCAGATTAAACCCCTCACACAAACGAACGGTGAGATCTGAGCTGTGAAGACCACACTAATGAGAGGGAGCCATCTTTCTTCTCGCATTCAGAACATAGGAACACTGTGGCAAGAACAGCTTATCTTTAACTCTTTGGGCACACAATTGCCGAAGACATAATACGTAGAGAATCTGATATAGAATATCTAGTTATAGCTTCATGAGAAGTAATGCATTACACAACCAATGGAAGCCAAACCCCTTGTGGATTTGAAATGTTAAAAGAGAGTCGAAGGATTAAAGTTTAGACATTTACTGACTATTTAGCAAGCCAGCCAATTAGAGGGCCTGTCAGGTCAGAGTGCATTATGGGAGGTGGTAGGAGTTTAGTAGCAGCACAAATACACTGTCAGGACTGGCTCCCGTTTCATCCGCTGTCTTTCTTCTCTCCCCTTTCTTCTCTCCATCTTTAGAAGGAGAAGTGCTAGCTTTGTGGCTCAAGGGATCCAAAAGGCCGGCCATCATTATTCCCTCCAAGATGCCAGTTTTAGTGCCCCAGCCCCCCTTCCTCCTCCCTCCTTCCCCTCCCTCGATCCCTTCACTCAGAGAGCTACACAAGCACACCAGTCGGAGGCAGACTACTGTATGGAACAAAGACTTCTGAGAATGAAAAAGACTAAGTCTTCTCTCTCAGACGTCATATGAGAGTGATAGTAGGAGACTAAAACATAGCCAGGCAGCGACAGACAAACAGTCCTGGCTGATTACAGGAGAAGAGAGCAGTCAGCCTGCCTCTGGGGTTAAAACCACACCTCTGGCCTGGATCATCACAGGCCTGTTTGAATAAATAATATAACATATTACACACGTGTGTAATCACATGCTACAACAAATGGCACTCTGAGTCTACATTTGACAGATAAAATAATGTAGCATCAGAAAGGGTAAAAAAAAATATGCTCCTTGGATGGTATTATAACAATGGATGACAAACCACTACACACACAAAAAAATGTTGGTCTATATAGTGCCAAATAAGGATCCCTTTTTGCTGCTATTTAAAAACTTTTTTTTAAGTTTCTAAACGGAACCAAAATGGAACCTTTATGGTGCTGTAAAGAACCCTTTCCTAAGGTTCTATAAATAACCATTAATAAAAGGTTCTATATACTTTAGCACCAAAAAAGGGGTCCGCTATGTTTACAACCCTTGGGGCTACATTGTACAGTTTTCGATCGTCTTTATATAACTTTTATGTTGAATGGTCATACAGTGCATTCGGAAAGTATTCAGACCCCTTGACCTTTTCCAGATTTTGTTACGTTACAGTCTTATTCTTAAATTGATTAAATGATTTTGTTTCCTCATCAATCTGCACACAATAGCCAATAATGACAAAGCATAAACAAGTTTTTATACATTTTTGCAAATGTATAAAAAACATTCAATGCAAATATCACATTTACATAAGTATTCAGACCCTTTACTCAGTACTTTGTTGAAGCACCTTTGGCAGCGAGTGCAGCCTCGTGTCTTCTTGGGTATGATGCTACAAACTTGGCACACCTGTATTTGGGGAGTTTCTCCCATTCTTCTCTGCAGATCCTCTCAAGCTCTGTCAGGTTGGATGGGGAGCGTTGCTGCACAGCTATTTACAGGTCTCTTCAGAGATGTTCGATTGGGTTCAAGTCCAGACTCTGGCTGGGCCACTCAAGGACATTCAGAGACTTGTCCCGAAGCCACTCCTGCGTTGTCTTGGCTGTATGCTTAGGGTCATTGTCCTGTTGCAAGGTGAACCTTCGCCCCAGTCTGAGGTCCTGAGCGCTCTGGAGCAGGTTTTCATCAAGGATCTCTCTGTACTTTGCTGCATTAATTGCTCAGTTTGGCCTGGCGGCCAGCTCTAGGAAGAGTCTTGGTAGTTCCAATCTTCTTCCATTTAAGAATAATGGAGGCCAGTGTGTTTTTGGAGATCTTCAATGCTGCAGAGTTTTTCAGTACCCTTCCCCAGATCTGTGCCTCAACACAATCCTGTCTCAGAGCTCTATGGACAATTCCTTCAATCTCATGGGTTGGTTTTTGCTCTGTCAACTGTGAGATCTTATATAGACAGGTGTGTGCCTTTCCAAATCATGGCCAATCAATTGAATTTAACACAGGTGGACTCCAATCAAGTTGTAGAAACATCTCAAGGATTATCAATGGAAACAGGATGCACCTGAACTCAATTTTGAGTCTCATAGCAAAGGGTCTGAATACTTGTATAAATAAGGTATTTATGTTTTTTATTTTTAATACATTTGCAAAGAAATCTAAAAACCTGTTTTCATTTTTTCATTATGGGATATTGTGTGTAGATTGATGAAAAAAAGTATAATTTAATCAATTTAAGAATAAGGCCGTAACGTAACAAAATGTGGAAAAAGTTAAGGGGTCTGAATACTGCATTGTATAAAGCACCTTCCTTAATCTCAAAGGTTCTTTATAGATCCTTTTGAAGAACCGTACAGGGCTTTTTATTCTGGTTATGCATATTATGTTGTAAAAACTAAACATTTTTAATTGACGAGTTAAATTAGATGTGCTAGCTCTGGAAAAGCTGAGGAGAGAATTGAGAAACACTGATTTAGTCAACTGTTCTCAATTGACAGAAGGCCATACTTGCGTCTTTCACAAGGGGGCTTGGACAGTTCAGGCTTCTTGGGTAAGTATTAGGGAAAATGGTGCCATCTGTATTCCTTTTTTGGAGCCAGTAGAACCTGCGTGTGTTTACCCTGCCATGGGCCTCCTAGTATGGTACCCTCTGAGCTGGCTTGCGGCGTGTTTGTACAGTATGCCCCCGTAGTATGTTATACCGAGTGACCGTCTGAAAGGGAACGTACAGTTCTGAATATAACTACTGTTCCCTGAAGGTGGGAACAAGGTATAACATATTTTGGCCCCATGCCATCAGGGATTTTGGGCTCGCTGAAGAGAGGTACTGAATTGAGGAAATGGATGCGAGTCCCGGTATTATAGCCAGAAAGACGAGGCTTCCGAGGGCGGGCTTGGCATCCATTGGCTCGTTGGGTGGGATTTCAATTTTCTTCAGTTGAATAGTATTGGTCGTTGACTCCCCATAGTATGTTATACCTCGCTCCCTCCTTCAGGGAACAGTAGTTATATTCAGAACGGTATGTTTTCTTCCCAGGAGTAATGCAAGGCATTATCGCTTGGATATGAGGTAACAACAGAGCCTGGCCTATGTCAATAAAAGTTTTAAAAATCACAAAGTGTTTGTTAGTTGTGATTGTTTTGAATTGTTTTGTAAAGATAGAGATAGACATGGTTATAAAAGTGGTAATATTTAAGTCAGCACAGAAATGTGTGGGCGGCTTTACTTACCCTGTCCCGCTGCTCAATTTACCCCATACCCAGGGTAAGTTGTGCCAAGAGATCACTATTTTTTTTTAAACTGTAATGCTTACATGAATTCTGATTATTTCCAGGGATACACAACATCCTGAAATATATGTTGATATCTTCGTTAGAAAGAATACTATATTTGCTTTGATGGAAGGATGCTGAATGTAGAAAATTGCTCAACTTACCCCACTCTCCCCTACTGACTGGATGACAGAGTCAGAGATCTGCACAGTGATGTCAGATAACAGCAATGCTCATGTCAGGCCAATGCCTGCCTGCATGTCTTCAGACTGAAACACTGCAGAGACAACCATTTAGACTTAACAGAGACAAACAAAAAAGGAAGGAAGGCATAAAAAGGAAAAAGAAAAGGAAATGAAAGAGGGGAGAGGAAGACAGAATAAAGGGTGGGGGGGTTGAAAGAGGAAGTCAATTATACATTCTGAACCTGCCCGATGTAGTCCTCAGGGAACGGCCTCCGCACCTCAGGATCTGTAAATAATTGACAGATAATATTAATTGGCTTAGGATTAGTGAGCAAGCTGAGTATCACATATTAATATTTGATCAGAAGATGATAGGGACCCTGGCAGGGGATCCAAAGGGGCAGCTGAGGCTGTTTTGTTGATTAGGCCAGAGAAGGGAAGCGATGAAGCCAGCCCCCTCTCCTGTCCTCTTCTCTGCTCCTCTGCTCTTCCCTGCTCCAAACACGCACGGACTGAGACACAGAGCCATGGTTTGATACTCCTGTTTGCTCCGGGCTTCTGTCCTGCTCACTCTCTTACTGGAAAAAAAAGTGGAGGAAAGACGGGGAAGACTTTCAGAGCTCCTTTGATTGTTGTCTTATTTGTGTCTATGTTCGGGCTTCAACCACCAGACGATGGCATGATATCCAGAGATATTGTAGTGAGAAAGCCTCCGTTCTCACTCCTGATGTCACAGAGGCAGCTTCATAACACAGAGGGAGGCACATCTAGAGCAAGGAACGAACGCGCCACGGTCAAAACAACGCGTTGAAGGCTCCACAACCACAACAACACGTTCCCTCGCACATAGTAATACATACAGGTCTGCAAAACAAACAGGCAGATTTTTACACACAGAACCACGCTCGCAGACATGCACATGCAATTAAACTCAGGGAGGCTAATTAAAGTGTTGTGGGAAGCGTGCACCCGGAGTGTGACAACATAATGAAAGATTGAAGAGGGGAGGAGAGACACGGGACCCCCTCTGAAAACAATGCCCCTCTCCTCCGCTCCCCTCTCCTCTCATATCCTCTCTCATCTACCATATGCTGCCATTTGTTTAGTCAAATCCCCTTTAAGCACTGCAGATCTATGGCTCTTAGGCAGAGCTTTGCTGTAGCTCAGATCACTCTCCATAGACACATCCTCAGCCCGTATTCCTCATGGCCTGTGTCACTGGGCCTGCTCTAATAGTTCCCTTGGGACCTCCTTTTTATTGCTTCTACACATCATTTGTCTGGCGATTACAGCCGGGCCTCACCCAACCTGGAGAATAATCACAATATTTCAATTTGACGAAGGGGGGAGAAAAGAGGTTGGTTCTATACCTGCTGTGAGGAGTGCAGGAGCAAGATATGATGTGTGTCATCTAATGGCACGTATCACTCACACCCCATGATACAGTGAGTAAAGAACCAATGCTGGACATGGTAATGTGTTTCCACCGCAGGGACTGTATGGGTTTGACTATGTTTTGATGAGTCAAATAGCACCGATACTTTATAGAGAATGCTGTCAACACGCAGCTCTGGTTTACAGCAAACTCCTTCTAGAAACTAGTCCGGCTTAGCCCATGCTTAAATGTACATTTTTTAATTTAGCTAGGCAAGTCAGTTAAGAACAAATTCTTATTTACAATGACGGCCTACTCCGGCCAAACCCGGACGACCCTGGGCCAATTGTGTAAAGAATAAAGAACATTGTCATTTGTAACAAGAGATAGGTGGACAGATGTTGTAAGCTATACCTAACTGATGCCACAGTGTTCTGCCTCAAGTGCTGTACCACACACAGTAGCTACCACTTTACTGTCTACTGTTAACAAATGAACAAGTAAAGAACACAACCAACCCAGTAAACCAGGAACATTCCCAGAACATTAGCCAAGATTCCTATTAACTCCTAGTTAGGGTTTTATGTAATATGAGGATGATAATGTTACACAAACATTGAAATAATGTTTTGATCACCAAATATGTATCTCCAAGAAAATGTTGGGAATGAAATATCCTTGGAATGTTCTCCTAACATTCATTACTATCTCGTTCACAACATCTGTAAAAACTACCACAGAACATTCCCCTAAGGTTCTCATTAGGTTGGCAGGGAATGTAACAGCACAATGTTCTGCTAATGTTCTTAGAACAATAGGTGTGGTTCCGAGGAAACATTATCAAAACGTTCTGCTAATGTTGATGGAAATGTGATTGAAAACACCCACAACAACAAGCAGGGAATATCCCTACAATGGTCTCATGAAGTTAAAGTGTGACATTATGACATCATGGTTGTAATAACGTTCCCTGAGCATATTTCAGCAACACAAAGTTGGAGCAGTAGAAGTTGTTCTAAAAACACATTGCTGGAATGTTCAGGTAACGTTAACGGAGATAATACTACTAACACCTATAACAACAAACAAGAACCATTCCTGTGAGAGTCTTATAAAGTTATTCGGTAAGGTTATGACATAACGATCCAAAATGGTTCTAAAAACGTACTTCAATGATAATGGAAGTAGTTCTGAAGACTGCTAATATTAATGTGGAATATAACATTATGAAATGGCATTTCCATCTTCTTGCATCATTATATGAATATATTTTGTTCGGGTATTGTCCAAACATAGATATATCTTTTTTTAAATTATAATCAAGTAGATTTAACCTGCGATGTGCTGTCTTCAAGGCCTGGAGGCTACTTAGTCTGCTGCGTCACCAGGATCCTAATGTATTTAGTGGATTTTCCTTTGTTCTGAAATCCTTAAATTATGATCCAAACTATTGTCACGCCCTGGCCATAGAGAGGGTTTTATTCTCTATTTTGGTTAGGCCAGGGTGTGACTAGGGTGGGCATTCCAGCCTGGTGAGTCCTGTGCCTGCACCCAGAGCCAGGCCTCCTGCATGTCTCCCCAGCCTGGTGAGTCCTGTGCCTGCGCCCAGAGCCAGGCCTCCTGCAAGTCTCTCCAGCCTGGTGAATCCTGTGCCAGAGACGCCCGCCAGTCCGGCGCTGCCAGAGTCGCCCGCCAATCCGGCGCTGCCAGAGTCGCCCGCCAGTCCGGCGCCCGCCGCGAGGGTCCCCACTCCAGAGGCGCCACCTAAGTGGGCCAAGCCGAAGGTGGAGCGGGGTCCACGTCCCGCACCAGAGCCCACCCGGGCCCTCCCCTTCAGAGTCAGGTTTTGCAGCCGGAGTCCGCACCTTTGGGGAGGGGGGGGGGGGGGGGGTACTGTCACGCCCTGGCCATAGAGAGGGTTCTATTCTCTATTTTGGTTAGGCCAGGGTGTGACTAGGGTGGGCATTCTATGTCCTTTTTTCTATGTTTTGTATTTATTTGTTTTGGCCTGGTATGGCTCTCAATCAGGGACAGCTGTACATCGTTGTCGCTGATTGGGAGCCATACTTAGGTAGCCTGTTTTCCTTTGGGTTTTGTGGGTGGTTAATTTCTGTTTTGTATTACTTACCTGACAGAACTGTTTGGCTGTTGTTTCTTGTTTCAGTGTTCAGATCAAATAAATACATGATGAGCACTAACCACGCTGCACCTTGGTCTACTCCATTTGACAGCCGTTACAGAACCACCCACCACAAGAAGACCAAGCAGCGTGGATTGGAGCATCGGGGAGAAGGATGGACATGGGAGTCGGAACGTAGATTCTGGGGAGGACAAGTTAAGGGAGCTGCAGTAACCTGAGAGGCAGCCCCAGAATTTCTTTGGGGGGGGGCACACGGGGAATTGGGGTAAGTCAGGCAATAGACCTGAGCCAACTCCTCGTGCTTATTATGGGGAGCGTTTGGCGTGGAGAGCACCGTGCTATGCGGAAGTGCGCACGGTCTCGCCCATCCGCACGCACAGTCCGGTGCGGTCGATACCAGCCCCCCGCAAGTGCCGTGCTAGAATGGGCATCCAGCCAGGGAGAAGTGCGCCGGCGCAGCACATCTGGCCACCAGTGCATCTCCTAGGCCGAGGCTACCCTGCGCCTGCTCTACGCACGGCAGCCATCATTCCTCAGCACAGCCCAGTTCGCCCTGTGTCAGCGCTCCGCCCATGCCGGACTACAGTAACAACTCAGCCAGGACGGGTTGTGCAGGCCGTGCGCTCCAGACCTCTAGTGCGTCTCCAGGACCCGGTCTATCCGGTGCGTGCCTGCGCCCAGAGCCAGGCCTCATGCAAGTCTCCCCAGCCTGGTGAGTCCTGTGCCTGCACCCAGAGCCAGGCCTCCTGCATGTCTCCCCAGCCTGGTGAGTCCTGTGCCTGCGCCCAGAGCCAGGCCTCCTGCAAGTCTCTCCAGCCTGGTGAATCCTGTGCCAGAGACGCCCGCCAGTCCGGCGCTGCCAGAGTCGCCCGCCAATCCGGCGCTGCCAGAGTCGCCCGCCAGTCCGGCGCCCGCCGCGAGGGTCCCCACTCCAGAGGCGCCACCTAAGTGGGCCAAGCCGAAGGTGGAGCGGGGTCCACGTCCCGCACCAGAGCCCACCCGGGCCCTCCCCTTCAGAGTCAGGTTTTGCAGCCGGAGTCCGCACCTTTGGGGAGGGGGGGGGGGGGGGGGTACTGTCACGCCCTGGCCATAGAGAGGGTTCTATTCTCTATTTTGGTTAGGCCAGGGTGTGACTAGGGTGGGCATTCTATGTCCTTTTTTCTATGTTTTGTATTTATTTGTTTTGGCCTGGTATGGCTCTCAATCAGGGACAGCTGTACATCGTTGTCGCTGATTGGGAGCCATACTTAGGTAGCCTGTTTTCCTTTGGGTTTTGTGGGTGGTTAATTTCTGTTTTGTATTACTTACCTGACAGAACTGTTTGGCTGTTGTTTCTTGTTTCAGTGTTCAGATCAAATAAATACATGATGAGCACTAACCACGCTGCACCTTGGTCTACTCCATTTGACAGCCGCTACAACTATGGCTATATGTCTTAGCACATATGTACATCTATGTTCACCTCAACACATCCTGCCAGGCAATCATTTAAAAAGTTTGTAGGGAAAATAAAAGCCAAAATAACCTAACTTTACAGTATGTAAATATGATTGGTAGAGTAAGAAATAATAGAAAATACTTCTTGTTTTAGATTTAGTTATCCTTTCTTTTGCAAAGACAAAGACAACAACCAGGAAGTCAGAGTAAACATATGAACAACGTTAGATTTGTGTTAGTCCCATCCGAGTGGCATAGTGGATTCATTCCAGAGCTAAGCACTCCAAAGGTTCAATCCCTGCTTGCGACTTTAAACTGAATACAGTCTTTGTACAATAAATGTCATGTGATTCCAAATACTTACCCTATGTGTTTCTTCATGGGTTGTTGTACACCTCTTTACTTGATCATTCTGGGAACAACATTTAAAGAACATTGAGGAAATATTTTGTGCATCCTAAAACAAACGTTTTAAAAACTGGACAGATGTGTTATGGGACCCTATCTCTTGTCATAACTACATAATGTTCCCACAAACTAAAGACATGTTTTAGGAACTTTTAAAGAACACAAAGAAATATTTGCAGCATCAGGCAAATGTTTTTCAACCTAATAGAAACATTGTAATCATCAGCACAACTGGACAGTGTTTGTGTTTTGGGAACATATACACTGAGTGTACAAAACATTAAGAATGTCATGCTCTTTCCATGACATAGACTGACCAGATGAATCCAGGTGAAACCTATTATTCCTTATTGATGTCGCTTGTTAAATCCACTTCAATCAGTGTAGATGAAGGGGAGGAGACAGGTTAAAGAAGGATTGTTAAGCCTTGAGACAATTCAGACATGGATCGTGTATGTGTGCCATCCAGAAGGTGAATGAAATATTTAAGTTCCTTTGAATGGGGTATGGTAGTAGGTGCCAGGCGGACCGGTTTTTGTCAAGAACTGCAACGCTGCTGGGTTTTTCATGCACAACAGTTTATTGTGTTTCAAGAATGATCCACCACCCAAAGAACATCCAGCCAATTTGACACAACTGTGGGGAGGCAATGGAGTCAACACGGGCCAGCATCCCTGTGGAACGCTTTCGACACATAGAGTCCATGCCCCAACAAATTGAGGCTGTTCTGAGGGCAATATTAGTAAGGTGTTCTTAATGTTTTGTACACTCAGTGTATTATGTGATTTCCCTACAATGTTACCACCAGACTGTTCCCACAACATAACGAAGCATTCTGTGAACCTTTCCAGAAAATATTAAATGTGTTCTGGGAATGTTCATGCAATGTTAGGTGAATGTTTATACAAACATTGCATAATCATTAACACAACTGGACACTTTTTGTGTTATGAGAACATTTGCCGAACTGTCACAGAACCAATTTTGGTTTGCTGGGAATCCAAGGACAATAAAAGCCAATGAGGAGTACTTTGGATTTAGCGATGGACTTCATAATCCCATTGCTCCATTTCATGGAGTTTAAACCGAGCTCGCCAATAAAGTCAGTCTTACAACTTAATCCCAGCATCCGCCCCTCTCCATCTACCAGTTGATAGGATCGGAACCAGTCTGGAGATTAGCTGCATGGGGACAGACAGACAGGCTGGCAGACAGACAGACAGACAGACAGACAGACAGACAGACAGACAGACAGACAGACAGACAGGCAGACAGACAGACAGACAGACAGACAGACGCTCTCATTGTATAGGAACCTTTATTAGCTGGAGACGTTTTATTTGGAGTGCCATGGTTTTATTTAAGAGCATGTTGACTTTCTCACCCTCTCAAAATGTACATTTTATTCCCTTCTTACAAACTTGCAATTACCAAACATATTTTACGAGAAATTGTTGAGGAAAAAACCCTTACCACTCCTGTCCAGTGTCTATGTTCTATGTCACTAAGAGGGCAGGACGTTTGAGAAAATACACAGTCAGAGCGTCTCACATTATTACAGTATCTCTCTGAGCTATATGTGTTAACAATGGTCCTGATTAAAGCTGAGCCTTTTCTCTTAGAAATTAGTCTTTACAGTCCTCATTTCATTTATACAGCCATGTATAAAGTCATGCATCAATACAGTTCAGTCTTGGTTCAGTTACTGAGAAGTGTAAGAGGAAAACAGGTAAATGCTTAAAAGATCAATCATTCCTGTAAAATATGTAATTACTCATTAAATGACCCTCTTGAAAATATCAGCACTACCTTCTGGTGCGGGACACAGCAAGGCACAATCCGAGTCATTGACCAACAGACAGACAGACAGACAGACCCGGGATCTGTCAAATCAGAGAACAGGACTTTATATCGCTCTTCTTCCATCCTGCAGAGCGGAAGTCAGTGAGTTAGTGTGTCTTCAGTAAGCCGCCGGCCGCAGGGAGGGATAGAGGGATCTCCCAGTGATCCACTGCTATCCTTTGAGCCCCTGGATGACCTGGGCCACAGTGTGGACTCCACAGATGAAGACAAGAGAGGCCTACTGACACTGACAATCCATCACTGTCTGTACACCCACGGTCTACACATGGTTCAAATACACAGCTAGGGCACACATGCACGCGCAAACACAAACACACACTCACTCACTCACTAACTCAGTCACCCACACCCACCCACTCACACCCACCCACCCACCCACCCACCCACACACACACACACACACACACACACACACACACACACACACACACACACACACACACACACACACACACACACACACACACAGGGACACACACACAGGGACACACACACACAGATTCATGCTCACACACACAAACAGACACGGATATAGCACTTTCATACCCATCATGAAAGAAATCAACCCTGTGACTTGGCAATAGATAAATCTATGCTGCAACAAATTAACATGGATAAAATATCTGAATCTACATAAATATAAATGATATCTGTGGTTCTAAAGGATGAGTTAAGCAGTACAGTTGGGAGCCCATGTTAAATCTCATTAGACAGAGCAATACCCAGAGCAAATTAAAGCATTAGCCTCTGACATGTTTAAAGGAACACTTTAAGATCACTTCCTATTAAGGCTTGCCAGCAAACAGGCCTTTGAAATGGAGCCCTCAACTCCTTGCTGAGCAGTGTTGCAGACATCTGCCATACCCAAGCCAAACACACACACACAAGCACACACAAACGCACGTATGCACGCAGGCACGCACACCAACACACACACAAACACACATACACACACGTAATGGTAGGGCAGTGTTATTCCTCTGGTGGAACACAGCTTACTACATAACATTCTCTATGGGCTGTACAGGCAGAGAAACATTCACAAAGAGCCCCTGGGAATCAGGTACTATCTTAATGCTGAGAGCTGAAAAACATCCATTTCTAGTTAGAAGAAACAAACATAATTAAACATAAAAATCCCTTTGCAATCTTTGTGCGTTCACTCTCGCTATAACGGTCAGACAAGTGGTAAGACAAGTACAATCCGACAGTGTAATTTCCAAAGGAGAACTGTCTCTGTGTACTATTCGCCATGCTGACATGACTTGCTCTAACAGTTTGTAATGATCAAGATTAAAATAGCAGATTGTAGATTTCCAGGTAGAATTGCTCTTTTAGATTGAAGATTCAATGGAAAGACTTGATTATCATCTCCTCCTGTGTGATGGGGGTTGAAAGTGATTTAATAGAGTATTCAGGGGCAGGAATAGATACATTCAGAAGAGTGAGAGACCGAGGCATGCTTTCTGACTGTGTTATGTGAGAGAGCTAGTTGTGCCAGTCCTGGTCAGATTCAGAATCACACAGATTCGCATTCCACTCTAACGGGATGTCGCCCCAAGTCCCCTGGCCGGAGGAGATTAGTACTGCTGCTGAATGTTAACTCCTTCAGTTCAAACCCATTGCTCCTCTCCTCTCATTCCCCTCTTAGGCTAGTGGCAATGCCTCCACATTTTTTAGATACCCCCACCCGAGGTAGAACACAACACAACCGTGTTTTTTCACATCTCTAATGTCTCACATTTATGAAATGGATGGTTGTGTAGAAATGTTTTACTGCAAAAGTGGTTCAATTGATAGATATTGTGACACGCCCCCTAAACTCAAACAGTGTAGAATAATGCCTGGCTGGAGGGGGCATGGGCCACATAAACTTGCAAAAATGTGGAATTCAAGTAGTCAGTTGTCTGCCCTAAATACACAAACAAACAGCGTTAGGATATCTTATTAATGGATCTAGGAAATGTAGACTTCTAAACACAAAGATACAATAGGCCAGGGTTCCCCAATTGGCGGCCCGAGGTCCAAATTCGGCCCACGGGGGATTTTATTTGCCACCCAAGTTATCTGAGCAAATTATTGTATTTTTTTTATATCATTTTCGTTGCTGGACATAGACTATAAAATCACAAGGAAATCAGCTCAAAGTTATTTTGATGTAGTAAATATTTTCCCAAGTATTCCCACGCATAAATAGAGAGGCATATGTGATCGTATCCCAATGTAACCAAGGTTTGAAATTATTCTGTTTTTGTCAAATATTACTGTATATCTGTTTTGGATTCTTGCGGAGAATTTACAGTGTACAAATGATTTATAACTATGTTCTGGCCCCCCAACCATCCACAAAAGGAAAAATTGGGCCACGGCTGAATGTAATTGGGGATCCCTGCAACAGGTGGATAGATCAACTATAAATATTTATGATGAATGTAAGCTTTACTTTTTGGTAGCTGATTAATAGACGGATTTCCATGTAAAGTTTGCTCTCATTCAGTGATGTATGGTCCTGCCTGACAAAAATACATACAGTTATACATATATTTTGATGTTGTGGCTATTGTAAATGACTCTGAGGAAAACAAGTGGGCTCAGACTTGTTTTCGGGTCCAAGGTTCCATGAAAGATGTTGTATCTTTAGCCCCTGCTCTTGCAATTTAGCCAGGGGGCCACCCCAAATTATCTTTGAGGCCACCCTGGACTTTACCTCAAATCCAATATGGTGTCCAAAATCCAATATGGCTGCAAAATAACATTTGATCGAGGTCAAATATGAATTTTGTAGGTATTTTTTCTGATTTTTTTCTGAACCATCATGCCCATATAGACTGATTTGGTGTGAATTTTTTTTATTCTGAATCCAATATGGCCAACATAATTACACTCAAACACATTCGCATGCATATAAATTGCCCTGTTTTATTTTGCATTGTGTTATACGGCTCTAGGTATAACTAGGACTATGAGTGGCACTGCCATGGCTCCGTTGTGTTTGAATAGCTGAAGCCAACTAGCTTTTCAATGTGTGTTCATATTTTCATAACACAAGCACATAGTAGCGTAACCAAGTTACAGGAAAACAACATGTAATATAACAGTCAACTACTCTAGCATATATGTACAGCTCTAACCTTATCCCTCTTTTCCCCAAGTGTGTAAGGTTGATTCAAAGTCTGAGGTGACCAAAACATGAATGTGTCCAAACAGGGTGAGGACACAAAGAAGCCAGTCGT
The DNA here is from genome assembly GCF_901001165.1 of Salmo trutta. Lineage (NCBI taxonomy): Eukaryota > Metazoa > Chordata > Actinopteri > Salmoniformes > Salmonidae > Salmo > Salmo trutta. The sequence continues at coordinate 13,284,174 of NC_042965.1, forward strand.
GGTTGTAGTTCTGGGGCCTACTAGAGCTGTGCGACATGGGAAAAATATCCATATTGCGATAAATTGCCTGAATTGATGTGATACCGATAAATAGAATGAAACATTAATTAATGTAGACCACAGTTGTTTTTATTATCCTATAACCTACTACTACTATTTTGATGGTTGTAGCCATCAATTGTCCCATTAACATTCACCCATATTATCAAACTGATTTCATTTCAAACTTCACATTTATCTAGTATATGCTACTTATTGCAATGAACGATATCACCAAAATGCCTGCGATGAGTGATCGGTAAGGTCGGTGTTGATCAGTTTCCGTTTATCGTCCCAGCTCTAGCCCTGAGCAGGTTGCACAGCTAACTGGGCAATATCCTTCCTGTATGTCCGGCATGGTATTCGGGGCTGTGTGGTGACCAGTTTCCATTTCTACAATACAGGCAGTGATGACCTGTCATTCAGAGCAGGTGGGGCTAAAAAACGAAATATAAAATGTGTATATATATATAATATATGTATATATATATATTTTTTTTTGTGGGGAGGACCTGTTCTGCATGTTATTTTGACAAATAAGTTGGAAATCACAAATTCAACAGTGAGTTGTTTGGAAGGAATCGGTGACAGTGTCTAACCGCAAGCATTGCAACTGGGAAGTCAGACTGGGAAAATAAGTTTTGAATGGTCATCCAACTCGGAATTGTAAATATTTTTCTTTGATGACAAAATTTGACAACGAAGGACACAACAAGGTGAGTCCAAAAATGTATTATATGCTAATGCATAAATGATGTAATATGCCAGGGAGATATGGTCAGCCATATCAGCTACAGTATGTATTTTTAAAAGGCAGTAAACAAGGCAGAATGAATTATTTCGCTGCCAGACAAGGCTCCGCTGATAGCCAGTTGTAGCAGTGGTAAGGATCCACTCCATGGTGCTGAATAGAAAGCTCTGCTGTTGGGACAGCTTTATGTAGGCCCTAACAGTTTGTGGGCACCGCTTGTCGCCGTTATAGTGCAATTCATGTATTGTTTATTGTTGTGTTGTTTAGTGGCTTTGCTGGCATGCATCGAAAAAATATTTGGGGAGAGTTTGTCCCACCAAGATTTATATGCTAAAATTGCCACTGAATACAGGCAATCAGAAGATGCAGCTTGCACACCAACGAGACCCATTGTCTAACTGGAATGTTATCTCAGTCTGAATGAAGCTGGGGATACTCCAGTAGTGGAATGGTTGGTTGTCTGGTTGTGAAGGAGTGTCTGTGAAAGCGCTGTCACAAACAGACCTGCGCTTAGATCTGTCCAACATCTAATTGAGCTGTGGTCACATCCTACATATTCCTTTGGAAGTCGGGTAGGATGATTAGCTGGCCAATATTTACTGTGGGTATTTGGCTGTCAATACGGTCTGGGGCATGCCCAGCAGAAGATAAGGATATTGTAAGGGTGACCTCAGGTTACCAAGAGGTTGCATGAGTGTAGGTCATAGACCACGACTGTGAAATGTTGGATATGACGAACGAAGAACAGCTCCACACACATATACATTTGAAGATGATCACTGGGCTTTGATGGACAGTAAAGGGCTTGCGGAGGAGGTGGAGCTATTCAAGCATGGTGCACAAGAGCCACTATTTCACCATCAATCCCCGGCCACCATACATGACGACATACAGCATCTTCGTTTAAGTTTGACCATCCTAAGGGGCCTCTTGTTTGCCATAGATGGCATATGTCCTTAAATGGATGTTAGGATTACTGCACTGTTTCCCAGACCAATGCATGGGTCACCACAGCATTAGAGCTCATTCTTCACATGCGAGTCCAGTACAGGTGTCACATGGGTGGTAGCAAAATAGGTACATATGAGGGCAAAGCACGCCAACACTTTCCAGATGGCATGTAGACTGTTGAATGGCCTCTTGACATGTGGCAGTCCAGTTCCATGGTGTCTCTGTCTGTAGTAACTGCCAGAGGGGGTACTGATGGTGGAGTGGGCCTATCAAGGAGAGGTCTGGGAAATTCAGGATGGCACTGGAGAGGTGTGTTGGTTCAATGTGGTGAACACCTGCCTTATCAGCTTGTCATCATACAGTATGTGGTTGCATCCTCCCCGTACACCATGATGTCACCAAGTAAATATGAACGGCAACTCCAGGGCAGACTGGGAGATTCAGGATGGCATTGACGTTGGAGAGGTGCAATTCCAATCATATGTGAAGGCCCACTAAGTTGATGGCATTTATTGTCAAGGAGTGTCAGGTTGTGTTGGTTCATTGTAGTGAACACTTGCCTTATGCACTTGTCATCATGTGTGGTTACATCCACCCCATACACCATAATGTCACACAGTAAGTACTCAACTCCAGGGCGGACAGCCAGGATGGGTTATACCCCTACCCCTCAGGTAGGGGTAGAAAAACTAAAGCCCTTTTTGAAGATTAGCCACTAGTCTATACTGTAGTATGTTCTGTTCCACCCTTTCTCTCACTCATTTCCCTCCTCACTCAGCCACCTGTCCTCTCTCACCTCATTTTAGTCCTCAAATTGTAATCTATCACTCCCTCCACTCCACCATAACACTCTCCCCATCTATCCCTTTCCTCGTCTGGTCTCAACTGGTCACACTGCTCTCTCCCCTCTTCACAGTGCTACTCTGTAGAGTAGATAGACATGGTGTCTATCATTGTCTATCATTCTGTTGTGTGTCCCCCCCACACACACACTACCTCTGTACCCCCATGTCTCAGATCTCGCCCTGTTCTTAAAACTCACTCCCCCTCCCTGGCTTTGTCCTCTCTCCATGTTGCAGACCTGCTTCCGCTGCTGACCATTAAAGGTGCTGCATGGTCAATCTGACGTCTGCATTGGCCGTGCAGCATTTACGGTGATATGGCCACTGCAGAAGTCAGGGCATTCATACTTGTTGCACTTCGCCGAGCAGCGCAGAGCTGTTGACGAGGAAGTGAGTTTGTGTTTATACAGGACCTCCCGCCCTCACCTACCGTCAACCAATCATGTCAATGCGGAGCTGTACGGAGTACTCCGCATTGTTACAACATTTGAGAGGCGCACGGCAATGCGGTACGGAGCTCAATTTGGCCTCTGTGTGCCTCCGGAGGCTTGATAATTGTGTCACACCATCCATACGGCACCTCCGACCACATTTTAAATTGGCTCTTACAGGCTTGAACCCTGACTGTCCAAGAATTAACCACTTCCTCTGTGGCTGCAGTAAAACACAACCAGAGTTTGGCTGGCGAGTCGAGAAGCAGCCCTTCACTTAACTCCCACAGCAGCATTACACTACTACCACTACACTGTTCCAACACAGCCAGGGAAAGTTCTGCTGCGTCCTTGAGGTCCAACTTTACACCTTCAAACGAAGGGAAAAGTCACACTAATTGATGGTGGATCTGATTAAAATGAGCAGTTATAATGAGAATGGGACTAGAAAGAGTGCGAGCTGATCTGTGTTCTACGTTACACTTCTAACCTTTCAGTCGGAGGGCGAACCCCTTTGATGTTCCCCACTCTTTTCATCAGCACCGTTTTGGTTATGAAAAAGCGATTTCAAGTACAAAGGGGAAGCCCGCATTTGTAATTTGTCTCCTCTTCAGGAACAAATGGTCATCAGAAAACCGTTTTTACCTTGATGTAAAAAAATAGCAATCTAAACTAAAACTGCAAATGAAAGGTGGTAGAGAGGTGAGGGGGAAGAGGGAGAGAGAGAGGGGGGAGGGGTACTGGCAATAGACGGGGCAAGGACACAGAGCTACTCTGCCTGGAGTCTAAACCTATGCTAACCTCACTGTGATCACACCCTCCATAGGCTCACAGTCTCTCTCCTTGTTAGAGGGAGACAGTGGGGACTGGAGACGGGGAGTGGGGAGGTGGGGGGAGGTGGAAATAAAGGTTGAAATCCTTGACTGTGAAAACTGGCATAGTGGGGAACATATGCAGAGCCTGTTTGCCTAATAACCTGAGTCTTGTAAAATGTGAATGTGAAGTCCTCTGGAGCATATAATTTAACACCCCTGTGCCAGGGGAGATGGGTGAGAATTGATGTGAGTACACCTTGACAAAGGCTATTCTCCTGCTTTCACACCAGCAGAGCAGTGCCATTTAGGGGGCTGCCGCTAAGGCTGGGCTGGCACAGCAACCATCCTGTACGAGTCAACTCCACACACACACACACACACACATTCACATTTATACACTGCGACCCGCCAAAACCCCTCTTACCCACCCTCATCATACATAGCCTCACTCAACAGACCAACACAAGAACTCATTTAGCTATCCAGCCTATATAGTGCCCAATAGTACTTCAGTGCACTTTCCTTTTTTTTTAACCTAGAGCAAACCTTTAGAATGCACTTTACCTTTATGTCAGTGGATATGGACTAAAAGAGTGTTGAGCATTATAAGGCATCTTCATTCATGTGGTCTATATGTTCTATCAGACACATCCCAATGACGTCTCAGTCTCACGTCACTCAATCAGTTCTGTTATGGACTTTTTGGGGGACCTATGGGCGGCCGATGGCATAAAAAACAAGAGGGCTGATTTATTTTATCCCCTTCCCTCTTTTCTCTCCCCACCATCCTCTCCTTGAAGGAGCACCAGGCCCTGTCCAGCATCTGCTAGGCGGATTAGCTGCAGAATACAGAGACTGCATTTTGTCCCCAAGAGGCTTTACTGTACGGTTCACCACTAGTTCTCTTTCCTTCCTTTCTCCCTCTTAATGTACCGCTTCATTGAAAAGAGGCTAAATCTTTGTTAACAGGGGAACTATGAACTCACAGGGAGTTAATCAGAGTCAGTGCCAGGCTGGGGAATTTACATGTGAATTGGCTGCGGCTGTATACCAGGCTTCTTTATGTCATTCACTCCACACAGCGCCTCAGGCTGTTGGCCTCAAATACTTCCTGCTTCCATACAGGTATATATATACTACCCTGCAAACGCAAGGCCAGTTGACTCACAGGATAAACCAAAATCTTCCAATATGATTTGATTACCCTGTGATCTCCGCAAGCATAATTGCTTTCGTAAGGGTTCTGCATCAGCGCTAGGGAGGACAGCAGTGTTTTAAACTGGACTGTCAAATAGCAAGTGCATTATGAATGACAGCAGTGCTATAAGGCTGCAAAGATGAAAGAAAACAAGTGCATTAACCTGACCATTTAGACATCATACCCCCTGCAGTGATGGTGTGCATTTGTGAAGCCAGGATCTGGTAATGACCTTCCTGGAGGACTTGCTTGTTCTACAATTTAGTAAGGAGAAGAGTTACATGGCGGGGGTTGGGGAAAGGGTTAAGACAGAAAGTAAAGCTGAAGTGGAAATGTAGACTTAGTGGGATTTACCCATTTGAGAAAAGACCTTTTCATTTGTTTTGTTGGTTTATCCTCTAAACCTCTCTCACCCCCCTGCCTAAAAGCTTTTGACATCTTCATCTCATTCACAGTGGGCAGGCTTTGTTTGCTCTGCTTGGAAAAGCGGATTGGGCTTCGCCGTCCCCGCTCCGTGGCACAAGCAGAGGACTTTGCCATGGCAAAGGGGACTTTCTCCTTTCTCCTCCCTCCTCCTTTTCCGCATGACCACAATATGGTCATTGTCTGGCAGTGAATAATGTGGCCACTCGGGCAGCAAAGGTTGCTCCTCGGGGTTTGACTGTGAACCAGCTCTTTTCTTCACCGTGAATGGACTCTAATCCATGTAAATATAGGACTCTGAGTACAGCTTTACCGCAGAGGGGGGAGGGAGGTAGGGAGAGGGGGAATGGAGGGGAGGGTCAGCAATTTAACCTTTGACCCAACAACAAATAAGAGGCATGTAAGTTCTCGAATTGCTCTCCAAAGAAGGGCTCCTGTGGTGGATTGGGGTTCTTTTGTGTCACCACTGTTTGGGTCTGACTAACGGGGCTGGAAGCTGTGACGGGAGCATGGAGTACGACAGGAGCAGTGGATGCACTCATGATACTCACTGAGTATTATAAGTTATTATTCACATGATATGGAGAGAAGAAAGTCACCAAATCGACCACTCTGTTTGGTGCTTGTTTGCATGATGTCACTATTACTGTATCCACTATGTGGATGAAGTTAAAAGTACTATACTGTATGTCAGTAGCGTACTGCATGTTGTTGTCTTCAATCTAATGCAAAGCCCATTGAACATAAGCCATGATGCATGTTAGGCTATATACGTACACTACATGACCAAATGTATGTGGACACGTGCTCGTCGAACATCTCATTCCAAAATCATGGGCATTAATATGGAGTTGGAAGCACAGAATCATCGAGAATGTCGTTGTATGCTGTAGCGTTAAGATTTCTATTCACTGGAACTAAGAGACCTAGCCCGAACTATGAAAAATGGCCCCAGACCATTATTCCTCCTCCACCAAACTTTACAGTTGGCACTATGCATTGGGGCAGGTAGCGTTCTCCTGGCATCCGCCAAACACAGTTTTGTCTGCTGGACTGCCAGATGGTGAAGAGTGATTCATCACTCCAGAGAACGCTTTTTCACTGCTCCAGAGTCCAATGGCAGCAAACTTTACACCACTCCAGGCGCCGCTTGGCATTGACCATGGTGATCTTAGGTTTGTGCACAGTTGCTCGGCCATAGAAACCCATTTCATGAAGCTCCCGATGAACAGTTATTGTGCTGAAGTTGCTTCCTGAGGCAGTTTGGAACTCTGTAGTGAGTGTTGCAACCGAGGACAGACAATTTTTACTCACTACACGTTTCAGCACTCGCCGGTCCCGTTCTGTGAGCTTGTGTGCCCTACCACTTCGCGGCTGAGCCGTTGTTGCTCTTAGACGTTTCCACTTCACAATAACAGCACTTACAGTTGACCTAGTCCAGCTCTAGCAGGACAGAAATTTGACGAACTGACTTGTTGGAAAAGTGGCATCCTATAGCGGTTCCACATTCAATGTCACTGAGCTCTTCAGTACGGGCCATTCTACTGCCTATGTTTGTCTATGGAGAATGCATGGCTGTTTGCTCAATTTTATACACCTGTCAGCAACGGGTATGGCTGAAATAGCCGAATCCACTAATTTGAAGGGGTGTTCGCATACTTTTGTATATATAGTGTATGTAAAATTCCCATGGATGCTCAGAGATCGAATGCGGGACTGTGTCTGAGCTCAGGCAGCCTAGCCTTTGGTCAGGGCGCTACCAGTGGAAGTCTTTTTAACTTCCTCCCACTGAGAGATTATTTAATGCTTCTTTAAACACAGGACCTTAAAGAGAGCCAGAGCCATGCTCTGGAGGCATCGCAAGAGCACAACATCTTTTAATGATTGAAACAAAACCCGTCTCTACCTCTCTCTGTTACATAGTTAACCCTGTTTGTCTGTCCATCAGTCCATTTCAAATAATACTGTATGTCTGTCTGTCTACCCTGCATTTGTTAGCGCCAGTAATAAAAGTGCAAACAGAAATCCCTCTGATGTTGAAATGTTGTGTTGTCTTTGAAAATGGCTTATTTGAAGGGGGGGGGGGGGGCTGAAGGTGTTTCTTCAGAGCGATTGAGCGGAGATGTTGGACAAGCCCTAATAAAGCCTTGCAGTTTAGACTGAAAGAGTGATTTGGCCCATACTGAACTGGAGTTTAGACTGAGAGAGTGTTTTGCCCCATACTGAACTGGAGTTTAGACTGAAAGAGTGATTTGGCCCATACTAAACTGGAGTTTAGACTGAGAGAGTGATTTGGCCCATACTGAACTGGAGTTTAGACTGAGAAAGTGTTTTGGCCCGTACTGAACTGGAGATTAGACTGAGAGAGTGTTTTGGCCCATACTAAACTGGAGTTTAGACTGAGAGAGTGTTTTGGCCCATACTGAGCTGGAGTTTAGACTGAGAATCTGCACTGATCCTAACACCATACTCAAATTAAGACTGAAATATTTAATGGTCCTAATAACACACTGGGGGCCAGACGGAGAGAGTGTGCTTATTCTAGTACAACACTAGAGTTTCTCTGTCTAATATTGTACTGAATTTTCTCTTTCTTGTAGACTAATGAATTCAGAGTCCAGGCAGGGCTGAGGCTGAATGACCTGATGTAAGTCAGACCTGGTGTGATTCATGGCTTTCTTCCTGTGCTGTGCTCCTTTCTGGTTTCCTTCTGTACCCGGCCTTATTGCTGCTGCCACAGACAGAACCACTCATTTCTATGGGTCATTAAAAGACAGGGACAGAACAACTAGTTTCTATGGGTCATTAACAGAAAGGGACAGAACCACTAGTTTCTATGGGTCATTAAAAGACAGAGACAGAAACACTAGTTTCTATGGGTCATTAACAGACAGGGACAGAGCCACAGAAAGGGACAGAACCACTAATTTCTATGGGTCATTAAAAGACAGGGACAGAACAACTAGTTTCTATGGGTCATTAACAGAAAGGGACAGAACAACTAGTTTATATGGGTCATTAAAAGACAGGGACAGAACAACTAGTTTCTATGGGTCATTAAAATACGGAGACAGAACCACTCATTTCTATGGGTCATTAAAAGACTGGGACAGAACAACTAGTTTCTATGGGTCATTAACAGAAAGGGACAGAACCACTAGTTTCTATGGGTCATTAAAAGACAGGGACAGAACAACTAGTTTCTATGGGTCATTAAAAGACGGAGACAGAACCACTAGTTTCTATGGGTCATTAAAAGACAGGGACATAACCACTAGTTTCTACGGGTCATTAAAAGACAGGGACAGAACAACTAGTTTCTATGGGTCATTAACAGACAGGGACAGAACAACTAGTTTCTATGGCTCATTAAAAGACAGGGACAGAACAACTAGTTTCTATGGGTCATTAACAGACAGGGACAGAACAACTAGTTTCTATTGCTCATTAAAAGACAGGAACAGAACCATTAGTTTCTATGGGTCATTAACAGACAGGGACAGAACAACTAGTTTCTATGGGTCATTAAAAGACAGGGACAGAACAACTAGTTTCTATGGGTCATTAACAGAAAGGGACAGAACAACTAGTTTCTATGGGTCATTAAAAGACAGAGACAGAACCACTCATTTCTTTGGGTCATTAAAAAACAGGGACAGAACAACTAGTTTCTATGGGTCATTAACAGACAGGGACAGAACAACTAGTTTCTATGGGTCATTAACAGACAGGGACAGAACAACTAGTTTCTATGGGTCATTAAAAGACATAGACAGAACCACTCATTTCTATGGGTCATTAAAAGACATAGACAGAACCACTCATTTCTATGGGTCATTAAAAGACAGGGACATAACCACTAGTTTATACGGGTCATTAAAAGACAGGGACAGAACAACTAGTTTCTATGGGTCAATAACAGAAAGGGACAGAACCACTAGTTTCTATGGGTCATTAAAAGACAGGGCTGAACAACTAGTTTCTATGGCTCATTAACAGACAGGGACAGAACAACTAGTTTCTATGGGTCACAGACTGGGACAGAACAACTAGTGTCTATGGGTCATTAACAGAAAGGGACAGAACCATTCGTTTCTATGGGTCATTAAAAGACAGGGACAGAACAACTAGTTTCTATGGGTCATTAACAGACAGGGACAGAACAACTAGTTTCTATGGGTCATTAACAGAAAGGGACAGAACAACTAGTTTATATGGGTCATTAAAAGACAGGGACAGAACAACTAGTTTCTATGGGTCATTAAAATACGGAGACAGAACCACTCATTTCTATGGGTCATTAAAAGACTGGGACAGAACAACTAGTTTCTATGGGTCATTAACAGAAAGGGACAGAACCACTAGTTTCTATGGGTCATTAAAAGACAGGGACAGAACAACTAGTTTCTATGGGTCATTAAAAGACGGAGACAGAACCACTAGTTTCTATGGGTCATTAAAAGACAGGGACATAACCACTAGTTTCTACGGGTCATTAAAAGACAGGGACAGAACAACTAGTTTCTATGGGTCATTAACAGACAGGGACAGAACAACTAGTTTCTATGGCTCATTAAAAGACAGGGACAGAACAACTAGTTTCTATGGGTCATTAACAGACAGGGACAGAACAACTAGTTTCTATTGCTCATTAAAAGACAGGAACAGAACCATTAGTTTCTATGGGTCATTAACAGACAGGGACAGAACAACTAGTTTCTATGGGTCATTAAAAGACAGGGACAGAACAACTAGTTTCTATGGGTCATTAACAGAAAGGGACAGAACAACTAGTTTCTATGGGTCATTAAAAGACAGAGACAGAACCACTCATTTCTTTGGGTCATTAAAAAACAGGGACAGAACAACTAGTTTCTATGGGTCATTAACAGACAGGGACAGAACAACTAGTTTCTATGGGTCATTAACAGACAGGGACAGAACAACTAGTTTCTATGGGTCATTAAAAGACATAGACAGAACCACTCATTTCTATGGGTCATTAAAAGACATAGACAGAACCACTCATTTCTATGGGTCATTAAAAGACAGGGACATAACCACTAGTTTATACGGGTCATTAAAAGACAGGGACAGAACAACTAGTTTCTATGGGTCAATAACAGAAAGGGACAGAACCACTAGTTTCTATGGGTCATTAAAAGACAGGGCTGAACAACTAGTTTCTATGGCTCATTAACAGACAGGGACAGAACAACTAGTTTCTATGGGTCACAGACTGGGACAGAACAACTAGTGTCTATGGGTCATTAACAGAAAGGGACAGAACCATTCGTTTCTATGGGTCATTAAAAGACAGGGACAGAACAACTAGTTTCTATGGGTCATTAACAGACAGGGACAGAACAACTAGTTTCTATGGGTCATTAAAAGACAGGGACAGAACAACTAGTTTCTATGGGTCATTAACAGACAGGGACAGAAAAACTAGTTTCTATGGCTCATTAACAGAAAGGGACAGAACAACTAGTTTATATGGGTCATTAACAGACTGGGACAGAACAACTAGTTTCTATGGGTCATTAACAGAAAGGGACAGAACAACTAGTTTATATGGGTCATTAACAGACTGGGACAGAACAACTAGTTTCTATGGGTCATTAACAGAAAGGGACAGAACAACTAGTTTCTATGGGTCATTAACAGAAAGGGACAGAACAACTAGTTTCTATGGGTCATTAACAGAAAGGGACAGAACAACTAGTTTCTATGGGTCATTAACAGAAAGGGACAGAACCACTAGTTTCTATGGGTCAATAAAAGACAGAGACAGAACCACTCATTTCTATGGGTCATTAACAGAAAGGGACAGAACAACTAGTTTCTATGGGCCATTAACAGACAGGGACAGAACAACTAATGTCTATGGGTCATTAACAGACAGGGACAGAACAACTAGTTTCTATGGGTCATTAACAGACAGGGACAGAACAACTAGTTTCTATGGATCATTAACAGACAGGGACAGAACCACTAGTTTCTATGGGTCATTAACAGACAGGGACAGAACCACTAGTTTCTATGGGTCATTAACAGACTGGGACAGGAGCACACATTTCTTTGGTCATTGAATGCTTTCCTTGTAATCACACACAGGCACATCACAGTCATAAGTAATTCAGCATTGATAATATATTTATAACACAGAAATAAGTATATTACTTGACTGAACTTTCACACAATTCTTGTACTTTGGTCAAGTTATTATACCCAAAGTGACGACATCTGAAACATACAAGTAAAATATGTGTGCATGCGTGTGTGTGTGTGTGTGTGTGTGTGTGTGTGTGTGTGTGTGTGCGTGTGCGTGTGTGCGTGTGTGTGTGTGTGTGTGTGTGTGTGTGTGTGTGTGTGTGTGTGGTGTGTGTGCGTGCGTGCGTGCGTGCACGTGTGTGCGTGTGTGTGTGCGTGCGTGTGTGTGTGTGTGCGTCTTGATTAGGTTTAGGTGATTCTTTTTCCCTTTCATGTGTTTTTAGTCTCCTGTGCTTTGTTCCATTTCTTAATTACAGTAGTCTTCTCCTGTGAGAGTAGATAACCCCCTCCCCACATCCAGCAGCATCCCATTAGCTCTGGACTGATGCTGTCTTTCTTAATACCTTTATACAATTAAAATAGACAGAGATCAAAAAGATACCAGAGCCTTACAAGGGAGATGTTTTTCACAAAATGCAGATTGTGTTATTGATGGCTGCCCATTTGGAAATCATTATGAGACAAGGAGTAATCTGTGAAGCTGCCTCAGCATTCAGAGTAGAACACCCCTCCCTATGGTCTTTCAACCAAGTGTCAAAGTTAGTTTTAACTTCTTAAAAACAAAGTCCACCCTGAACTAACTACTTTAATAATGCTTTAGTTAATTGGATGCTCTTGGCTATACTGTAAGTATATTAGAAAAGAAAGTGTGTATTGCTCTGTAATGGGGCTATTTATTGTGAGGTTATATGGTGTTGGTGGGAGATAGTATGTAATTGAACTTGACGTGCCAGTTTCATGCATTTTTTCCCCCGTTAGAATTGTGTTAAACATAACTAACTCTCTCATGTTTTCTCCAACACTTTTCGTGAAGGGATACTGAAACTAGGAAGTGTTTGTCAAGGTGCACTTGCTGCAATTCTCAGTCAACTTCCCTGGCGCAGGGCATTAATTTTCGTGTCCCAGACCTCTGAAGGAGCAGCTATGTGCATTCATCTTTAAGTGAATTTTGCCTTGTGTAGTATCAAATAAGCCCTGCATGATAATTCATGTATGAATTAATCAACATTTGTAATAATATGATTCATTATTTCATTGAATATCAATTAAAAATGTGATTTTATGATTGCTATGATTATTATTATTATCACCATTTGTGAAATTGTAACGTTAGTCTACTGACATATTTCATGTAAAAAATAAAAAAAACACACACACACATTCAGAAAAGTAAAACAAAACACTGCTTTTTAATGTATTTTTATAATGACAGACTAGTAGCCAACCATGCCACTCTCTGCCAGTACCCTCGGAAATACAATTTGGGGGCCAAAATAATTGTAACTTTTTCAGAAACAATGTGGAACCACCAACCTAGTCCTATGAACCATCATTAGCACAACATTCCACTCATCATTGGTGCCAATTAGTAGGTTGCGAACAATCAATTTGGATCTTAGCCAAGCAGGAATTTCATGAATTTCACATAATTTCAAAAGTATACCCCCATTTGGAATTAACTGTAGGCTAATTTAAATGGAATTTATCTAAACTTGGCAATAAATCACCTCTTTAGAAAGAGCTATTTGGACATTTTGAAGTTGGTAGTTAGATTAGCAGGTGGAGAGTGACAAAATACACATGCAAGGGAGAAGAAGATGAAACATAAAAGTGTATTTCATTACATCAATGAAATCGTTTGATATCATGAAATCGAGTCCCATATTAGCCCACTCCTCCAAAGCTTGTATAGCAGCAGCGGAAATGTTCCACTATGAGGCGTGTATTCACACTTACAACACGATAAACAGCGTTTCCGTGCCATTTCATATTATATCAAAGATTGATGATGGTCGGTTTACTAAACTGGGAGTTTGTTGGAAGTGATTCGTAGCAGCATATTATATTCTAGCATGTCACGAATCCAGTGTAGGCCCAACCAAATGAGAAGAAATGTGCGTGGAGTGTTGTCAATTTGATGATGCCTTGAAATAATTGTCACCAGGGGATTTGCCGACACAGCAATCTTTAGACAAAAGAGGGCTATATGCACTGGTGTATTGGTTCCATAGTCAACGACTGAACCAGCCTTATTGACTTTGACTTCAACAGCACAGACGCATGAGGAGGAAGGTTAAAATCAGTATGTCTGATGGCGAAACAACAGAGCAAGATAACGTCCTGAATGTTCATAAGAAATCGGCAAGATTGTAAGTTGTTTTTTGAGCACGAGAGAGAACAGTTGTCAGACCTGGCGAAGTCAAATCCCATTTAATACAAATAAGACTTATTATTGAGACGATTTGAGCTTGAAAATAAACATAATCGCAATATCACATTTCATACACGCCCGCAGACATGCCCGGTGCGACAATGTGTAATGTATAAGACAGCAGCATTATACCAGACAGGGAACGCAGATGATAAATATGCATGTATTCAATTAAGGGTATTACACAGGGGTTGATTTGCATAAGGATTTATGAGCTCAACATGCCTCTTCATATTTGTGCTATAAAACGTTAAAATCAACGCAGGCTTTCTGTGCTTGGAAGAAACAGGTATTATGGGCTATGGGTTATTATGGGCTATTATGGGCTATGCTACTTTTAAGACCCCCGCCACCACAAGGGTTTCTCCCTATATGCAACAGAGCAACTGCAACTAACTAGAGATATGGTGGGAAAGGTAAATAAAAATGAGGCAAACGTGTAGGCTAATTGTGAAATAGTGTAGTGATAATTTGATCATGATTAATTAGCCTATGGGTAACAATATTTGTATTACTATAATATTATGATTAATGAGATGATCATAATCATGATTATTAGGCCTATGTCATTATTGCTGTTTTGACGTCTTTTAGCCGGCTATATAGTAGCTGTTAAAAGTTGAAAGATAAAGCGTGGAAAAATATATATAAAGACTATTGTTTTCCCCATAAAAGTCGGGAGTGTTAGAAAGATCAAGTTTTCTGCTAAGTGGATTCTGGACTCTCTTCATACAAGCTATTATAGGTGGGGATTTTCCATTGTTTAAATCTGAGACAGAAATCGAACAAATAAGGGCAAAAGTTGGTGCCCTGCTATTTAATTTCTTGTCGTTTCCTTTGCCATCGATGAAGAATAGGCTATTCTATAAAATGTGATGGTTTCAAAGGGGAACAGTGTGCCAAGGTCTTGACACTATCCTTGTTTTAAGAAACACAATTCTGTGTCTGTGATGTCATTTTCTCACACAGATCTCAGGGATTTTCTGTCGCCCATTATTTTCCTGAACAAGGCAAGTCCTCCTCTGATGACGAGGTCCAAACTCCCCTCCCAATTAAGATCACATAGCTAATTAGAAGAGCGCATCCGGAGTAGAGGCTTAAGACTACGGCCAGGGACAGCAGCGTCACCCACCACGCAACACTGGTTTGCAACTGGAGGAAATGAGCAGGGAAGTCTTGAGTCTAAACGGGAGTACCATTGAAATCATTCATATTGAAGTGTGTGTCCTTAGAACAGACACATCTTCAATTTGGGAGATTCTTCATTTAACCTAAATGACTCGCGCTGCACGAGGTGGATTTTGTTCACTTTCTGTCACACACTTTGGAGTGCCTGCGGTTGACACGGGCAAATTGTTGTTTTTAAATGACTGAAGAAAAATGCCTCTGAGTTGGAGGCCTATTGTGAGAACTTGTTGTTGATTTGATTTATTTTGTATGGATTAAACCGATTCAATACGGGCCTTAATTTGTGATATCAATTTGCCCTTATTAAAGGCTTATGTTGCTGGTATTTGTAACATGATAGTATTTTTATTGAACCCTTATTTTACCAGTAGGTTTACTGAGAACACATTCTCATTTTAAAACAACGACCTGGGGAATAGTTACAGGGGAGAGGAGGGAGGATATAGATTAAACAAATCGAACACAACATTTAAATCTATACAGCATCACCGTGATGGAGCCTTCATTTCAAATGACTATTATTTCTTTCATTGTTCATTGAACGTCTTCTTACACTACAATATACAACCTGTGAACTTTATCGCAAGCGTTTGTCTTTCATTTTGGTGTGCTTGGCAGGCCTATATTTAAAAGGAACACCATTGACAACATGTAACTTGCATGTGACTTGCATGTTTCTGTCTCAAATGTCGGTCAGGAGCTGAAACGGGAGTGACTGAATAGGTATTAATGACTTATTGTCAGCGTATTGTGTAACTAGTTGTCTGGTGCTTCCTGCGGTTCCCATGACGCAGGATGCAGAGTCCCTAGGATGGAATAAAGTCATGGTGTCTCAGACGCCAGTGTGACATGCTCGAAACAGATGGTCCAACAGAGAAAGTAATGCAGGAGATCATGTAAGCTGTAATTTGTTAAATGTTATGAAATATAAAGATATAATAAATGGGTCAGGGTGGGTCAGAGAGAGAGAGAGAGAATTGAATTGAATTGAATTGAATTGAGAGAGGGAGAGAGAGAGAGAGAGAGAATTTAATTGAATTGAATTGAGAGATATGCATGAACGTCATGTGACAATGGTTTAACAAATCACCTTTAACCACACTCAAATCTTTGCAACACTGTCAAATCAATATTCCCGTTCTTCTTCTTTCCATTTTGTTTTAGACTAGATAAGCTCTAAACTAAAGGTATCCAGACATCTAATCAAAGTAGTCACAGAAAGGATGCGTCCAAACAGCATGACATGGGCAACCAACGAAAGAATACTCTGCATACTTCTTCCACAGCAGTAAAATAAGAATTCGACGATGTTGAAGAACCAATGAACATAAATCGTGGAACGTGACGTAATGGTCCCTGTAGAAAAGGCGCGGAGTGTATCTCAAGGCCAGAGATCGCTGAACAGTGATAGGGGCTGCCTGCTTGAGTCTTAATGTATAGTCTTAGTCGACTCCTCCTTCTCGATTACTCACATGCATCTTTCCTGGCAAAGAGAAAAAAATTACTAAAGGAAACAGCTTCTCTCAGACCTCCAACAGGATCCAAAAGCAACAACAATTCCAATTGCTAACGAGTTATAGCTTTTGTTTTGTTAAAAAGCATAGGCTACATGTAGATTTCCATAGCATCAATGCTGTTCTAACACCAACTTGGACAGTGTATTTTAGTTATGTGACAAACTGAAGAGGACGCAGCTACATGGAGATGCACGCGCCTACAATCTCAGACGCTGTTGTGTTCTTGATTTTTTTCTATTCCTTCGATTCGTGTGGAAATCATTTTAGTGTTACAGTGATGCAGGAGTAGATGATTCCAATAAAAGTAGCGACAGTGTCCATTGATCGAGTTAGTATTGGTCGGCGAAGGACTAATTCATTCGTTTACTAATGCCCTGCAAAATGTTTTAATCCAAATTCGCCTGAAGAAATAGGAGGGACCAGTAGCAGACCCATGCAACCGGGCTTCGATAGTTGGTATGTTTTTAATTCCTTAGGAATTATTTAGCAAATAGCATTTCTTCTCGCATGATAATGGAATAATATATTGGTATGCTGCATATAATTAATTAGCATTAGTAAAACGACGGATTCCGTCACTTTAATTAATGAATTATAGCCTATGAGAGAGAGATGCAGAGATTCGGATGATGATTTCCATTGGCAGATGATAGTGTGGAGAACACGTGTCCATTTTTGCCTCACATTTTTTTTCTGACCCGGAATTCTTACATGTCACACCAAGAAGGGAAATAATCTGACTGCCAATGCACGGGCTAGGTTTGCGTCTTATGGAAATCTTTGGTTGCAGATCTGAGGAAAACACGTATAATATCATCCCCTCTGCGGCAACGATGCTTTTCCACGGACTCCCTGGAGGCGACATGCACGGTGTTGTGGAAGAAATGGAGCGGAGAGGAAAGAGCGAATCCGCAGCTATCAGTTCGGCCATAGACATGGGAGAATCTGAAACGGTAGGCAACTGAACAGCCACACGCTGAGGGGCGATTGCAATCGAGAGTATAGCGAGCAGTTGTGTGCAAATATCATAATGAGCAGCGAAACGTTGATGCCCAAAATGCAGGAGCAGTGCACTATAAAATCATACTTGGGATATTAAAAAAGACTTGAGATAGGCTATTAAAACTTGTTGGACTAAGAAATAACTTACTTTTGGAGTGTATTGTTATTCTGAATATGTCTTAAACAATGTATGTATGATTGTGGAATTATTTTGAATCTGTATCACAAAACAATTTAGCGTAATCTAATAATAATAGGCTAATGAATTCATAGGCATATGCTAATCTGTTAATAGCAAATATCAGTGATGTTTTTACTATGCACACTCAAGTGTTTTTAAGCATGACATTGTTCTGGTGTTAGATATGTTGTGGATTTAAACGAAATCATAATGATATGAATGTTTCGTCATTTTCTACTTTTGAAATTGTACAACATTACACATTTATCAGTTCGTTGTGCAAAAGAGTATGCGGCCTATATGCAACTGATTATGCCCTTACAAATAAGGGTACATAGAGATATGTTTTACCTTTAGACTAAAACGTGCATGTGTTCAAATCTTGTTTGATAAAATGTAACTTCAGTTAAATTACAAATGAATTCGTTAGAATAGTAACAAATGGGAGGGGGGGGGTCTTCTTCCTATAACATTGGCATTCACTGTGTTGCCTATATTTGTTGCCTAGGCCTAATGGGGGGGGTAGAAGTGCTTTGGTCTTTGGTCTGTTTGGCTATATGTGATAATGTATTCGTATTGTGATGCATTTCCTTGTCTTGTTATGTGGTTTTAGCCAAATCAAAGTTTTAAGACAAATTACATTAGCTGAGGTGAACGTTTTAGCATCCCCCCCCCCCCCATAATAATAATAGTCCCAAAAGTGTTTTTAAGAAATGATCATTTTCATGAAAGTTTTTAAAAGAGGTAAACCATTTTAGAGAATAGGCCTAAAAAGAATGAAGTGTCTGTGTTTGTAAGTGTGTTTTGATTTGATTGGGATTTCTGACATCGTAAATCTTGGTGCGAGTACGCCGTTTTATTTCGAGGAATACAGGCTACATAACATGTGCTTTGTTGTTGTTTATGGATTAATGTTTCACTTTTAAATGCCCAAAATGTTTAGAACAAGATATGCTTTGGTCTAGAATAGGATACAGTTAGCCTAGCTATGGGCCTGTAAACTTGCATATTTTAATTGATGTGAAAAAAATATTCCTTCATTTCTAGACTAACTAAATATCCCTGTACTATGCGTTGCAATGGCATCAGTCAGATATTACAATATGTTCATGCAAAACATCATATTTAAAAGAAGGTCTGATAAAAAGGAGCATATCATCGGGCGGGAAATTAAATCTTATTTCGATATGGGTGTTTGATGACATGTGGTTGGTCTGTGTTTTAAGTTTGTGTTTGTTTGTCTTTTAGAACATGCAGTGCATGAACAGTGACAGGGTGGCTCTGTGCGCGGGCTGTGGAGGGAAGATTGCTGACCGCTACTATCTGCTCGCCGTAGACAAACAGTGGCACATGCGCTGTCTCAAGTGCTGCGAGTGTAAACTCAACCTGGAGTCCGAGCTCACCTGCTTCAGTAAAGACGGAAGCATCTACTGCAAGGAGGATTATTACAGGTAACTCCATAAACTCCGCCACATGTAAAAGTGTTTGGTGGTTATGAAGAATAGCAAACGTTTGAAGTCAGATTTGCCCTAAAAACAGTCACCCCTGGACACATGATATTTAATTTGGGTATTACAACACCATATAATAGGCTTTAATGTAGTCTATAGCGTGGCCATACTACAGAGCTTCGACAAAACATTAAAAGTGCCCTTGCGCAAAACGCATTACATCTGGCCCGTGTGATAGTTTCAAAGTACTTTACATAATTCTGTTTCAAAGCGGGACTTGGAGTGGGTTTACATAGCTGCCAATGTACTGTGTGTGCTACTAATTGACGTGGTTAAGCCTCATTCACATCTAATCAAAATGTGTCCATGCACTGACTAGGTTCTGTCTTCTCTGCAGAAGGTTTTCGGTCCAGAGATGTGCCCGATGCCACCTTGGGATCTCGGCTTCAGAGATGGTGATGCGGGCCAGGGACTTGGTGTACCACTTGAACTGTTTCACCTGCACATCCTGCAACAAGATGCTAACGACTGGGGACCACTTTGGCATGAAAGACAGTCTGGTGTACTGTCGGCTGCACTTTGAAAATCTCATACAGGGGGAATATCAGACACATTTCAATCATGCGGATGTAGCCTCTCACAAAGGACTGGGACCTGCCAACGCTTTGGGACTATCCTACTTCAACGGCGTGGGGAGTGTGCAGAAAGGGCGGCCCAGGAAAAGGAAAAGTCCCGGGCCAGGAGCAGATTTAGCAGCCTACAATGCCGGTAAGACTACAGTGATAACGTTTCCATTTAATATAAGCCTTTTCAGAACAACGCCATATTGACTCAATGGCCACTCCCCCTAATCAAAAAGTTTTCATTGCGTATGACAAAATTACATCACTCTGCAATTTATAAATATTGCCAAGGCCTGCTATTAACAACGCAGGCCAACAATCATTACAGGTTGGGACTTAAAAGCGCAGGCGAGTTTTTATCCGAACGATTTTAAGCATGGTAATCATTTAAATAGAGTAACTTACTTGTTCTCAATAATATATAATCTGCATTCGATGCAACGACAATTTTATATAGATGTTGCATGCTTTTAGGCTAATGTGTTTGTTATCTCAATCGTGACAGTTCTTTCTCATTCAAATAGAGAGGTGCAAAACATTTCGCCCTCATCATTGCATCAGTTAATCTCCAACGATTTAAATAGGCTATCATAATCAATTGATGTTATGATATTTTGTTTTTTGCAACCAATATTTTCAAACCAATATTTCAATGACTTCTTTCTGTTCATTGATTTAAGCTATAGGCTATTATTTCTTAGGCCTAAAAGGCACATGGGGCCTATAGCAGAAGACACGTAGCCAATTATTTGATTTGACTATACAGAGTTGTTTTTTAATGTTCATGTTCTTTACCTCCATGGACGTTCCGATTTTGTTCATGTCAGAAAAGTATCTTAGCCTAAAGGGTTGTAATATTGCATATCTTATTTGTGCTCTGGAGAAACTCAACACCAAATGTGACCATCATTGTAGGCTACACTGTCGTTGGACACATCTGAGTTCATTTAGGCCTAATATTCAAAACATTTGACATCATTTCTCAGACGAAATTATAACATGGTGGTTTACCAAATTGCTGCCGATTATTCATCCGAAATCCCTCTCTCTACAATTCAATTGCAATTCAACAGTGTGTAGCAGGGCAGTTTTATCCATAACATTTTTCCTCCTGTCCTCTGAAAAATGTTTTTGAAGTTCCGGCTTTCGCCTTAGCTATTTTCCACTTGTCAGGCTCTATAGACGTCTAAAGTTCCCCTTCTCGCCCCGTTGCGCGCTCGGGGACCGGTTGGTCTGGGACGGGGCCAGGATGGGTGTGCACTACAAGAGATCAATGAGACTTGATGAGTTATCCAGTAGTGATTGTGGCCAATGAGCAGTTGTTGCAACAGCAAAATAATTTATATCATCAAGAAGGCCCCTTCAATAAGCGTCCTTGTCTTCTTGTATCGACATTTGTGTCTTGGGAATGAAACATTGCTGTCAGTTATTGTGTTATTAAACTGTTTGCAGGTGCATTCCATCCAGCTTTCGTCAAATAAGTCAATCGTAGAATACAACATTGACAAAGGACAAGGTGAATCGATCTACCTTCAGGATATTATCCTACAGGCTATTCAAATAGGCGTATATAAAATCACTTTTCTATTTAGGCCTACGCATCACTAGCCCGTGTGTCATCATTCACTTGGTCATATGAAGATTTTCCACATGGTTCATCATCTGATTGAGTCACCATACTTTTTCATCCAGTAAACCCAAGTAGCATGTCTCACAACATCTAAGCGAGAAGGGAGGGGGTGGGGTCTCTACTGCCCTCTACTGTTTACGGATTGGGCCACTGACTGCTATGCAGATCAACCCTACTGTATTTGATTAATAAACAACGTATTTAAAGTAGGCTATTGACTAAAGTCACCTAACAATCTTTCACAAACGAAATCGACGTTGTGCTTTAGTAAACATCCAATACGTTTCTGAATGTGTTGTGGTCTGCAGAAGCAAACCTATACATTATTTCCAGCTGTTGTCCGAAAGGTACTCATCAGCCTATCAATAGCGTTTGAGAATTTGCGAACGAGAAATACTTTTTACGTATGTATGGTGTTTGTGGTGTATTGTCTGAAGTGTTATTCTAAGAAATTTGAATGACTAATATTTATTGTATGCAGCATTGAATATGTCTGAACTGTTATGAATAGATAGCAACACTTAAGCATTTGCCAAGAAAATACTGTCATGGAAATGTGTCATGTTTTTGCGTCCACGATTCGATTATCTAAGACAGAATATAGCATATGGCAATTAATATGACCACAGCCATCACACAATTAGCGTTATTATTAGTAGTAGTAGTAGGCCTAGTACTAGTTGTAGTAGTATCAACCTATAATAATTAGACTATTTTTATATTTTATTTTACCCGTTTTATGTGCTTATTATTTCAACTCAATTCATGGCATTTTTATTTCGCAAACTGCCAATGCGTATTTCACAGACACTCCTGCCAATACTAGCCAGAAGTAATTCACATGCACATATTTTAATTGGTTGATATCTTACACAACCCGCCTATGACACCATATAGTGAGTGCTGCTTAATGTATGTGAATGTAACACTGGCTATCGCCCTAAAAATGTGTCATTGTTAGAAGTCAATGTTCATGTTAACACTGACATATACAAATATCACAAATACATCAAATATGTTACAAATATAATATAATATTTGGATTATGGTACTGGGTGGTGTAAGGGCCTTATTAGACATTGCTGTTCAATAGTAAGGCTGTGGTTGAATTTACAATCACTGTTCAATTATACCTATGATTTTCATGTTTGTATTCCTCGCCACGCTCTCTACCCAACGTTTCATTACTAAACCAATTTTAAAACATGGCATTAAAAGCCAGCTACACTCACTGCTGGGCTGCATATAAGCCAGCATGTTGCTGATTTTATTAATGTATCAATTCAATACATAATGTAGACAAATACATAACATGGTCATGTTTAACTTATCCACTTGTTTGTGAATGAAACACCATATTCAGGTGGACTAACCAACATCTAATCTGTGTGTGTGTGTGTGTGTGTGTGTGTGTGTGTGTGTGTTTGTGTGTGTGTGTGTGTGTGTTTGTGTGTCTGTGTGTGTGCATGTGTGTGTGGTGTCCTCCAGCACTCAGCTGTAATGAGAACGACGGAGACTCTATGGACAGGGACTCTTACAGCTCCAGTCAGAAGACCAAGCGCATGCGGACCTCCTTCAAACACCACCAGCTGAGGACCATGAAGTCCTACTTTGCCATCAACCACAACCCAGATGCCAAGGACCTGAAGCAGCTAGCCCAGAAGACTGGCCTCACCAAGCGTGTACTACAGGTTAGACACACACCTATACTGTATTGTTCCTCATATTCAACAAAATGAGAAAAACTATACACAAATGGAAAAATTAAAAATGTTCTTGTGTATTACGATGGCAACACAATTGAATAATGGGATGTTAAAATTAAACGAGTAACAAAAGGGACAATTTTCTATTTACATTTCCAGATAGGAATTGTATGGAGTGGGAGTAGTAAAAACAGTCTGTACTGTTTATTATGGGGAGCGGGGAAGCATAACAGAGAGTGCTTGATTTCCACAAAGACGACAGCAAATTATCTAGGGGACTGAAGAAAAAAATGAGACAAAAAGGTTTCTGAACAAAAATTCTGTAAAAATCGCTCCGCTTTAATTAACGCTCCCAGAAAACAAAGCAGTCATTTTGCTTTGATGCGTTCTATTTTTCATGCCTGTTATTCCAGTTGAAACCTTCCCTCTGTCTTTTCCCCACGGTTCCATCACTAACAGTCGCAACGATGTTGCCTTGCTGTGGTACACAGGTCTGGTTCCAGAATGCTCGGGCCAAGTTCCGGCGGAACCTGATGAGACAGGAGAACACGGGCGTGGACAAGACCTCAGACGGCTCCACCCTGCAGGGGGGCACACCCTCTGGCCCCGCCTCAGAGGCCTCAATGAGCCCCTCCAGCACACCCACGACCCTGACGGACCTGACCAACCCCACCATGCCCACCGTCACCTCCGTGTTAACCTCTGTGTCTGGCAGCATGGATGTTCACGAGTGCAGGAGCCCATCGCAGACCACCCTGACCAGCCTGTTCTGACGCCCTCTCACCACCCTCACAGACTGCCCTTCAGCTTCCTCTGATGTCCCCAACCCTTTAAGCAAACACCCTGACCAGCCTCTCCCCTGACCCGACCGCCCCCCCTCTCGACTCTGTCCACTCGGAACCTAAACACAGACCTTTGACAGAGACATTGAATGGACTAGTAAAATTAAGGTAAAGGAAAAAGGCTCTTACTTTTACTCTGAGCCCATTTTAGAATATTTGCATAGTGAGGCTGCAAAGCCTTGCAGAAGGAACCGTTGTTGTTATTCTGTTGTTGTTGTTGTTGTTGTTGTTGTTTTGTTGAGAACTGAAGAGACTTGATTTGCATTTTTCAGTGTTTACAGAATGAAACTTGGGGAAAAGAAAAAAAACTGCTTAATTTTGGAAATTCATTTTTTCCAGCACAATATTTATGTTGTTGTACAGGAGTCACTGTTAGGAAACATTGAGAAGGATTGTAAAATGATGGGAAATCTGAGATTAAACACAGGCTAAGATATCCTAAGACTGCAATGTGCCTTACACTCCATTTTATCTTCAATTGGCCCCAACATATCCAGACCTATTTCTCCCAGTAACATCGGATAGATACACATGTTTTGAACCAACAGAGAGTGTTTTGGATCAAGGGTATAGGAGTAAATGTGTGTGTCTGGTGCATGTGTCTGTGTGTGTGTCTGTGTGGGTTTGTGGTCTTAACTGCTGTTGAATAAATCAACAATTACATGTTTACACACACGCACACACACAGATCTGGCATATGATATCAGACGATAGGTTGAAATGAAACAGCCAATGAAAGCTAGTTTTGTTTTGAAATATTGTGATCTTACGATTTGCATTTATCTTACAAGAACAACAATTCTATACCTCATTTACATAAGAACTTGATATCAGTGAAGATGGTTTTGCTGGCTAAATCCTGCTGTGACATACAGTACACACTGGCATCCTAACCTCTTACCTCAACTCAGCTTCCACTGTTCAACACAACTGGGAATTTTGAATTGCAATTGGTCAAAATGATGTTTCCCTCAAAAGGAGTTAAAGCACTAAAAGCCAATATAAGGCTATTTTCAAGTGTATCGTTAATCAGACACAATGTTGCATGATATGTGTAGGCAACATGTCATGTCCAACCAAGAGAAAAGGCCAGCTATTTATATTTGTGTTACAGTAAATACCATAATTATCATAAGCTCTAATTGTGGGCTTCTGTTTAAGTTGTGCAACCATTTACTTCCAAAATCTGTTACATGAAACAACAGTCAGCTGGCTACAAATGTTTAATTTTCTCTTTTGTATACACTATCACAAGCCAGATATTTTACTCATGGGGAAAAAAAGATGCGTTTACGAGTGAGAATATGCAGTCATACGGTTCCTTCCACCTTCATCCCTCAAACACTACTACTACTACTACTACTACTACTACTACTACTACTACTACTACTACTACTACTACTACTACTACTACTACTACTGTACCAGCCACTGGTCTCCAATGATGTATGGTTATTGACTGAGGACTTACTGTTTTCCTGCACCTTCTTGTACAGATCCTGACCCTTCGATGTAGTCTTCAGTTCTGTAAGAAATATAAAAAATTAATTATAACTTATGTCATCCTTACAAATTTGTTCCTTCACGTCTGTGAGTTTTGTATTGCACCATTAAAAGCACTAACCTATTTTGCATTGCTCGACTAAAGCCTCATATTGAGATGGTCTGTCATCTATCTACTGTAGATGTATCGTCATGGGATCAAATCTGTCTCTACATATGCAGTCCCTTCCTTTTAGCATTCCAGGAATTCTGTGCTAGTGTGGCAGATCCAGTCTAGAACCATTATTGGAATTGCAGAAATGAGGGTCATGCGAGGCCTGCTCACATAACCATTCAGACCAGGGCCGACCGGCTTTTACATGAGCTAATGTTTTTTAGGGGAATTTACTTGGCCACAGACAGTTGAAGATCTGCCCTGAACTCTCACAATAAAGGCACGGTTTGGACCAACCTTTAAGCCCCTGACTGGTGTAAAACTGGTCACTTAGTATCCACCATGTTGGCTCCGAGTTATAGTATGTCAACAGGCTGGTGGGGCTACCATACGTGACCCGGGTTGCTGTACACGCTATGTCAACCAACCCGTTAACATTCAACAGTAAACCAACATAGTAACACCTACTCAGTGTGGACCAGAAAAGTTTACTTTATTAATAGCAACAAAACAAGCATCTCTAACCAAGAGACCGTTGATTACAGTTGGTAATCATAAAACATCTCTTTCGTGGGCAGCTTTCCCCTCTCAGCTGGGGCAATATGTGTCCAATTTTCTCATGGCACCAGTGACCGCCCATTCAGCTGAAACTAATAATATGAGGAATTTCATCTCTGATTGTAAAAGGCGTCCGCCTGGTTCCCAACCGAAACAGTTCGGAAGAGTTCGTGCATATATTATGACGACATTATGTGACGATTTTGTTCATTTTGGGCTTCGGTAAGTTTTATTTTTTATTCTCGGTTGTTTGGGCACACACAAATGTTTCTTGAGGCAAACCATAGTCGGTTGCCGAACTCTACGCCCCTTCGTCGGTGATTAGTCAACAGTAGGGATGCTTCAATAAAGTCTTTGTTGTCATTCAACGAGAGATGACTCGTTTTCATGCAATTTTTTTATTTAGAAATACTGCACCAAACATCTTAGTTCAATTTTTGAGTTATCTTAAATTCATTTTGACTATTTTGAGGAAGTGTATACTGGCTACGCCATCTCAAAATGGACAAACAGTACTATTGCCGCTTTTTTCTAGTTCTCAAGCGAATGTCTTATGGGAGTATGCAAGCACACTTGTTCGATTCACCTAGCCGACATTGGCTAGCCGCCAGTCGTACTGAAGCATGTTGAAGCCTTCAGTCCTTTCTAAAATAAATAGGAACTCCTTTTCTCTCAACAGAGGAAGCCTCCTCGCTGGTAGCCCAAATCTCTCTCAATAAACTCAGAAGGGCATTGGATAGCATGAATAAAGGTAAATCACCTGGATGGGACGGTGTTCCCCTTTAGCTCTGTTTAACATTTTGAAATCAATTAGGTCCACTATTGCTCAAAATGATTAATAAAGCCATTCACAAATGTTCATTTGAGATGTGAATACAGCACAAATTTTGCTTTTATTAAAGAAAGGTAAGGATGCCACCCAGTGTTCTCATTATCGCCCCCTATCTTTGATAAACACAGATGTTAAACTGTTTTTCTAAGTGTTGTGCTGTCCTGTCTCGAGACTTGGCCCACACAAACCGAAGAGCCTCAATCAACTATTACATATCTTAAATGCATAATCAGAAACATCATCTCCTTGGGCTGTTTTATCTCTCGATGCAGAAAAAGCTTTTGATTGACTAGAATGGTCATACCTCTGGTATGTCTTGGAACATATGGGAATTGGCTCAACTTTCATTAACATTTTACTGCAGTGGGCTAAATCTTGGTGTTTCTTGGTAGTCGTAAACAAATCTACTTTGAAACAAAGACATACACCTCACACATATGGCTATGGGCTTAAAAAAAGAAGACGCCTGTACCATGTCAGATATAGAGTTGAAATGTATTACATTTTGAGTTTGCATCCCAATATTACACTTTATATACATCACAGAAGACTGAAATATAACAAAACTGTTTGACATAGAAACTTTAAAAAAAGTAATGTTTATGAATGATGAAATTATGAAAAATACTAATAACATTCCACCCATGGGGCAACTAGGTTATTTGACTGCAGGAAAGGGCTACTATGATTTAAATACACTATGTCACGTTCGTTGTACTGATGGGACCAAGGCGCAGCGGGAATGTGTAAACTCATCTTCTTTTATTATGAAGAAAAACCAAAACAAACACTTAATCAAAACAACGACAAAGAAACAGTCCTGTGCGGCACACAGCGACACAATACGGAACAACTACCCACAAAAACCCATGAAAAAACACCCCTACTAAATAGGACCTTCAATTAGAGGCAACGAGGAACAGCTGCCTCCAATTGAAGGTCAACCCAATAAACTAAACATAGAAATAGAATAACTAAACACAGACATAGAAATAGACTAACATAGAACATTAACCAAAAAAAAAAACGAAACACATAAAACAAACACCCCCTGCCACGTCCTGACCAAACTACAATAACAAATAACCTCTTTACTGGTCAGGACGTGACACACTATGCCAATTCCTCAACCATAGTTATAACAGGCAATATCTGCTCTGCTCCATTCAGAATCACTAGAAGCAGCAGAGAAGGTGATTACATTTTTCATTTGCTATTTTTATTATCCCTGGCCCAGGCAATTCATCAATCAAAAGAAATAACAACAATTTCCCTAAAATCTACTGATCACTTCATATTATTATACGTTGGTGATATTTTACTTTATCTAGGCAATGTAACTCAATCGCTCCCAAACACATTGAAGACCATAGATAAATTCAGCTTAATCTCAAATTATAAAATGTATGGAACCAAATCAGTCCCACTGCCTCTCCAGTCCCCGATGGAGGACTCCATCTCTACTTATAGAATCCCAATTTTCCCATTTTAAATATTTGGGATCAGATATATTTCCTTCCTTGGATTAAACCATTGCCAGAAACTTTAACAGAACGCTCAAATCCATTCAAACCGACCTCAGTAGACGGACTAACATCTTATTGCTTTAACCGGCAGAATATCTATTGTAAAAATGAATATACTGCCACGGCTATATTTCTGGAGTTCAATGCTTCCCATGTCTCCCCCTTCTGGTTATTGGGATAAAATCCATAGTGCGGTTTCAAAATGGATATGGCAAGGTAATCTAACCTGGATAAAAGTAACACATTTACAAAGAGAAAAAGATATACAATTTCTGGGGGATTGGAAATGATGCAGACAATTACATTGATGGAATCTGCAATCTACCTGCGCTATTAAAGCTGATCTACCCCCTAAAAAAATACAAAATTAAAATTAAAAGAAAAATAAATAGGGAAAGATGTGGCGGGACGATCGGTACCAAATGTAAATTGTATTTCCAGGCATTACCATTTTGGCCCATCCTAAATTGGTTTAGACATGATTATTCCTCCAACTGGCTGAGTATAGAAATAAAGATGGTGTCTCCTTTTGCCCTGGAAGAGGTGGTCTTCACTGATATATCTCTTAAACAATGTAAACTACGCTTTGGTCCTATTATTGCTAACACAATCTCTATTTGGTGCAACAATTAAAAACGATTTAACTGGGAATGAAAATGGCATGTCCATAGTCCAATATTTCACAATAATGCCTTGTGGTCTGGAGGGCAGCCTACTGCTTCCCCACACTGGTTCAAATGTGAAATCCATAACCTTACCAATATCATGGACAGTAATGGTTTGAGAACGTTCCAAGATTTGAAAGACACATACACATTACCAGACAACTCCTTTTTTTCTATATCTCCAACTTTGGTCAGCTATGCTGGCCTATGGAGTCCAATGGGGAACCCAATTACCGAACCATTCAATTATGGGATTTATAGATCAATTATCCGAGAGGACTGATCTCTAAAATGTATAAAGAACTTTTGGAAAGCTCATATTCTGAGCTAGCAATTGAAAAGATATGGTTCACCAATCTAAGTGAATCTCAACAACCCTTTAACTGGAACAGAATATAAAAAAATATGACCTTGGCATCCCGCAATCCAAGTCATCGACTTACACATTTTAAGTTAGTTCACAGACTATATTTAACACCAAGGAAATGTTTTACAATGAAATTGGCCCCATCTCCCAACTGTTCACTGTGTCCCTAAATCAGGTAGGCACATTCCTTCATATGTGGGAGTGCCCTGCAGTTAAATTCTTCTGCGACAAAATTACAAAATTCATTTTGAAGTGCATGAATGTAAATATTCAATGCGTTGTATCTATTATCTTACTTAATGATGATAGCTCCTTGAATCTCGCAATCAATCAGAGACAATTAATGCTGGCAGGCAGCACTGCTGCAAAAAAAACATGTTGGCTCTTAGATGGCAATCACCACTCTCTCCCAATTTGCCAGTGGATACAATTACTATTAGAAAGTATAACGTTAGAAATATCGACAGAGAGAATGAATGGTGCTAGTCAATGAGCAACCGAGACCTGGACAAATACACTTGACTCTGTAAAGAATCATCTCAGTTAACCTCAATGCATATAAATAAACAACTTATAAAGCCCAACTCATACTGTACATATACTACATGGCCAAAAGTAAATTAGAGGATTCCGCCATTTCAGCCACACCCGTTGCTGACGAGTATAAAATCGAGCACACAGCCATGCAATCTCCATAGAAAAAACCTTGGCAGTAGAATGGCCCATACTGAAGAGCAAAGCGATTTTAAAACCTCTACAGGATCGGTGTCCCCCCCGTGGGAGGGTTAAGGTAACGTGCGCCAATGTAATTAGCATGATGTTGTAAGTAACAAGAAAATTCCCAGGACATAGACATATCTGATATGGGAAGAAAGCTTAAATTCTTGTTAATCTAACTGGACTGTCCAATATACAGTAGCTATTACAGTGAAACAATACCGTGCTATTGTTTGAGGAGAGTGCACAGTTATGAACGTGAAAATGTATCAATTAACCAATTAGGCACATTTGGGCAGACTTGATACAACATTTTGAACAGTAATGCAATGGATCATTGGATCAGTCTAAAACTTTGCACATACACTGCTGCCATCTAGTGCCCAAAATCTAAATTGTGCCTAAACTGGAATAATACATTGTGGCCTTTCCTTGCATTTCAAAGATGATGTAACAAAAAAAGTGGAAGCAACAATAACAAAGCCATGAAGTAGTAATCCACACAAGCTCACAGAATGGGACCGCCGAGTGCTGAAGCGCGTAGCGCATAAAAATCATCTGTCCTCGATTGCAACACTCACTTCCGAGTTCCAAACTGCCGATGGAAGCATTGTCAGCACAATAACTGTTCGTCGGGAGCTTCATGAAATGAGTTTCCATGGTCGAGGAGCCGCACACAAGCCTAAAATCACCATGTGCAATGCCAGTCGTCGGCTGGAGGGGTATAAAGCGCGTTGCCATTGGACTCTGGAACATTGGAAACGCGTTCTCTGGAGTGATGAATCCCGCTTCACCATCTGACAATCCAATAAACGAATCTGGGTTTGGCGGTTGCCAGGAGAACGCTACCTGCCCGAATGCATAGTTCTAACTGTAAAGTTTAGTGGAGGAGGAATAATGGTCTGGGGCTGTTTTTCATGGTTCGGGCTAGGCCCCTTAGTTCCAGTGAAGAGAAATCTTAACGCTACAGCATACAATGACATTATAGACAATTCTGTGCTTCCAACTTTGTGGCAACAGTTTGGGGAAGGCCCAGTCCTGACAAGCAACCGTAGTTGCTAGGGGGGTGGGAATGGGTGGAAAACATGGTTTCAGGGTGTGGAACGGGAGGTGGGTGGTTGGATGGAGACATGTTGGATGGGTGGTTTTGGAGGAATGGGATGGGATGTTGGCTCACTTCTTTTTGTTTCTTTTCCTTTACATACTAAATGTATTACAACTTATTTTGTTACTCTAATATGATCATAATGATCAATACCTTTTTTCCTTTATTGTTGTTGCTTAGTGGCAGCTCAAAGGTAAATATGAAATGAACTGAATATTAAATCAGATGAATTTGTATATTGCACATGTAACCCCCCACCCACCCATCGAAAAAAAGGACAAAAAATAATAAGAATTGTAATATAAAATAAAGGTATGAGAAACGTCAACCTGAAAATATCAAGAAGGTTTACACTATTTTAGTTCTATACATATACATTTAATTAGGGACTTGACCTTTTGAGAATAATGCCCATTATGTTATGTAAGCTCAACAGATTTGACCATACATACAGGTCCCATTGATATGTAGCTTTACTATAGAAATACATTGATCAGGAAATAATACTATCAGCCTCACAATCTCGCTCTCTAGTCAGGGCTTTTGCATTCTCATCAGTGATGGTTAGCATTGTGCCCTAAAACTGTTTCAGGAGTCTGAGTTGAAATGTTAATTGGCCGACATACTCACAGATGTCTGGTGAGCACACCTGGCTACTCTCGCACTTACAGCTCTCTCCGGCAGTTCTCCCCAAAACAATCAACACCATATGTGTGATTTTATATGGATCAGCTAATGTATGTGTGTGTGTGTGTGCGTGTGCGTGTGCGTGTGCGTGTGTGTGTGTGTGTTTGTGTGTACCTGTGCGCGTGCGTGTGTGTGTATTCATGAGAGTTTACATGTGTGTTTTGGTTCCTGTGTAAGTGAGAGACAGCGAGAGAAAGTGTGAGTGTGTGTGTATGCGTTTGTATACAAGTGTGTAGGTGTACGACAAGGGTATAATGGAGTGTGTTTCTCTGTTGTATTTTACATCCGTTCCATAGAATATTCAGTGCTAACGAAGGTAAACAAATAGAGGCAAGAAGCGGTCTGACATCTAATGGTGTGGCCAAGGCTGAGTATCAGATAATGGAAGAAATGCCGTTCAAATGGTAGAATTCAAGTGGCAGATAACGATTTTGGCTGCTTTGTTTCATGTTAATGTGTGATGTGAACCCACTGGTTCGTTTATCCAGTAATTACAAGAGAAGAAAATCTGAGGCCTGGCAACTATCATGCAGAAATAACAGAACAGCCTCATAACCAAATGTTTACTGTGTGTTAATGGATGCCTATGTCTGTTACAGAGGGACTGTTCTTTTAAGAACAATAAAATATGTTTTTAGGAATTTAGAACATTTAGGGAGAACGTTGACCTTGGAAAAAGTACTTTCATGTCTCCAGACCGGGCGCAGTATTCATTGCAACATAACAGAGAGAATGAGACTCTAGAGGCATACAGTTGAATGTCAGTAACACCATCTTTTGAATAAATACAACACAGACTGCTGCAATGCAGGTAACAAGGGCTACTTCCCTTTCTAAGTATTAGGTCACTGGTCTTCTTTCTTACTATACTCTGGCTTTGGCAGAGTTCTGGGTGTCCTGGACAGCGCCTGTCTTCCAGGCTGGTCCCCACCCAGCTTTCCCATCAGAGAGACTGCCAAGCTGGGGCTGCGGTGTACCACTGTTCGGCGTTAGAATCAGTCTCTGCAGAGGGTGCCCTGCCAATGTGTTGCCCAGATGTACCTTCACACTCACATAAAGCTCTGTGATAAAGGCTTTAATAGAAAGAGGCCGATCTTTAAAACACATGACAGGCTATATAGAAATAGTGGGCCCTATAAAGTTTAATATGCAATATTACTGCCGAATTTCACCAGCGTAAGTGAAGGCCTTCTCTTAATATTAACTATTTTCTTCTTTGAAATGGTGATGCAGGATCAAAATTTAACAGAAACGCCTGAAACATAATTTTCTACCCACTACATGTGTCTGATGCACAATATTAATGGCAGGCAACCTTCAAATTAACATGAAATCTCTATTCACACGACATCCTAGAACACTACTGGTTGGTCCAAAACTATGTATAAAACATATTCTGAAATGGGAGCCGCCTGTGTGTAGGTCCCTGCAGCTACTGCAGCTGGAAGTTCTACACACAGAGTGGAGTACAAGTTCGAAATTTATACAATCAACTCAAGCTGGAGTTTCACACATTGATTACAGCCTGAAGTTCTACTGAACATGCCACTGCTGCATATAGATCCCTTAAATCAACCCCAGGGAGGGCTGAACAGTCCTGCATGGAGTCCCACTATGTAATGGTGGACAAGTAGGACTATATATAGAAAGACTGATCTGTGCTAGTCTGAATATAGTGCACATGGTAGTTGCATAAAGACCGGAAAAGTTGCAGACATACTACTGAATGGAACGGTCCACAAAAGGGGAAGGACTATAATTTGTAAGTCCCTGATACAGAAATGACCGTAACATATTGAACCCTGGGGGGAAAAAAGAAAGAAAAATGGATGTAACAAACGAAGCTACTGTCTGTATACCCCAGCGTGGTTAAGAGGAGAGCACAAGGGGTCAGTCTATTGTTGGTGCTCTCAGTAGGGCTCCAGGCCCATGTGTCCTGCACGATCAAGCCCAGTCTGAGCCACTCACATAGGTCTTGAGCATAATATATTATGAAAATGAGATGCGGCCAGATTGCCATTCTGATTCCTCTGGTCATTATGTGTCCATTGAGGGCAGCTTTAGCCCCTTCTCTTGCACCCCGAGGCCCTCTCCATCTTAGGGCTAGCGGCTAATTAGCATGAGGAGGCCAGGCTAATGTGAAGACGGCTCTCTGTAATCACATTCACTCGATGGCTGAGGACGTGTGGAGAGATGAAATTAGAGTCATTAATTAGGCTTTGACACTCTGCCAAAGGTTCTCAATTTAGCCTTGTCACATCAATAAAAAAAGGCCTCTCCTCGGCCGCACGTGAGGTTGACCTAAAGGAGAGCGACGCGGGGGTATTACCAACAATTAAGACCAATTAGTGCAAGCAACCCTCCAATGGGAAGACACTCACACAAACATGCACAGATGTAGGATCTTAATTTGAGCCAGCTTGCTACAGCAGGAAAATAACAGGAAATACGAATTATTATGTGGATTATAATTAATGGACATTTTTGTAGAGGTTGATAGATTTTTTGAAAGGGAAAATCAAGACAGAAATTTCGAAGTGAAAATTACAAAATATAGAAGCCTTTTTAAACCTCAAATTCACTACAAGTTTTACATTTCCTGGGTGATCAAATTAACAGGGTGATCAAATTAAGATCCTACATCTGTAGGCCCTTATACACCTACAAACCTCCTAGGCTATGGGCTAGGCAGACTCACTGCACTGTGACTGGACCCCCACGCTACATTAAAGGGTCACTACATCTAAATCAAATTACATAACTTACTCATCAATTTACTATATGAGTGACACTTTACTACAGTACAAAAAAAATATATTTTAACAATTCACCAGGGAACTTTGTGAAATACTGTACTGAAAGTTTGACAAATATTTGACATTGCTGAGAAGGTAAACCTGCAATTTCTGGGGACATCCTCTAACGGGTGTTTTTCCTGACCTGAACTCTCATCACCCTTATCTGAAAGCAGAGCAACTTATTATAAAAAACACAAATGTTATGCAAAGCTCAACATCCCTCACCCTGACAGACAGACAGACAGACAAGGAGGGGAGCTCAAGGAGGGGAGCTCATTTAATCCAATCCAGCCATTACCATGTCTGTGGATGGGAGGAAAGGAAAGGACTGCCTAAACCAGAGGAAAAATATTTCTTCATTATCCTCTCACCCAAGTGACAAATCCTCTCTGAATGGAATGGAATGTAGAAGGTTCCCTGGGACAAGCCGGTCTCCTGCTCTATTTAGATACACACTGAAGTGCTGTCAGGGTGGCAGCGTGGTGCCTGGCGGAGCGCGGCAGGTTGGGGAACAGCGCTTAGCATGGAGTGGGATGGGAGCTGGGCTGCCTGCCTGGGAGCTTCCTGCCTGCCTGGCTGAATGGCTCTCCCTTTGGGCGCGGGCGTGCTGGCGGGTGCAGGCGCTGCACAGGCAGCTGTCAGCAGAAAGGTGGCATTTCCTGGGCTGACGCTGACAGAGGCTGTCTGCAGGCAGCGGGAGCGCAGCCAGACTGACATCCTGTTTATTCACAGATGACATCCTGGGCCGGGGATGGGTGTCGCTGGCATTTTGATTCACCTAGCGATGTGAAAACTTCCTGAAACAGCATGTGATGAATTCTTTGTAGAGTACACATAACGGGAATAATTGAATAGTTTCTGCAGCGGGTGTGTAGGCCCGTCATCTCTGCCGCCTGGTTGTGTGGGGACAAGGAGGTAGGATAACATGCATGAATGCACACACGCACGGGCACACACACACACACGCACGGGCACACACACACACACACACACACACACACACACACACACACACACACACACACACACACACACACACACACACACACACACACACACACACACACACACACACACACGCCTAATGCTGATTTATTTCAAATCAGAAAAAATGGCTAATAATCCAAGGAAATGTTGGTTCATGTCTTTTGCAGAGCGGTGGTTCATCAATAGGCTATTCTGAAAATGGTTTGTGTTGCTGGAGTTGTGATTTAAATCTAGATCAGTGCATGGTCTACAGCACACGGCTGTAAGATACGCTTTGGGAGTGAGCTCAAATACAGACAGGCAGGTGAAAGGACACCCCTAGAGTGGCTTAGCCGGTAAGGAGTAGTTAGGACCCCCGGGATCTTTGACCCCTGCCCCTCCCCCGGTCTAACCTAATGCCTCCATTCAATTCACAGCACTCAGTCAGTGTGAAACAGGGTCAACCCGCTTACGCTCCAATCAATTGTTTCATTGTTTAACAGAGACAAAGGAACAATTAGGCCTAAGCTAAAGCATGCTCTATTGCTCATCATGTCCCACACATACCAGTGCACTCAACACACACTGAAAACATACTGCACACTGTATAGAAACATACAAGGAGAGGATTCTTGTGCTGTATACACTTGCACATGAACATTCACAAGAGGCACACACATTTAGCAAAGGAGCATGGCTATAAATAAAGAGCAAAGGAGCAGTGGCAGATGATTGGAGGGAACATGAACATGAGAAAGGTTACAACAACCCAGCAGCACATTATTCTTGTTTGGATACAAGCTGCTTGATTCCCCCAAATGAGTGTTGAGGAATCCTGCGACATCAGCACTTAATCACCGCCTGTTCCCCATTATAAATCAGTTGAACTACTGACACCTGAACTTTATTCTGTACGCGTTGTAAAGGCCACAGGCACCGGCGCACGCTATTAGGAGGGAGCTGATCCATTGTGTGTACATTCAGGTCAGAAAGCGGGCCGTTGGATACACACTGCATGCATCACCCGAGTAATTGTGGAGCAGAAACAATAATAAGACAACAAATAGACAACTCGTCATGATCTCACCATCATTTTCCTGCTGCTTTCATCCAATATAAGCACAGGCCTGCAAATATGGGAGAAGGAAGCTCTTGCAATATCATGTTGATATTACAGTATTACACACTAGGAAATATAACAACATAAACTGCCCAAAAGTTATCAAGAAAACAGATAGAATTTGTCCCCATGACCTTTTGGTGTCTGTATGTATTCACATCGTTTTGTGCATGCATGCATATGAGTATGCATGTGTTTGCCTGTTTGTGTGTGAGTGTCTTTGTCTCACATATACAAGGAGAATCCCATTGATGCTTATCTGTTGATGCGTCAATTACATCTTTAGCGAGTGTCCTCTGCATGTAGCTAGTACACCAGAGTTGTAAAGCCTGGTCCCCTGCTCCTCCTGCTCTTTATGTCTGCCAGACAATAGGGCAGACCTCCCAGCACTGCAGCTGGGCCTGGCCCTCCATACAACAGCACTCTCTCATGCCCTCCTCGGCTCCTGTACTTGGGAAAACTTCTCTGTGATTCAACTGTCACTCACGGACGGCCAAAGCCCCAGTGAAAGGCTGTGTGCCGGCTGAGTGGTGAGCATTTCTGAGGCCCAAGCGGGGGGAGAAGAAAGGCCATTGTTCTGTTGCTCCCCAGTCCACCAGCCCAGCTCTCTGGGTCTCTGGAAATGGGGCCACAGTAAACAAACAATACACCCCGATGAATGGATAATGATGCACGTGTTTACTGAGTGGGATCTCAGCAGTGTGTTCTCTGTTCCCTCCGCAATAGAGATGCCATAAAAAGGGAGTTTGAATTCGCATTGGGCAAGCTTTTATTGAAGATTGTTTCTAAAGAGATTTCCCTGGACAGATTGAATATTTTGTTTGTTTTGTGTATCCTTGATACACTTCACTTATCCTTCTCAACTCTTCATTAAGGGAGAGAGCTTGACTTTCAGTTGGCTGGGTTAGTTTTCTCTTCATGATAAAGAACTGCGTGAATCATGAAATCATGTAATCCTCAGGCTATGCAAGCAGTTTATCATTCATCTCTTCTCCCAGAGAGCTCTCCCATGCAACAACTTATCCTGGCTTTTTCCTCTAAGAAAGGAATGCTATTTGATTGAATCCATGCTATATCTTCTATTAGTAGACTATGCAACGCAACAAAGAGTCACATCTATTTGTTTCACCATCTAGTCTGTGACAAAGGGTGTCTGTTATTCAATAATTACTACCCAATATGTTTCAATAGCATCAAGGTCACATTATCTGGCTATCCCAACTTCGTCTTTTATATCGGAAAAGCTTTACTACTTGTATATGAGAGTGAAAAAACACATAATACTATTTTGGATTCATATACTCATTCATGTTTTGCTGTCGAGGGATGGCTGTCTGTTGGGAATGGAGGTGTTTCCAGTGTTCCTGCCTTTCTCCTTGAGGGATTAAAACATCAGACAAGCCACATGCATACGAGCTCCAGAGCAGCTCGTTTGTCACTTTCACAAGGGGACTGGTGGTATTGTTCTGTCTGCTGCACATTGGGAGGCTCACGGTCTTTGGTGCACACCGGAAGAAAGCACGGGAACAATTCCTCTCATAAATCCCTCTCCTCACCTCACCTCACAAGGGCCTCTGCCTTGCATTCCCATGCCAGAGAACCGTCAAGCTCAGGGGGCTACTCATCAAAGTCACTTGACTCAAGAGAACTCTCTCTGAGAGGTAGGGGGCAATATGCTCTCTGGGGCTATTAAACACAAGCACTACAGAGGGTACTTGTTCCTCTTTTCAAGGACTGTGTGGGTGAACTATTGGATTCCTCATAATTCTTTAAGCATTTCAAGAGTGAAAAGGCTGGGGATAAGCTGAAGAGACTTTATATTGACTAGACTGAAAGAAATGCCATACGTTTAAGTTGAATAGTACATCTTAGTTAGGGTTTTGAGATGAGGAATGGTTTGTAAACTGATCAACATTATGTGAACTAAATACTACGGCTATAGATTTATTGTATTTCCGTATGCTTGTATATTTGTTTGTACAAAACTATGCACTGACACAGACACAGGCAGGTACCCACAAAAACACACAAACGCTCACTCACACAGACGCACACACACCCACCATGAACCTACTGTACTAACTTCAAACGGTGCTTTGATCAGAAATCTGGCATCCAGCTCTCTTGGATCCTTTTTTCTGAGGTGTATTATGTCTTTTACAACTTTCTTTTCCGTTGGCATATGAGCATCAAATCCAGAGAGCTGCGTAGGCCTCATGTTGGTATTGTCTTAGCCTTTGTCATGTGTCAGTCTTTCTGCCACACTTAGTTCTATGAGACATTAACAATAAGTCAGAATAAAGCTAGAGATGGAAGCACTGCTCGTAGACAATGGAATTTCTCCTATGAAATACACTATGAACGTGTTTTTGTACATGTACCAAATGGAAAAGATATAAAAACCAGAAATGCAAGCGTAATCAAGAAAATGCTAAACTGTACAGGTCAAAGATATACAATCTGCTCCCACCAAAAAAATGCCATTATGTGAACACCTCTACCACAGAAATGCCCCATGAGAAACTAATCATCTCGAATATGTTACTCGTCACTTTATTGTACAATAATGTCCGGATCAAGCTATTAACTAAGGAAGGAGAATCCAGCACCATGGGGGTAAACTATTATTCATGTGATAACGTACATCGTAAAAACAACTTAATATACCTGAGGTGCCCCAAGGGTATGAATTATGAAGGCATTTATGGGCGCCTCGTACACGGCTGTGTTTATTCTCAATTTATGGCTGACAGAGCCGAGAGCAGGAAAGCCACTTTGAAACCCCTAAAAAACCTTGTGTTTTATTACGCCACGGCAGCACTGCACAGTTACAGTAGGACCACAAACGACTCCCCATGGACCCGCCTGCACAGACATCCCTACCTTTTTTCTTTTTAAGACATAATTATTTTCAAAAACACTCAGCCTCTCTGGAAGACCACATTCATAAAGGTGATGAATTACTCTCATAAAGACACTTTTTTTTCTCACCAAAAATATAGAGGATGAGAATGTTTTGGGGGCTCAAAATAAAGAGCGACCTCGTGGCAAGATGTGATGATCCAAAGGAGGAAGCATTAACGTATTTTTAGATCAACTTTTGTACTAACACCCCAGCAACACAGGCGGATATTATTCCTGTGATGAGAGAGCAGGCGAGAGAAAGAGAGAATGAGTGAGAAAGAGACAGAAAGCACCATTGCGCTGGTGAGCACAAAGCAGTGGTGTATACATTGGGTATCAAGTATTTATCCCCCTTGGATTTCTTACACATTCTATTGTGTTACAGTGGGATTCAAATTGATTTACACTGATCGAAAAAAGAAAAGCTTATTCCTCTAAAATGTTGTGCACAAATTTCTTAACATCCCTGTTTAATGAGAATTTCCACTTTGCCAAGATAATCCATCCGCCTGACAGGTGTGGCATATCAAGAAGCTGATTAAACAGCATGATCATTACACAGGTTCACCTTGTGCGCGGGACAATAAAAGGCCACTCTAAAATGTGCAGTTTTGTCACACAACATAATGCCACAGATGTCTCAAGTTTTGAGGGAGCGTGCAATTGACATGCTGACTGCAGAAATGTCCACCAGAGTTGTTGCCAGAGAATTGAATGTTAATTTCTCTACCATAAGCCGCCTCCAACGTCATTTTAGAGAATTTGGCATTAAGTCCAACCGGCCTCACAACTGCAGATCACATGTAACCATACCAATCCAGGACCTCCACATCTGTCTTTTTCATCTGCAGTGTCATCTGAGACCAGCCACCTGTACTTGTGGGTTTGCACAAGTACAGGATTTCGGCACAAACTGTCATAAACCGTCTCAAGGAAGCTCATCTGAGTGCTCGTTGTCCTCACCTGGGTCTTGACCTGACTGCAGTTCGGCATCGTAACCGACTTCAGTGGGCAACTGCTCACCTTCGATGGCCACTGGCACACTGGAGAAGTGTGCTCTACACGGATGAATCCTGGTTTCAACTGTACCGGGCAGATGGCAGACAGCGTGTATGGCGTCGTGTGGGCAAGCGGTTTTCTGATTGCCCCATGGTGGCGTGGGGTTATGGTATGGGTAGGCACTCCACCAATCAGGCATTTATGGTAGAGTGGCCAGACAGAAGCCACTCCTCAGTATAAGGCACATGACAGGCCACTTGGAGTTTGCTAAAAGGCAACTAAAGGACTCTCAGACCATGAGAAAAAAGATTCTCTGGTCTGATGAAACCAAGATTGAACTCTTTGGCCTAAATGCCAAGTGTCACGT
Organism: Salmo trutta; assembly: GCF_901001165.1. Taxonomy (NCBI): domain Eukaryota; kingdom Metazoa; phylum Chordata; class Actinopteri; order Salmoniformes; family Salmonidae; genus Salmo; species Salmo trutta. Next base: position 13,325,517 of record NC_042965.1, read on the forward strand.
CTGGAGGAAACCTGGCTATATGACCTCACCGTTAATAGATCAGTTGTTGTATTACTTATGAGGCACAGCTGAGTGTGTATACATTTAAATCATTTCCTTTTTATTGGGCTGATTTTACTTGCATCTTATGGTCAGTCTCAGCAGAGGGAGAGAGCAGCCGACTGAGGGTCCGCTTCTCAACGTCCCTCCTCTCACTCTTTCCTCCGCTGAGACTGACCAAAAAGGGACACCGTCTTCCAGTTGATGGCGAAACTTGAGTCGCTCCGCATTATTTCTGCCTCATGCATAAATTCATATTGTTACTCCTATGAACAGAGAAAGTGAAATTCCTCGATATAAAATAAAGACCCAAGCCGCTTATAAAAACAATGGAAGCCTATCAATACGCTTTGCTACTCATTCATTACAGCTGCAGTGCTAGTTGTAGCACGAAGAAGGAAAAACGTGCACTTTATGGCTTATAAAAGTGTTGAATAAAAAGTGTTGACAGTGGTGCTGAGTAAGAACTTAAACATGAACTCACTCATAAAAACCGAAGCTCTATGCTGTATTTGTTGACAGTCTCTAGTCATGTTTTAAAACTTCTTCGGGATAGCCCCCTTTGTTTCAATTTCCGCCTAAAATGACATATCAAATCTAACTGCCTGTAGCTCAGGCCCTAAAGCAAGGATATGCCCATTCTTGGTCCCATTTGAAAGGAAACACTTTGAAGTTTGTGGAAATGTGAATTGAATGTAGGAGAATATAACACAATAGATCTGGTAGAAGAAAATACAAAGAAAAAAACAACCTTTTTTTCTACCACCATCTTTGAAATGCAAGAGAAAGGTCCCAGTTCTAGCCATCACTCTGGTTGTAATTCCGACGGTGACCACAAGATGGCAGCAGTGTATGTGCAAAGTTTCAGATGGATAACTTGAAGTATGTGCGTTCTCCATGACATTTAGTGTGAAGTCACCAAGGTACATTTGGGCAAATCGTGAAGGAGACAGTTGCATTCATATTACATTTTTCTGCAAGAATATTGTCAAATCTGTATACTTGGACTTTGATTTAGCGTTTCCAGTATTAGTAGTCATATTATAAGTTCAACATTTGCAAAACAACCAGTTTTCATAACTTCATAACTCTGAAAATTCTTATAATTTTTGTCCAAAAGGAAAAGGCATGCTATCGCAAAAGGTTAGCACCTACATTTTGCAACAGACACAGGGTTTCCGGATACTCCCGTAACGTCCAGCTCATTGGCTATCTAGCTAGCTTTGTTTGACCCCGATTGGTGCTTATTTGACAACGCTAGCGTCGTTCAAGTGAAGACCGCCTGTGTCATCTACGTGCCATGAAGGCGTCGCTCTCTGACCTAATATGGTGTCTTATAGGATATACTACACACCTAATGATATAGTGAAGTCTTGTTACATTCTAGGATCTCTGAGGAATACATATGAACATGATTTGACTTGTTGAAACAACGTTTAAGGTGAGATTTTCACAGATTCTTTTCTTTGCAAATTGAACGAGTGGAAATACAAAATTGATCGTGCATGGTATATGGACCTTATAAGGATTTGAAAAATAATTTTATCTAACAAAACAACACTTCATGCTATCTCTGGGACCCTTTGGATGATAAATCAGAGCAAGATTTCAGAATGTAAGTACACATTTCACCTTCAGTAGTGAATTTAGCAAACCTATCACAGTGAAAAAAGGGATTTTTTTGTTAGGAGCTCTCCGCAAACAAAAGCATGGCATTTTTACGCAGTAATAGCTACTGTAAATTGGAGGGTGCAGTTATATTAACAAGAATGTAAGCTTTCAGCCGATATAAGACACTTATATGTACCGACATTTGTTGTTTCTCTAAAATCTGCAATTGTGACGCTGATCCCATTTTGAAATCTCACGGTATTAACTTTGCTGTAGCTTTTATTTATGCCTGCTATATTACGGCAGACACTGTAGTCTGAGCCATCCCATTGGCCAGCGGTAGGTCTATAGAGCACCTGATTTTCTCTCCAGGGAGAGTTTGTACCTTCAGACACATGAAATGGTTAAAAATGGGAACACATCACCTTTTACAGAAATGTTTGGCGATCGACTAGAAATCGATCGCCAAACCGATCGCAATCGACCGGTTGGTGACCACTGGTATGGACTATGGAATTACCTTGCCTGCACATAGGATAAGTGGCTGTCTTTTAATTGACAGTCAGGGGTGGTGATTATTGGCCCATCATTCATAACCTGTCTGCCTTGCACCAGCTCCAGCGACTGTGCCCCTGACATGCCTGGACGAATTAAACATATATTCAGAGTGGGTTGGAAATAATTGGAGGAATGTCAATTTGTGACCATGAATGATGACCCCATGGCTGCAACCAGTCCACATGTCAGACATATAGGCTTACAGGTCTTTGCTCTCATTCACAGACAGAAGGAAAATACAGCTCTGCTGCTGTCATTATTACCTTACCCAATGTTTACAGCAGATCATCATGACACATCGTCAACATTAGTTGTTGACCAGGTCTATGTGTCAACATGTGCTAAACTAAGCATACAAACGTTGACAGATACTCATCATTAATGTGTTTAGATACAACCTGAAATAAACCAATCACAAACAGTTGTGTGGGCTATTAAATAATGCAATTTGACATGGACATTTTGTACAAACCAAAAATGATGATCATCGTAGATAGAAAGTAGGGGAGAACTGGGAGGAAAGTAACACTTTTAGTTCCCTAATTACTCAGAGATCGATAGAGCTACAGACACCATATTTCATGACAATCAACTTATATATGTCCTCTAACATTAGTCATTTAATTTCTAGGGTTTAAAACCTCTTACATCTAGACGTTCCGCTAGCGGAACACCTGCTCCAATATCCAATGATGGGCGTGGCGCGAAACACAAACTCCTCGAAAATCTGAAAACTTCAATTTTTCAAACATATTACTATTTTACACCATTTTAAAGACAAGACTCTCCTTTATCTAACTACACTGTCCGATTTCAAAAAGGCTTTACAGCGAAAGCAAAACATTAGATTATGTCAGCAGAGTACCCAGCCAGAAATAATCAGACACCCATTTTTCAAGCTAGCATATAATGTCACAAAAACCAAAACCACAGCTAAATGCAGCACTAACCTTTGATGATCTTCATCAGATGACACTCCTAGGACATTATGTTATACAATACATGCATGTTTTGTTCAATTACGTTCATATTTATATCAAAAACCAGCTTTTTACATTAGCATGTGACTAGCATGTGACTAGCATTCCCACCGAACACTTCCGGTGAATTTACTAAATTACTCACGATAAATGTTCACAAAAAACATAACAATTATTTTAAGAATTATAGATACAGAACTCCTTTATGCAATCGCATTGTCCGATTTTAAAATAGCTTTTCGGTGAAAGCACATTTTGCAATATTCTGACTAGATAGCTCGCCATCACGGGCTAGCTATTTTGACACCCACCAAGTTTGGTACTCACCAAACTCAGATTTACTATAAGAAAAATTGGATTACCTTTGCTGTTCTTCGTCAGAATGCACTCCCAGGACTTCTACTTCAATAACAAATGTTGGTTTGGTTGCAAACAATCCATAGTTATATCCAAATAGCGGTGTTTTGTTGTGCGTTCAAGACACTATCTGAAGGGTAACGAAGGGTGACGCGCCCCGCGCCTTTCATGACAAAAAACTTCAAAATATTCCATTACCGTACTTCGAAGCATGTCAACCGCTGTTTAAAATCAATTTTTATGCGATTTTTCTCGTAAAAAAGCGATAATATTCCGACCGGGAGTCGTTGTTTTCGTTCAAAGACTGAAAATGTAAACATGGAGTCATCTCGTGCACGAGCACGCCAGTCTCATTGTTCTCAGATCGACCACTTACCAAATGCGCTACTGTTTTTCAGCCATGGCCTGCAAAGTCATCATTCAACGTCCTGGCGCCTTCTGAGAGCCTATGGGAGCGTTAGAAAATGTCACGTTACAGCAGAGATCCCCTGTTTTGGATAGAGATGATCAAGAAGGCCAAGAAATGGTCAGAGAGGGCGCTTCCATACATGAAGGGACATCACGTGCGCCATCCGTATGGTTAGTGAGAAAGTCCATATTGCAAATGTACGCTCCCTTACTAGACGTCCGACTACGTCCGATAAATCCACGGACGGCGTCGGGCCGCTCACAGTGGCCGGATCTTCCAGGAAGTCATCGAACGGAGTCTCTCGGACCTTCCGTTTCCGTTTAATTAAATTTTCAAATTTTGGTCATTTCCTTGCAGTCCCGGATTATTCCACGAGAGGGCGTATGGAATCATATTGCAAATGTAACATATATCACCAATCGCGACACGGCTTTTTCTCCTAAATGGAAGATAATTCGAAGACGAAACTCGGTCTGTGTGGGTTTGGCATAATGGGCAGTTGGCCCCGAACAGGATGGAGTCGAGGCCTCGACGCTTTTCGAGTTAAGGCTATTTTTCTGGGATTGAAAGTCAAACAGGAAAATAGAGTGCTGATTTGACCGCTTCACATCAAACTACATGAGTCTACGGTGTCAGGAGAAAAGGAACCATGCATTTACCAATGTTCATTTCAGAGAAATTGTACAATGACACATTGGTGATATTCAACAACAAGAGGGTTTTTTTTCTAAAAAGTTACATATCCAGTTGCAGCGTGTTCAGATGAGTCCGTTAAGGCAGGTTTCGGAGCTCTGCGAGATTTCTGTGATTTTCTGTGATTTTCTGAAACAACACACACTTGTTCAACCCTCTGTAAATAAGTCAGTTCTTAACAGAAACACTTAAAACTCAATATTCTATAAGAGCCTAACGTTCAGATTCCTGTATCAACCAGAAATGCCTTATAATGGTGTCATAGGGGCTGTTTTGAAGGGTTAAAAAGGTCAGATCTTTCCACAACTTCATATGTGTGACTAGGCAACCCTCATGAACTGTAAATCAGTCATTTATCCCATCAGATGTCAAAGAAAAGCTCTCTCAAACACACACACAGAGAGGACGGAGTGACACAGTGCGGTGCTTAAAGACACAAAGAGCCTGCAATGGCATTACCATTATCTCTAGGCTGAGACGAGTTCAATGAGACGCCCCGCTTGACCGTAGCTTGCTCGGTATGAGCGCAGCGACCGTGAGAAAACTAGGCCCAAAATGAGGCCTGCACCAATATGTCAAGTGCTTATGGGTGACAGTGAGAGAACCATTAGGGTTAGAAGCACAATTCAACCTCAGGAGCGTTCCTGAGGTCCTCCCGATCTGTGCAAGCCTAACCTTGACCCTGTGGCATTAACCCTTCACAGTGAAAAGAAGGTGTTTAGATCAAACTGTGTGCAATGACTTCTCTCCCCATAGGAATACATTGACAATTCTCCTAAATTCAACCTGAAGTCTATGTGGGTTATGAATGCCTTATAAACCTGTCTTCTATAACAATCCATCAGGCTACTGTGAGGTCTACCTGTGTCGATTCTAAGGTTCCTGGAGCAACCGGAAAATGTTAAAATCACCCTAGAGCTATTGTCATATAAGCAACCTGCAGATAGTGAAAATCACGCAACTCAACCATCTGTCATTCAGTCAATTCTTAAGGTAGAGACTTCATATTCAGGATTCTGTTTATGTCTACCCCAAAGACAACGTGTGTGAAGCAAGAGCTTCCTGTGACAACCGGAAGTTGTTAAAAACAGCCAAGAGCTATTGTCATATGGTCAACCTGCATATAGTGAAAATCACGCAACTCAACCATCTGTTATTCAGTCAATTCTTAAGGTAGAGACTTCATATTCAGGATTCTGTTTATGTCTAACCCAAAGACAACGTGTGTTGAGTAAGAGCTTCCTGTGATAACCGGAAGTGGTTAAAAACACCCAAGAGCTATTGTCATATAACCTGCAGATAGTGAAAATCACGCAACTCAACCCTATGTCATCCAGCCAATTCTTTAGGTAGAGACTTCATATTGAGGATTCTGTATATGCCTACCCCAAAGAGAACGTGTGTCTATTCTTTTTGCAAAAAAACAAAAACACACACACACAATTTGGCCATAGGGACATAGTGTGGGGCTTAGAGTCTTATACCGCCTTCAATAGTTACTTTCGTTCAAACGATTCAAGAACCGTCAGACCTAGAGCTCCGAAATTTTAGAAACCTGTTCTAGAGCTCAAGTCGATAGTGCACGGTGATTTATGGGGCTCTAGAAGGTTCTCAGACCGAGAAACCGCCTCGTGCATTTGCAATATGTTCAATTCATTTTGAATATCACGGACATGGCGACATGTAGAAATGTCCCAGAGTCGCAAGACTAGGTGCATTGAAACCGCCTCGGCCCATAGAGACGGACCCCAATGTCTCTGTCCAATAGCTCATTCAGGGACCCCGTAGTAATGCCCTGAAAAAGTGGATTTTCAGCACCAATTAAGGCCATTGCTCGAGCACCGAATGACCTATCGAGCCGAAACTTGGGATTCGGGGTCGCCTCACATAGGCCTACACATAATGTCAGAGCTGGACCCGCAGCTATAACGTAACTATGTGTTTTATGTTTTATTATGGTTAAAATTGAAAGCACTGTGAATTATGGGCCTTCTCTGACATATGTGATAGTTGGCTTCTATACGAGTTGGAAAAAGTGGATTTGGTGTCAGATGCTATCAGTTTCGTGTCAGATTGACATCTAATTGACTGATGGACGCTGACTGCTGGGTGACGAGCAATGGAGAGGAACCACAGTCACTGCCCGGCCATCCCGAGTTCATCGGGCCAGTCAATTATGCATTTCTGCAGGATTTTTGAGCATGCCTAAATTTGTGATGCTAAATGCCCATTAAATCATATTGCAAACGTAACGCGCTATATTGCAAACGTAACGTGCGTTTGCAATATGACTCATCAGCAAAAAATATCACCAAAGTTGACATGATGAAATCAACACAATGAGCGACAGATAGGAACCACAGTCACTGCCCAGCCATCCCGAGTTCATCGGGCCAGTCAATTATGCATTTCTGCAGTATTTTTGAGCATGCCTAAATTTGTGATGCTAAATGCCCATTGAATCATATTGCAAACGTAACGCGCTATATTGCAAACGTAACGTGCGTTTGCAATATGATTCAACAGCAAAAAATATCACCAAAGTTGACATGATGAAATCAACACAATGAGCGACAGAGAGGAACCACAGTCACTGCCCGGCCATCCCGAGTTCATCGGGACAGTCAATTATGCATTTCTGCAGGATTTTTGAGCATGCCTAAATTTTTTATGCTAAATGCCCATTAAATCATATTGCAAACGTAACGCGCTATATTGCAAACGTAACGTGCGTTTGCAATATGATTCAACAGCAAAAAATATCACCAAAGTTGACATGATGAAATCAACACAATGAGCGACAGAGAGGAACCACAGTCACTGCCCGGCCATCCCGAGTTCATCGGGCCAGTCAATTATGCATTTCTGCAGGATTTTTGAGCATGCCTAAATTTGTGATGCTAAATGCCCATTAAATCATATTGCAAATGTAACGCGCTATATTGCAAACGTAACGTGCGTTTGCAATATGATTCAACAGCAAAAAATATCACCAAAGTTGACATGATGAAATCAACACATTGAAACCTGTTCTAGAGTTGGAAAAAGTGGATTTGGTGTCAGATGCTATCAGTTTGGTGTCAAAATGACATCTAATTGACTGATGGACGCTGACTGCTGGGTGACGAGCAATTGAGAGGAACCACAGTCACTGCCCGGCCATCCCGAGTTCATCGAGCCAGTCAATAATGCATTTCTGCAGTATTTTTGAGCATGCCAAATTCGTGATGCTAAATGCCCATTGAATCATATTGCAAACGTAACGCGCAATATTGCAAATGTAACGCGCATTTGCAATATGATTCAACAGCAAAAAATATCACCAAAGTTGACATGATGAAAACACAACGAGCGATGGAGAGGAACCACAGTCACTGCACGGCCATCCCGAGATCATCGGGCCAGTCAATTATGCATTCTGAGCATGTCAAATTCGTTAAAAATGTTAAAAGCAACAGAGTCCCACTTCTCCCTCATCATACATGACAAGTAGACCATCTGCATTGATTCATGGCTTAACATAGGGATATATATCATTTGGGCAGTATAAATGCCATTTGGACCATGGTTCACTGACTTTTGGGTTTGGAAACCGACTTCCTATGATCGTACAGGGCAAACGGACAAACATACTGATTTGGCACATTCAATACTTTCATACATGTATAATTGACAAAAAAAGAATTGGACATTTCATTTGCACATTTCTAATGGCATTTGGCAAAAAATATAAATATGTCACTTTTGACTTCCTATGAAATCATATTCCAAATGCACAAATCATATGCCTTATGCACAAGCAAATATGTCACTTTTGACTTCCTATGAAATCATATTCCAAATGCACAAAACATATGCCTTATGCACAAGCAAAAACAACCTAAAAAATTATGTCAATAAAATATGTCAAAAGTATGTCCATACAGCTCTTATACATGTGTAATTGACATAAAAATAAAAAAAATCGAAAAACGGTCCAGAAACCACTTTATAAGGGTTGAAAAGTTTTCAAAAAATATGTCATTTTTTCAAAATTTGACTCTTGGGACTTGAATTGTGTTACATTTGCAATATGAAAATTCACTGCGGAGAGCTCTAGCTATCTATTGGATATTTCCTGTGATTTGGCACATGCAATACTTTCACAATTGACAAAAAAAAGCATTGGATGTCATTTTGCAAAAAAAATGACAAAAAAAATGTCACTTTTTTCCTATGAAATCATATTCAAAATGCACAAAACATATGCCTTGTGCACAAGCAAAAGCAACCCAAAAAATGACGTCAATAAAAAACGTCAGAAGCATGTTCATACAGCTCTTATACATGTGTAATTGACATAACAATCGAAAAAAGGTCCAGAAACCACTTTTTTACAAGGTGCTAAGTTTTCAAAAAAAAATCATTTTATCAAAATCTGAGACTTGGGTAAGAATTGGGTATCATTTGCTGTATGAAAATCCAAGGTGGAGCACGCTCGCCATCTAAAGGAAATTTGGGGTGTTACAATTGGCAATTGCCATCGGAAAATTGCCATATGATTGGCCCGGAGATGGGCCGCTTTGGGTGGTTTTTGCAATCGTGTGTATGATTCGTGCTGTGCCAATATGTTGCCATGTTATTTTGTCCAAATCAGGGGGGTATTCCCTTACTGTTTGGAATCTTCTCAGGTTTTGGCCTGCCAAATGAGTTCTGTTATACTCACAGACACCATTCAAACAGTTTTAGAAACTTTGGAGTGTTTTCTATCCAAAGCTAATACTTATATGCATATTCTAGTTTCTGGGCAGGAGTAATAATCAGATTAAATCGGGTATGTTTTTTATCCGGCCGTGAAAATACTGCCCCCTATCCATAACAAGTATATTTTAACAAGTTTAAATTAAATAGGCCGAGAACAGAACTACCGCAACGTTACTTTTGTACCTGCCGTTTGGGGCGGGAGTAACACAGCCTTGGGATGGAAGTAATGGCTGGCGAGAAGCGCACAGTATCTGTCTTCCTTCCATGTTTCTGGTTTGTAATGCTCGTTACTTTCAACAAATGTACTATCAGCCATAATTTCATGTTTGTATCGATTCGAAAAATGAATTATAATATTGCGCAACCACACTATTTTGGATTTACTAAAATTTATCACATAACTTTCTCATCTCACTTTAACCTCTATGGGACCGGCGGGACGAATTCGTCCCACCTACGTAACAGCCAGTTGAATCCTGTGGCGCGATTTTCAAAACCTTTGTAATGCTATTACTTCAATTTCTCAAACATATGATTATTTTACAGCTATTTAAAGACAAGACTCTCGTTAATCTAACCACACTGTCCGATTTCAAAAAGGCTTTACAACGAAAGCAAAACATTAGATTATGTCAGCAGAGTACACAGCCAGAAATAATCAGACACCCATTTTTCAAGCTAGCATATAATGTCACAAAAACCCAGAAGACAGCTAAATGCAGCACTAACCTTTGATGATCTTCATCAGATGACACACCTAGGACATTATGTTATACAATACATGCATGTCTGTTCAATCAAGTTCATATTTATATCAAAAACCAGCTTTTTACATTAGCATGTGACGTTCAGAAAAAGCATACCCCCCGCAAACTTCCGGGGAATTTACTAACAATTTACTAAATTACTCACGATAAACGTTCACAAAAAGCATAACAATTATTTAAAGAATTATAGATACATTACTCCTCTATGCACTCGATATGTCCGATTTTAAAATAGCTTTTCGGATTAAGCACATTTTGCAATATTCTGAGTAGATAGCCCGGCATCACAGGGCTAGCTATTTAGACACCCACCCAGTTTAGCACTCACCAAAATCACATTTACTATAACAAAAATGGTCTTACCTTTCCTGTTCTTCGTCAGAATGCACTCCCAGGACTTCTACTTCAATAACAAATGTAGGTTTGGTCCCAAATAATCAATAGTTATGTTCCATCAGCGACGTTTTGTTCAGCGACGTTTTGTGACAAAAGATTTCTAAATATTTCATTACCGTACTTCGAAGCATGTCAACCGCTGTTTAAAATCAATTTTTATGCCATTATTCTCGTAAAAAAGCGATAATATTCCGACCGGGAATCTGCAATTAGGTAAACAGCCGAAGGAAAATGCTGCACGGGGTCGAATCGGGCATGCGCCTAATTCCATTGTCCTCTGATGGGCCACTTGGAAAAGGCGATAATGTGTTTCAGCCTGAGGCTGCCTCGTCATCGTTCATGTTTTTCCCGGGCTCTGTGAGCCTATTGGAGCCGTAGGAAATGTCACGTTACAGCTAAGATCCTGACTCTTCAATAAACAGAAGCAAGAACAACAACACCTTGTCAGACAGGCCACTTCCTGCATGAAATCTTCTCAGGTTTTTGCCTGCCATAGGAGTTCTGTTATACTCACAGACACCATTCAAACAGTTTTAGAAACTTTAGGGTGTTTTCTATCCAAAGCCAATAATTATATGCATATTCTAGTTACTGGGCAGGAGTCGTAACCAGATTAAATCGGGTACGTTTTTTATCCGGATGTGAAAATACTGCCCCCTAGCCCAAAGAAGTTAACAGGAATGTAGTAGGAGATGTTTTTCACCATTTTCAATTACTATTCATGCTTAGCTCTACCAATCAGGTGTGCTCCTGCTGTCCTTGTCATGCGTGCTCCTGGTGTCTTGATAGAATAAACATCTTTATACTCTTCACAAATAGCAAACTCATCATGCTTATCACATTTCCATGGCTTGACATAAGGCTATTTGGCTATTTGAAGAATCTCAAATATAAAATATATTTAGCTTCGTTTAACACTTTTTTGGTTACTACATGATTCCATATGTGTTATTTCATAGCTTTGATGTCTTCACTATTATGCTACAATGTAGAAAATAGTAAAAATAAAGAAAAACCCATGAATGAGTAGGTGTTCTAAAACTTTTAACCGATAGTGCATATGTAAAAAACAATATTATATAAAAACATTATTGATAATCGATTAATAAGGTTCAAAATATTATGCCCCCCCCCTTAACTGGGTCTGTGCCCCTCCTTGGCCACCGCATTCAAAATGTTCTGGACATGCCACTGGATCTTCATAGTGAGCGCAGAAAACCTATAGGCTTTGCACACTATCCTCCTCTGCTGCCTAGGGCTGTGCCCTAAGTTGCGCAGAAAACCTATAGGCTTTGCACACTATCCTCCTCTGCTGCCTAGGGCTGTGCCCTAAGTTCTAAGGGGCAGCCCGAACCATGAAAAACAGCCCCAGACCATTATTCCTCCTCCACTAAACTTTACAATTAGAACTATGCATTCGGACAGGTAGCGTTCTCCTGGCATCCGCCAAACCCAGATTCGTTTATTGGATTGTCAGACGGTGAAGCGTGATTCATCACTGCAGAGAACATGTTTCCACTGCTCCTGAGTCCAATGGCGGCGAGCTTTACACCACTCCAGCCAACGCTTGGCATTGCGCATGGTGATTGTATGCTTGTGTGCGGCTGCTCGGCCATGGAAACCCATTTCATGAAGCTCCAGACGAACAGGTCTTGTGCTGACGTTGCTTCCAGAGGCAGCTTGGAACTCGGCAGTGAGTGTTACAACCAAAGACAGATGATTTTTACACACTACACGCTTCAGCACTCGGCGGTCCCATTCTTTGAGCTTGTGTGGCCTACCACTTTGCGGCTGAGCCGTTGTTGCACCTAGATGTTTCCACTTCACAATAACACCACTTACAGTTGACCGGGTCAGCTCTAATAGGGCAGAAATTTGATGAACTGACTTGTTGGAAAACTGGCATCCTATGACGGTGTCATGTTGAAAGTCACTCAGCTCTTCAGTGAGAACCATTCTACTGCCAATGTTTGTCTATGGATATTGCATGGCTGTGTGATCGATTTTATACACATGTCAGCAATGGTTGTGGCAGAAATAGCTGACTCTACTAATTTGAAAGGGTGGCCCCTGGTGCCGACCACTCGATGCCGATTCTGGCCATGGCTCGCATGCAAACGTCGAGGAGCCCAAACTCCAAGCGAGGGAGATTTGTGGCTCCTCCATCCTGACGGCAGGAAGACCTAGGAACTTAAGAGGGGGGAAGAGCAGCATTTTTTGGACTTGAAAATTGCGGAAACTGTCACGACTTCCGCCGAAGTCGGCTCCTCTCCTTGTTCGGGGGGCATTCGGCGGTCGACATCGCCGGCTTTCTAGCCATCGCCGCTCCATTTTTTTCATTGTTCCATGTGTTTTGTCTTGTTCCCTGCACACCTGGTTTACATTCCCTAATCACACTGCATGTATTTATTCCTCTGTTCCCCCCATGTCTTTGTGTGAAATTGTTTTGTTACGTGTTTCGTGTGTACGCGCCAGGCTGGGTTTTTCTTCTGTATTCCGTGGTATTTCACGAAGGATGTTTATTGTTAAACATTTGCTTGTTTTTGTGACTGTTTTGCGCCTTGCACTTTTTACCTTTGGCTGGAGGTTTTGCTGCAGTGGCGTCTGTCTGTTTTATTGCCTCTGCCTACGGAAAGTGTGCGCCTGTTCACAACTTTCTGCTCTCCTGCACCTGACTTCTCCACCAGTAGCACACACCTTGACAGAAACTGATGAGTAGGCCTATTCATAGATTGCACCTCCGTCACCTGGTTGCATCATGCCATTTGTTATGAATGTTCTCAAGCCACCCTCTTTCGGCGGCACCATTGTGGTGCCCTAAAGTGTTGATAAGCCCAGTCATTCTGGACGGTGGCTAACTACTGTTTAGTCTAAATTACACTATAGTGCCTGGAAATACGATGACATTGCTAAAGCAGTCAAATATTTAGTAGGAAACAACTTTGCCATCATTATCATGTCATCAGATTTACTTTAGACAGATGGCAATGTTGTCATTAGCTAGCAAAGTTTGTCAAAAACAACTAGCGATGCTAATGTTAGCTAGCTAAAATCTGATGGCCTCCCCGCAATCTTAGCTAGCTAGCTAACGTTATGCTGCATCCAAAGTCAATATGGTGACACATTGATAAGGGAATTATATGCTTAAAAGTAAAGAATAAACAAATTCCACCCTGAAACGTAATTATGACATGATGTAACAGATAATGAATAATTAGACAAAGGTAACTATTAGTAATCATTCCATTATGTAGCATGTATAATGAATAATTAAAGTACTAAACATAAGTCCAATAAGGTTCAGTAAAGACGTGTGTGTGTGTGTGTGTGTGTGTGTGTGTGTGTGTGTGTGTGTGTGTGTGTGTGTGTGTGTGTGTGTGTGTGTGTGTGTGTGTGTGTGTGTGTGTGTGTAAGAAAATACCGAGAACAATTCAACTGTGTTTGACCCGACCTGGTTAGAACTCTGAGAAACTTATGATAGGACAGGGAGTCATTTTCAAGGTTCCTCTAATCTCGGGGGAATGGAACTGTCGGCTGGGTAGTGATACACAGAGGTGAGAACTCTGGAGAAGGATACAACTCACCAATTGTTCGTGTGTATGTATGTGCGTAGGATATCTACTGTTTGTGTGAAAGTAGGTGCGTAAGTAAGGAGCAAGGTATAAAATGGATGTCTTTGTATAATGGACTTTAGAGTACCCTCGTGAATAAACATGTTGACTATTGTAAGCTGGGGCTCTCGTCTGTTTCATTCAACCAGAATCTTACAAACTCTGGGTTGTAGACTGAGTAGATTAATTGAAGTTTATAACATTGATAACAAAATTCACATAACAATTTGGTCCTTCGAGCCAGATTCCAATACCTGTCCCTGTCGTCCGAACGTAACACGCCAAAAACCGTGCACGGGCGGGTCGTTGACCCGTAAATTAAAGACCTGTCCCCTGACATTGGGGTTCCATAACAGGCCGGTATATATCAAAGGTCGACAGAGACAGTGACAGAATCCAACAAACCTTGCTTTTCCCAGACTACAAGACGAAGGTCAGTAAATCTTTATTCACGGATTTGGGGGAAGAATTTAAGACATCTGATTTGATATTCTAAACACCTAGAATTGATCAATAATAGGAGCTTAATTATTCTAAACAGATTCCCAAGGAGGGTTTTTACTTTGTGTATTAACAAAATCGATAAGGGAGCCCTGAGGTACATGTGCAATATCATTAATAAAACTAGCTTAATAATTGAGGTCTGTGAGAAATGGCCGAGAGGTTATTAACAGGGATAGAAAATAGGTGCCGTGAAATAGGTGCTGTGCTGTAGGACAGTGATTTTGTGCAAATAGGATAACTTAAATGCTTAACCTGTTGAGGATCTTATCCCGATCTTATCCCGGTATTGGGATTCATTGTCATGTGACCATGGCGGGGAATTCAAAACTGCAAGAGTAATCATTTCAAAAAATCAAATAATCAACTATTTTCCTCCATTTGAAAGATATATCTCCTAAATCTAACCACGCTGTCCGATTTTCAGAGGCATTACGGAGAATGCATAAAGTTAGGTTATGTGAGGAGAGTACATTGACAATAGCTGCGTGTAATGTTTAGCCAATTCAAAGAAGGGCATCAACAGACAGAAAACTAGCTAGAATTATGCACTTACCTTTGACAATCTGCATCAGATGACACTCATAGGACATTATGTTATACAATACATGCATTTTTAGTTCCATCAAGTTCATATTTATATCCAAAAACAGCATTTACAGTCGCGGTGAAATTCAGAATTTTTTTCGGCTCGAATGCACCCAGTGAATCCAGCATTACAAATCACGGAATTACTATTCGAAAACATTGGTAAATTATAATATTGTCATTCAAAGAATAATATATTATCATCTCGTAATTGCTACCGAAGGGCCAGATCTCAAAATAACTTTACTGGGAAATCACATTTTGTATAAACTGGGTACTATGCTAACAACAATAAGCTATATGCTAAGCTAAGCTAAGCTATACCGTTAGCATTAGCATCATCTAATATCGATAATAACATTCTAAATATCCCCTTACCTTTGATTATCTCCATCAGAAGGCGCTGCCAGAGATCCCAGGTCCAGAACAAATGTGGTTTCTTTTGACAAAGTTCATAATTTATGTCCAAATAGTTAGCGTTCAGTAGGCTCCCACAAAATGAGGTGGGCAGTGTAAAGTCACGTCGAAAAACTAAAGAAAACCTAGTAAATAATCTATTTACGTTTGTTTAAACATGTCAAACGTTGTTTAGCACTAATCTTTTGTTCCATTTTTAACGTGAAACATCAGTAAACATCAGTAATATTTTCACACAACCTATCAAGTGTCTAGAATAAACGATAATGACAAAGGCACTCTTCTCAGATTCATGCGCAGGCGCAAAAAATGAAGTGATGACGTGTCAACTTGTAAGCTTTCTAATTCGGTGTGTATTTATCACAGATGCTTCAAACAACTTTCTAAAGATCGTTGACATCTAGTGGAAGCAGTAGGAGTTGCGAACTGAATCCTTTCTCACTGTGGTATCTTTAAAACAATGACACTAAATAGTACAGTCACAAAATTCTCTTTTTTTTTTATCTATTTTTCACAGGTTTTTGCCTGCAATATGAGTTTTGTTATACTTACAGACACCATTCAAACTGTTTTAGAAAATTCAGAGTGTTTTCTATCCGAATGTGTTAATAATATGCATATCCTAGCTTCTGAGTTGGTGTAGGAGGCAGTTAAAAATGGGCACATATTTCTTTCAAAATTCTCAATACTGCCCCCGTGGCCCGTAGAGGTTAACCTCCCTGGGCAAGGTGAGAGTCTTGTCTTTAAAATGGTGTAAAATAGTCATATGTTTGAGAAATTGAAGTTATAGCATTTTTAAGGTATTTGTATTTGCGCCACGCTCTTCCATTGGATATTGGTGAGGCGTTCCGCTAGCGGAACGTCTGTCCCTAACGTCCACGAGAGGACTCCATGTTTTTCTTTCAGTCTTTGAATGAATACAATGTCGCCTGGTTGGAATATTATCGCTATTTTACGAGAAAAATCGCATAAAAATTGATTTTAAACAGCGTTTGACATGCTTCGAAGTACGGTAATGGAATATTTTGAATTTTTTTGTCATGAAATGCACTCCCGCGTCACCCTTCAGTTTGTGACCTGAACGCACAAACAAAACAGAGCTATTTCAATATAACTATGGATTATTTGGAACCAAAACAACATTTGTTGTTGAAATAGAAGTCCTGGGAGTGCATTCTGACATTTAACTTTTTTTTTGACGAAGAACAGCAAAGGTAATCCAATTTTTCTTATAGTAAATCTGAGTTTGGTGAGTGCCAAACTTGGTGGGTGTCAAAATAGCTAGCCGTGATGGCCGGGCTATCTGCTCAGAATATTGCAAAATATGCTTTCACCGAAAAGCTATTTTAAAATCTGACATCGCGATTGCATAAAGGAGTTCTGAATCTATAATTCTTAAAATAATTGTTATGTTTTTGTGAACGTTTATCGTGAGTAATTTAGTAAATTCACCGGAAGTTTGCGGTGGGTATGCTAGTTCTGAACATCACATGCTAATGTAAAAAGCTTGTTTTTGATATAAATATGAACTTGATTGAACAAAACATGCATGTATTGTATAACATAATGTCCTAGGAGTGTCATCTGATGAAGATCATCAAAGGTTAGTGCTGCATTTAGCTGTGGTTTTGGTTTTTGTGACATATATGCTTGCTTTGAAAATGGCTGTATGATTATTTTGGGGAGGGTACTCTCCTGACATAATCTAATGTTTTGCTTTTGTTGTAAAGCCTTTTTGAACTCGGACAATGTGGTTAGATACAGGAGAGTCTTGTCTTTAAAATGGTGTAAAATAGTCCTATGTTTGAGAAATTGAAGTTTTTGCATTTTTGAGGTATTTGTAATTCGCGCCACTCTATACCATTGGATATTGGTGAGGCGGTCCGCTAGTCCCTAACAGGTTAAGTCTATTTTTCTATGACCATAAGGGTACAATAATCTTTCTTTGTGGAGTTGTTCAGATTAGTGATTTTAATCTGATTATGTTATTTGAATATCTTTTGAACAGTAGTGGTATTTTTATATATTATCTAGCTAAGTTTTATTTTCCATTAGGTAGTCAGCTGTTGTTGTATGCAGTGTAAGAAATTTAACACAACAAGGCTGTGAAATTGATATAATAGTATTATTATATTTTGTTGTTGAATAAGATTATAAAATTAGCAAGAATAAGTTTAATAATGGTAGACTTATGTTAAGTATTTAGGACATATTCTAAGCCAACAGGCAGGGATATATGACATCTGTGGTGATCCAGGATCATCGAGATCCTGGATCACCACCATCGAGATAAACTTACTTAACTATGTAATAATCTTAGAGATTACTACCGTAGACACGTTGATTTTTCTAAAATCCATGAGTGCAAACAGGGAGACAGTGAGACAGTTAGTCAATAGGTGGAAACAGAACCAATATTTGACACTGACTGTTATGAGAAAGAGCGACAGACAGATAGAAGGAAGGGCAGACGGAGAAGGGCTCCCCCGCACTGCAGAGACCTTGATGGTTTGGGAGTAGTAGGAAGAAAGGAGGGGGGCCAGGAGGAGGAGAAGTTAGAAGTGAAACAGAATGGTTAGATAACAGTTACTGAGTGTAGACTAGCGAAGTTAAATTATAGACAGGTTAGAAGCTGTACCCTCCATGTTATGGTCCCAAGCATAATGCAATTCTCCAATGTTTTGGTAAAGAAAGCAGCCCCGAGTTATGGCTGAAGGATGTTATATATACTCAGCTACTTTAAGGAGTGATTTAGAGTAGGGGGCCAGTACAGGTAGTCGAGGATTCTGCTACAGAGGCATGGTAACTACCTCTGGGAAACCTATTACACATGCTCAGTTGATTTTGAATCTACTAGATGCTGTACCTTTGCCAGAAAAGTTAGCTATTTGTAAGTGTGAGGCTCATAATAAAGGAACAGATAGTATCAGCCTATCTAAGTCACTGTTTAGATATGCGGCAATATTGACACATGGGCAGAGACACATGGGCAGAGCCATGTGTCAACAGGGAGGAAGGATGGTAGAGCAGGAGATAGAGCAGGTTAGGAAAGACTTTATGGCCTATGGGATAACGAACTACTTAAAAAAATTCTAAGATAAATATAGCAAATGGGTAGAAGCGTTCTCAACTTACTTGGCGGACACGATTATGGTAGCTAAAATATTACGTAAAGATATTATCCCTACAGTTGGTTTACTAGGATCTATTTCTTTAAATAATGGATGACATTTTAGCTAATCAGGTAGACCATATAAAATGCCAGAGTTAGAGAGACCAGAACAGGTAGACATAGAAGTTGAAGATATACTAGCAGAGCACATGAGAAGACTGTTTGTTAACCAAACCCGTATGTCCAAGATTTTGTCTCCAACACGTGAATTACAGGAGAAGGTGATTCACTCAATCCAACCAGGAGACGGGGTGTGGATCCAGTCCCTGAGGAGAAAAGACTGGAAGCAGCCCTGTTGGGAAGGCACATACCAGGTTCTGTTAACCACTGCCTTTGCCATTAGAATAGCTGAGATAGTCACTTGGGTCCACATTACCCACTGCAAAAAGGTATGTACACATACAAACACTGCTGATCACACACAGAGTTAGGAGAAGAACCGAGTACCAACAGGGTCCGGGGGGGGGGAACCTCCTTAATGAAGATTCCCTATCCCGACCGTTCATCACTGTGGGTTCTCCTAGTAGTGTGAGTATGGGGTGGTAACAAGCAGACCGACTAAGGGCAGGAGAGGGTTGGCAGTTTTTGGGAAGATTAGGGACTCTGAGCTGGCATCATTGTCTTGGTAATCTTTCTGATACATTCAGATCCACCACCTTCCGGTACTAATTACATGACACCGTTGTCATTGATAAGAAGTAAAAGACAAACAATATAAAATTCTGACCATCAAGGATGAGAAACTTACAGAATAGGAGTCAAAGAAGGTCAAGATGTAGGATTTAAGGTAGACATTAAACAATTTCATGGGGAAGCAGACAACTGTACAGGGATTGGGTTGGCCAGATTGAAGTACTCAGCCAAGCCACCTCGGTTCACTTTAACTCCTGATGAGTACCAACGTTATAGATTCAAGAAGGGCTGTCACGTCCTGGCCAGTATAAGGTTTAATTGTTATTGTAGTTTGGTCAGGACGTGGCAGAGGGTATTTGTTTTATGTGGTTCAGGGTGGTGTGTTAGTTAGGAGGGCGTTTGATTTATTATTTCAGGGTTTTGAGTTGTGGTCTATGTTTATGTATTTCTATGTGTAGTCTAGTGAGTGTGTTTCTATGTTGGGTTAATTGGGGTGGACTTCCAATTGAAGGCAGCTGTTTGGTGTTGCCTTTGATTGGAAGTCCTATATTAGTTGGGTGTGTTTGTCTGTGCATTTGTGGGAGATTGTTTCTTGTTTTGCTGAGTGAGCCTTTCAAGACTGTTTCGTCGTTCGTTTCATTTTGTTATTTTTGTATGTTCATTTTTGAGTAAATAAATGTCAAGATAAGCGTACACATACCTGCTGCGTTTTGGTCCTCCATTTCCAATGACAAGCGTGACAAGGGCACCGAGAACTTAGGTGATTTTAATGGCTGTAATGCAATAGTTGACCTCTATGGGACCGGCGGGACGAATTCGTCCCACCTACGTAACAGCCAGTGTAATCCTGTGGCGCAATTTTCAAAACATTTGAAATGCTATTACTTCAATTTCTCAAACATATGACTATTTTACAGCTATTTAAAGACAAGACTCTCATTAATCTAACCACACTGTCCGATTTCAAAAAGGCTTTACAACGAAAGCAAAACATTAGATTATGTTAGCAGAGTACCCAGCCAGAAATAATCAGACACCCATTTTTCAAGCTAGCATATAATGTCACAAAAACCCAAACCACAGCTAAATGCAGCAATAACCTTTGATGATCTTCATCAGATGACACACCTAGGACATTATGTTATACAATACATGCATGTCTGTTCAATCAAGTTCATATTTATATCAAAAACCAGCTTTTTACATTAGCATGTGACGTTCAGAAAAAGCATACCCCGCAAACTTCCGGGGAATTTACTAATAATTTACTAAATTACTCACGATAAACGTTCACAAAAAGCATAACAATTATTTTAAGAATTATAGATACATTACTCCTCTATGCACTCGATATGTCCGATTTTAAAATAGCTTTTCGGATGAAGCACATTTTGCAATATTCTGAGTAGATAGCCCGGCATCACGGGCTAGCTATTTAGACACCCACCCAGTTTATCCTTCACCAAAATCACATTTCCTATAAGAAAAATGGTCTTACCTTTCCTGTTCTTCGTCAGAATGCACTCCCAGGACTTCTACTTCAATAACAAATGTAGGTTTGGTCCCAAATAATCCATAGTTATGTTCCATCAGCGACGTTTTGTTCGTGCGTTCTAGACACTACCAGAATGGTAAATCACGGTCGTGCGCATGGCGCATAACGTGACAAAAAAATTCTAAATATTCCATTACCGTACTTCGAAGCATGTCAACGCTGTTTAAAATCAATTTTTATGCCATTATTCTCGTAAAAAAGCGATAATATTCCGACCGGGAATCTGAAAGGCCGCTCAGCAAGGAAGAAGCCACTGCTCCAAAACCGCCATAAAAAGCCAGACTACGGTTTGCAACTGCACGTGGGGACAAAGATCGTACTTTTTGGAGAAATGTACTCTGATCTGATTAAACAAAAATAGAACTGTTTGGCCATAATGATCATTGTTATGTTTGGAGGAAAAAGGGGGAGGCTTGCAAGCCGAAGAACACCATCCCAACTGTGAAACACGGCGGTGGCAGCATCATATTGTGGGGGTGCTTTGATGCAGGAGGGACTGGTGCACTTCCCAAAATAGATGGCATCATGAGGAAAGAAAATTATGTGGATATATTTAAGCAACATCTCAGGAAGTTAAAGCCTGGTCGCAAATGGGTCTTCCAAATGGACAATGACCCCAAGTATACTTCCAAAGTTGTGGCAAAATGGCTTAAGGACAACAAAGTCAAGCTATTGGAGTGGCCATCACAAAGCCCTGACATCAATCCCACAGAACATTTGTGGGCAGAACTGAAAAAGCGGGTGCGAGCAAGGAGGCCTACAAACCTGACTCAGTAGCACCAGCTCTGTCAGGAGGAATGGGACAAAATTCATCCAACTTATTGTGGGAAGCTTATGGAAGGCTACCCAAAAAGTTTGACCCAAGTTAAACAATTTAAAAGCTATGCTACCAAATACTAATTGAGTGTATGTAAACTTCTGACCCACTGGGAATGTGATGAAATAAATAAAAGCTGAAATAAATAATTCTCTCTACTATTATTCTGACATTTCACATCCTTAAAATGAAGTGGTGATCCTAACTGACCTAAGACAGGGAATTCATTACTAGGATTAAATGTCAGGAATTGTGAAAAACTGAGTTTAAATGTATTTGGCTAAGGTGTATGTAAACTTCCGAATTCAACTGTAAGTCTTTAAAATACTTGAGGGCAAATAAATCAGATTTAACTGTTCAGACACAAGTCGCATGGCTAGGAATCAGATTTGTATTTGATTTCAAACCACTTGTGAAGGTGGTTTCAATTGTGTCTTGAAATATCAGATTCCACGTGCTTTTTCTCAATTCAGACTGCACGAATATATATATATACAGTAACAGTCAAAAGTTTGGACACACTTACTCATTCCAGGGTTTCTCTTTATTTTTTACTGTTTTCTACATTGTAGAATAATAATGAAGACATCAAAACCCTGAAATAACACATATGGAATCATGTAGTAACCAAGAAAGTGCTAAACAAATAAAAATATATTTCATATTTTAGATTCTTCAAAGTAGCCACCCTTTGCCTTGATGACAGCTTTGCACACTCTTGGCATTCTCTCAACCATCTTCATCAGGTAGTCACCTGGAATGTATTTCAATTAACATGTGTGCCTTGTTAAAAGATAATTTGTAGAATTTATTTTCTTCTTAATGAGTTTGAGCTAATCAGATGTGATGTGACAAGGTAGGGGTGGTATACAGAATATAGCCCTATTTGGTAAAAGACCAAGTCCATTTTATGGCAAGAACAGCTCAAGTCCCTCATTACTTTAAGACATGAAGGTCAGTCAATCTGGAAAAATGTTAAGAACTTTGAACGTTTCTTCAAGTGGGGCGGCAGGGTAGCCTAGTAGTTAGAGCTTTGATCTAGCAACCGAAAGTTCGAATCCCCGAGCTGACAAGGTACAAATCTGTCGTTTGGCCCCTGCACAGGCAGTTAACCCACTTTTCCTAGGCCGTCATTGAAAATAAGACTTTGTTCTTAACTGACTTGCCTAGTTAAATAAAGGTAAAAAAAAAAGATGCGACTGATTTGGGGCAGTTGCAAAATCCATCAAGGGCTCTGATGAAACTGGCTCTCATGAGGACTGCCACAGGAAAGGAAGACCCAGAGTTACCTCTGCTGTCGGGGATAAGTTCATTAGAGTTGCCAGCCTCAGAAATTTCACCCCAAATAAATGCTTCACAGAGTTCAAGTAAAAGACACATCTCATCATCAACTGTTCAGAGGAGACTGCATGAATCAGGTCATCATGGTCTAATTGCTGCAAAGAAACACCAATAAAGGACACCAATAATAAGAAGAGACTTTCTTGGGCCACGAAACACGAGCAATGGACATTAGACCAGTGGAAATCTGTCCTTTGGTCTGATGAGTCCAAATGTGCAATTTTTGGTCCCAACCGCCGTGTCTTTGTGAGACGCAGAGTAGTGGATGATCTCCGCATATGTGGTTCCCACCATGAAGCATGGAGTAGGAAGTGTGATGGTGTGGGTGTGCTTTGCTGGTGACACTGTCGGTGGTTTATTTACAACTCAAGGCACACTTAACCAACAAGGCTACCACAGCACCCTGCAGCAATACGCCATCCCATCTGGTTTGCGCTTAGTGGGACTATCATTTGTTTTTCAACAGAACAATGACCCACACACCTCCAGGCTGTGTAAGGGCTATTTGACCAAGAAGGAGATTGATGGAATGCTGCATCAGATGACCTAGCCTCTACAATCCCCAGACCTCAACCCAGTTGAGATGGTTTGGGATGATTTGGACCACAGAGTGAAGGAAAAGCAGCCATAAAGTGCTCAGCATATGTGGGAACTGTTGGAAAAGCATTTCAGGTGAAGCTGGTTGAGAGAATGCCAAGACTGCAAAGCTGTCATCAAGGCAAAGGGTGGCTACTTTGAAGAAAAATATATTTTGATTTGTTTAACACTTTTTTTGGTTAATACATGATTCCATATGTGTTATTTCATAGTTTTGATGTCTTCACTATTATTCTACAATGTTGAAAATAGTAAAAAATAAAGAAAAACCCTTGAACGAGTAGGTGTGTCCAAACTTTTGACTGGTACTGTATATCATATTCGTTTATCACCCCCCTCATGGTGATAAAGGAACCATTTGGGGTAGAAACGCTGGCACACCCTGTCAAGGGTGATGCCCTACATTTTTTTCTCCCCAATGCCTAGCACCCCCCACTCTGATACAGTGCAGTGAAATGCCTAGCACCCCCCACTCTGATACAGTACAGTGAAATGCCTTTCTTGCAAGCTCTTTCCCAACAATGCAGTAATCAATACCCGTAGTACTATAAAATAAAATAATTTAGGACAAAAGCACACTAGAAATAGAAATAAGAAGAACACGAGAAGGTAAGTAAGCTATATACAGGGTCAATTCCAAGGTCAGTGCCAATACCATATTTACGATGCAAAGGGATACTGGAGTGGTAGGGATAGATATGTGTACTGTAGGTGTAAGGTGACTAGGCATCAGGATGTATGATAAACAGAGTAGCCACAGCATATGATGATTGTATGTGAGTGTGTGTGCACGTGTAGAGACAGTATGAATGTGTGTGCGTATGAGCCAATGAAGTTTGTGTGTGTGTGTATGTCTGTTGGTGTCTGTGTGTATGTGTGTACTGTCCTCTGTGTGTGCATAGTGAGTGCAAAAATAAAATAAAAGGGTCAATGCAGATAGTCCGTGTAGACATTTTGTTAGCTATTTAGCAGTCTTATGGCTTGGGGATAGAAGCTGTTGAAGAGCCTGTTGTTGTCAGACTTCTTGCTCCAGTACTGCTTGCTGTGCGGAAGTAGAGAGAACTGTCTATGGCTTGGGTGGCTGGGGTCTTTAATCATTTTCCAGGCCTTCTTTTCAAACTGCGTGATGTAGAGTTCCTGGATGGCAGGGAGCTCAGCCCCGGTGATGTACTTTGCTGTCCGCAGGGGGAAGATGCACTGTTGCTCATTCTTCATAACTCTGTGCATGTGTGTAGACCATTTTAAGTCCTTTGGATATTGAGGAACTTGAAGATCTCGACCCACTCCACTACAGCCCTGTCGATGTGGATGGGGGCGTGCTCGCCCCCTGTTTCCGGTACTCCATGATCAGCTCCTTGGTCTTGTTGACAATGAGGGAGAGATTGTTGTCCTGCACTCTTAGAAAAAAAGGTTCCTTATAGAACCATAAAGGGTTCTGTCGCTTGCTTCATATATGGAACCCCTCAAAGTTCTATATAGAACCCTACAGGTTCTTCTTCAATGAACCAAAATATATTTTGATGTAGAATATAATTCAATAAATCATTTAAATAATAGACAAAAGAATATCAGCATAGTTTGTAGAATGTTTTGAGAATGTGAACCCAACAGCCCTCCACATGTCAGATCAATTTCTCCTGTTTTTTTCCTGTGCCAAGCCCAGGATTCAAACTGGATACCTTTCGCCCACAGGTTCAACTTCTGCCACAGGTCCAACTCCTTACAAAGTATTTGAGCAGAGTTGAGCAGTCGGCAATCCCGCTCATCGCTTATGGAGCGGTGCGCACCGCTCCGGCGCTCCACATCCTTTCCTACAGCTCCACTAAAAACCACTCTGCACTCACAGGAAAAAAAACTGCCTCTCCAAATTCATGCCATTCATTAAAATCACAATTTAACCAACACCCTTCTATTATTGTGACTACCTGGACCTACCATTTGGTTTTGAAGTATTGAAAACAAACCATATGATTTGAATGAAAAGTATTTTAATAAACATGAAAAGGTGAATGTAAGAAGCACTCATCATTTCAAATAGGCTACATGTCACGTCAAACAGCATATAAACACTCTAAATAGGTCAGGAGCCAGACAGGGAGCCAGAGAAAATGAATTATTTAGGCTATATTATTTCAATTATTTCAAGGCTAGAGCCTACAAAGAAATACACTGTGAAGCATTTGTGAGTATGACACACTAGGCTGGTAGGGAGTCAGGAACATTAACCGCTCAGCATTTAAACAACATTTCATTGTATTAAATCATTATACAATTAAATCATTAGAAATCATCATCGCACATAATAGGCTGTGACTTAAATTAAAGAATTAAATACAAATTAAATGAAAAATGCCTTATTAGGCTCAGTGCCTCAGTACCTTTGAATTCATTTTTAGAAACATGAGTTTGGCCAGAGTCTGTGGCATCTGGCACATGCAATGGTGCCTGGAGAGCAGGCCAGCAGTGGACAATATCCTCGCCGTGCTTGCAAAGCCACTGGGGATGCTAAACATCCTTTTGGCCACTCTTGCCAGGCTGGGCAGGGATAGGTAGGCCTAAAGGTTTTTAGGCAAAATAACCAAATCAAAACGGAAAGCTCCTTGAATGTTGGAATATGCCAGGCCTATTGGGCCAAAATTATGGCCTATTGTATATATAATAGAACAAAAATTATGGAAACTTTTAAGAGATCTGCTTTTTTGTTTATTAATACTTTGCTACAATGACAGCCTTAATTAGCTACCCACCTAGCTCATTTATTTTAGAATGTGCGCCAGTGGAGCTCCTCAGAAGAGGAAGGGGAGGACCATCCTCCTCAGTGAATTTCATAAACATAAAAATTGTGAAAAGTTAAAAAGTTACCCTTTTAGATAAATCTATACTAAATTTATTCACATGTCACCAAATTATTGATTGAAACATTATTTTGCAATGAAGGTCTACAGTAGCCTTAACAGCCCTCTTTAGGGTATTTAAAAAATATATATATTTCACCTTTATTTATCCAGGTAGACCAGTTGAGAACAAGTTCTCGTTTACAACTGCGACCTGGCCAAGATAAAGCAAAGCAGTGCGACACAAACAGCAAAACAGAGTTACACATGGAATAAAGAAACGTACAGTCAATAACA
This sequence comes from Salmo trutta, assembly GCF_901001165.1. Lineage (NCBI taxonomy): Eukaryota > Metazoa > Chordata > Actinopteri > Salmoniformes > Salmonidae > Salmo > Salmo trutta. The sequence goes on from NC_042965.1 coordinate 13,352,433, forward strand.
CAATAGAAAAAAGTCTATATACAGTGTGTGCAAATGGTAAGGCAATAAATAGGCCATAGTAGCGAAGTAATTACAATTTAGCAAATTAACACTGGTGTGATAGATGTGCAGATGATGATGTGCAAGTAGAAATACTGGTGTGCAAAAGAGCAGAAAAGTAAATAAAAACAATATGGGGATGAGGTAGGTAGATTGGATGGGCTATTTACAGGTGTGTACAGCTGCAGCAATCGGTTAGCTGCTCAGATAGCTGATGTTTAAAGTTAGTGAGGGAGACATAAGTCTCCAACTTCAGAGATTTTTGCAATTCGTTCCAGTCATTGGCAGCAGAGAACTGGAAGGAAAGGCGGCCAAAGTATGGTGTTGGCTTTGGGGGTGACCAGTGAGATATACCTGCTGGAGCGCGTCCTACGGGTGGGTGTTGTTATCGTGACCAGTGAGCTGAGATAAGGCAGAGTTTTACCTAGCAAAGACTTATTAATGACCTGGAGCCAGTGGGTCTGGCGACGAATATGTAGTGAGGGCCAGCCGACGAGAGCATACAGGTCACAGTGGTGGGTGGTGTATGGGGTTTGGTGACAAAACGGATGGCACTGTGATAGACTGCATCCAGTTTGCTGAGTAGAGTGTTGGAGGCAATTTTGTAAATGACATTGCCGAACTCGAGTATCGTTAGGATAGTCAGTTTTACGAGGGTATGTTTGGCGGCGTGAGTGAAGGAGGCTTTGTTGCAAAATAGGAAGCTGATTCTAGATTTAATTTTCTATTGGAGATGCTTAAAGTGAGTCTGGAAGTCTAACCAGACACCTAGGTATTTGTAGTTGTCCACATATTTGAAGTCAGAACCGTCCAGAGTAGTGATGCTAGTCGGGCGGGCGGGCGAGTGCGGGCAGCGATCAGTTGAAAAGCATGCATTTAGTTTTACTAGCATTTAAGAGCAGTTGGAGGCCACGGAAGGAGTGTTGTATGGCATTGAAGCTCGTTTGGAGGTTTGTTAACACAGTGTCCAAAGAAGGGCCAGATGTATGCAGAATGGTGTTGTCTGCATAGAGGTGGATCAGGGAATCACCAGCAGCAAGAGCAACATCGTTGATATATACAGAAAAAAGAGTCGGCCTGAGAATTGAACCCTGTGCTACCCCCCATAGAGACTGCCAGAAGTCCGGACAACAGGCCCTCCGAGTTGACACACTGAACTCTATCAGAGAAGTAGTTGGTGAACCAGGCGAGGCAGTCATTTGAGAAACCAAGGCTGTTGAGTCTGCCGATAAGAATATGGTGATTGACAGAGTCGAAAGCCTTGGCCAGGTCAAGGTAAGGTTTTGGTTTTATTAATTTATTGCCACTGGGGTCCGCCAGTGTAACTGTTAAACTGCTTACTTACTGTACACTGTTCTGCTTGATTGTAAAGGGTTCACTAACGTGCTAGTTCTATTAGCTATGTTGACTATGACGTTACTTTAGCTAATATGGTGACAATGGTGTAGGCTGTGTGAGTAGCGGTTAGCAGTTATGTTAGGAAGGTTTGGTTTGGAAATGCTTTTTCGCCTGGTCACAGACAGCTGATGTGTTGTGCTTTGAAGTCCACGAGCAAAGGGAATTGGTGAGCACATAGATGTGAGAATGAATACAAAGAGCTGTTTGTATGTGGCTGCTATGAAAGTGAACTGTGTTTATGTGACCTGGGGATTGCAACTGTTGGACTAATGATTACACCCTAGATTAGCTAGATGCAGGCATCCATGTGTCACTGTCTGTCACCTCAACCTTTTCTCTGGACCTGTGTCACCTATGTTGTGATCTTTCATTCATAGGCTAGGTTGTAGCAGCCTCATGATTGGAATAGGGAATATTTGTGTATCATGTAGTAGCCTAAACCTATCGAAGTTACGTTTAACTAGGTGAATGGAATATGCATGACAGTCATCCAATATGCTGTAATAGAAATAAGGCCATGCTCATAAAAAAATTAAAATAAAGAATCGTCCTCCCTCATCTTAAACGGCACTGACCGCCACTGATGTGCACGTACTAAGTATCCTACACCATTATGCTTTTGGGATATGTGTCTTTTCAGATTCCACAATGATTATTTAGTTGTGGACACTACATCACCGCACTTCCTCTCTTGCTCTTGGTCCTCATCTTTGGAAGTCACCTTGATTTAGCACCTGTGTGTTTTATCAGTTTCTTTATGAAGCTATTTAGCAAACTCCATGACAGTAGCTAAAACAAGGGGCTTTAACAGCACACAAATAGACTACAAATGCATGCTGAGTCTGGGGTTTGTGGGATGATGGAGTTGATGTATGCCATAACACCAGCCTTTCAAAGCACTTCAAGATTACAGATGTGAGTGTTACAGGGCGGTACTCATTGTGGCAAAAAGCCTTAGAGTTGTTTTTGGAGAAGCATGCATGAAATGCATTGAGTTCATCTGGTAGAGAGGCATAGTTGGACAGAACACGGCTGGGTCGTCCTTTGTAATCTGTAGCCTCTGCCAAATGCAGTGGGCGTAAGAGCCTGTGCAATAGGATTCCACCTTGTTCCCATATTGACCTTCTGCTTTTTTGATGGCTCTGCGGAGGTCGTAGGAGGACTTCTTGTACTTGTTCGTGTCCTGAGCCATATGTAGGATATTTACAAGGAAGTAGGCTGGGTAAGTGCAATTTGATAATAAAAATGTCAAAATGGGCAATATGTTTAAGTGCAAGTGTAATTAGTCCAACATTCTGTAAGGTTGCAGAATTGCATTCGGAATAAAAGAGTACTTGACCCTATTTTTTTTTTTAACCTTAGGTAGTCTGTACCTGCGGCGAAAGGGGAGGGACTGGATTTTGGGTTGGAGTGGAAGGGAAGAGTCAAACGCTATTTTGTTGGCCTTCTGGGGCACGGAGTGAATTAATTAATTAATTTTAATTTAACCTTTATTTAACTAGGCAAGTCAGTTTCTTATTTAAATTCTTATTTACAATGATGGCCTACCCCGGCCAAAGCCTAACCCGGATGACGCTGGGCCAATTGTGCGCTTTGCACAGTCTTGGCATTCTCTCAATCAGCTTCATCTGCAATGCTTTTCCAACAGTCTTGAAGGAGTTCCCACATATGCTGAGCATTTGTTGGCTGCTTTTCCTTCACTCTGTGTTCCAACTCATCCCAAACCATCTCAATTGGATTGAGTTCAGGTGATTGTGGAGGCCAGGTCATCTGACTCTCCTTCTTGGTCAAATAGCCCTTACACAGCCTGAATGTGTGTTGGGTCATTGTCCTGTTGAAAAACAAATGATAGTCCAACTAACAGCAAACCAGATGGGATGGAGTATCGTTGCAGGGTGCTTTGGTAGCCATGTTGGTTAAGCGTGCCTTCAATTCTAAGTAATTCAATGACAGTGTCACCAGCAAAGCACACCCACACCATCACACCTCCTCCACCATGCTTCATGGTGGGAACCACACATGCGGAGATCATCAATTCACCTACTCTGCGTCTCACAAAGACATGGCGGTTGGAACCAAAAATCTCAAATTTGGACTCATTTGACCAAAGGACAGATTTCCACCGGTCGAATGTCCATTCTTGTGTTTCCTTGCCCAAGCAAGTCTCTTCTTCTTATTGGTGTCCTTTAGTAGCGGTTTCTTTGTAGCAATTCGACCATGATGACCAGATTCACGCAGTCTCCTCTGAACAGTTGATGTTGTGATGAACACCTTGGGATGAATTGGAACGCCGACTGCGAGCCAGGCCTAATCGCTCAACATCAGTGACCGACTTCACTAATGCTCTTATGGCTGAATGAAGCAAGTCCCTGCAGCAATGTTCCAACATCTACTGGAAAGCCTTCCCAGAAGAGTGGAGGCTGTTATAGCAGCAAAGAGGAAACCAACTTCATAATAATGATTTTGGAATGAGATGTTCGGCTAGCAGGTGTCCGCATACTTTTGGTTATGTTGTGTATATTCTACTGATGGGCCATTACTCGCATTACCCAGATATGGCTCTACTGAAGGACACTACTGCTAGTCAGGTGATAACTCACATTAAGTAAAAATTTGCTCACCATGGGGTCTTAGAGGTAGTCCATACGGACAACACCTCACAGTTCAGCTGTCAGTGATTTTGCTAAATTGTACTGGCTCAAGCAAGTCACATACAGCCCATTGTTTGTACCTTCAGTCTAATGGGTTAATCGAGAGCGATATTAAAACAGGGAAATTACTGCTTAAGAAAGCAAAGACCGATCCGTATCTAGCTTTGTTGAACTACAGGGCTACTTCACTAAAATATGGTCTGTCTCCTGCAGAGCTGGATGTTCAACAGGAAACTCTAAACTATACTGAACTAAAATATTAACTCAACATGCAACAATTTCAATGATTTTACTGAGTTATAGTTCATATATAGTAATCAGTCAATTGAAATTAATTCACTAGGCCGTAATCTATGGATTTCACATGACTGGGCAGGGATGCAGTCATGGGTGGGCCTGGGAGGGCATAGGCCTGCCAATCAAAATTAGATTTTTTTCCACAAAAGGGCTCTATTACAAACAGAAATACTCCTCAGTTTCATCAGCTGTCCGAGTGGCTAGTCTTAAAACTTCTTCAGGATGGGTGGATAACCTGCAGGACAGTTGAGCTAACGTAGGCTAATGCGATTAGCATGAGGTGGTAAGTAGCAAGAACTTTTCGCAGGACATAGACATATCTGATATTGGCAGAAAGCTTAAATTCTTGTTAATCTATCTGCACTGTCCAATTTACAGTAGCTATTACAGTGAAATAATACCATGCTATTGTTTGAGGAGAGTGCACAGTTTTGAACATGAACATTTATTAATAAACAAATTAGGAACATTTGGGCAGTCTTGATACAAAAGTTTGAACAGAAACACAATGGTTCATTGGATCAGGCATAAACTTTGCACACACACTGCTGCCATCTAGTGGTCAATATCTAAAGTGCACCTCGGCTGGAATAATAAATTATAGCCTTTCTCTTGCATTTCAATGATGATGGAACAAAAAAACAAAAAAAACCTGTTGTTTTCTTTTTTTTCCTTTTTTTATTTCACCTTTATTTAACCAGGTAGGCCAGTTGAGAACACGTTCTCATTTACAACTGCGACCTGGCCAAGATAAAGCAAATCAGTGCTACAAAAACAACAACACAGAGTTACACATGGGATAAACAAACGTACAGTCAATAACACAATAGAAAAATCTGTATACAGTGTGTGCAAATGAAGTAAAGAGGTATGGCAATAAATAGGCCAATAGTGGCAATGTAATTACAATTTAGCAATTTACACTGCAGTGATATAGGTGCAGATGAGGATGTGCATGTAGAAATACTGGTGTGCAAAATAGCAGAAAAACAAAAACAAATATGGGGATGAGGTAGGTAGTTGGTTGGATGGGGGTGCAGAGCTGTTGGCCAGGGTTGGGGTAGCCAGGTGGAAAGCATGGCCAGCCGTAGAGAAATGCTTATTGAAATTCTTGATTATCGTGGACTTATCAGTGGTGACAGTGTTTCCTAGAATCAGTGCAGTAGGCAGCTGGGAGGAGGTACTCTTATTCTCCATGGACTTTACAGTGTCCCAAAACCGTTTGGAATTAGTGCTGCAGGATGCAAATTTCTGTTTGAAAAAGCTAGCCTTTTCTTTCCCAACTGACTGTGTGTATTGGTTCCTGACTTCGCTGAAAAGTTGCATATCGCGGGGACTACTCGATACACGTGCAGTACGCCACAGGGTGTTATTGTGCTGGTCAAGGGCAGTCAAATCTGGAGTGAACCAAGGGCTATATCTGTTCTTAGTTCTACATTTTTTGAAAGGGGCCTTCTTATTTAAGATGGTGAGGAAAGCACTTTTAAAGAACAACCAGACATCCTCTACTGACAGTATGAGTTCAATATCCTTCCAGGATACCAGGGCCAGGTTGATTAGAAAGGCCTGCTCGCAGAAGTGTTTTAGGGAGCGTCTGACAGTGATGAGGGGTGGTCGTTTGACCGCGGACGCATAACGGAAGCAGGCAATGAGGCAGTGATGGCTGAGATCCTCATTGAAAACAGCAGAGGTGTATTTAGAGGGCAAGTTGGCCAGGATGATATCTATGAGGGTGCCCATGTTTACGGATTTGGGGTTGTACCTGGTAGGTTCTTTGATAATTTGTGTGAGATTGAGGGCATCTATCTTAGATTGTAGGATGGCCGGGGTGTTAAACATATCCCAATTTAGGTCACCTAGCAGTATGAACTCTGACGATAGATGGGGGGCAATCAATTCACATATTGTGTCCAGGGCACAGCTGGGAGCTGAGGGGGGACTATAACAAGCGGCAACAGTGAGGGACTTATTTCTGAAGAGATGGATCTTTAAAAGTAGAATCTCAAACTGTTTGGGCATAGACCTGGATAGTATGACAGGACTCTGCAGGCTATCTCTACAGTAGAACATTTCAGAATTCTTGATGGCCTTCCTAAGCCAGGATTCAGACATGGCTAGGACATCAGGGTTGGCGGAGTGTGCTAAAGCAGTGAATAAAGCAAACTTTGGGAGGAGGCTTCGATGTTAACATGCATGAACCCAAGACTTTTACGGTTTCAGAAGTCAGCAAATGAGAACACCTGGGGACACACAGCGCCTGGGTTAACCTCTACATCGCCAGAGGAACAGAGGAGGAGTAGGATGAGGGTACGGCTAAAGGCTATAAGAACTGGTCGTCTAGTGCTTTGGGAACAGAGAATAAAATGAGCAGATTTCTGGGAGTGGTAGGATAGATTCAGGGCATAGTGTACAGACAAGGGTATGGTAGGGTGTGAGTACAGTGGGGGTAAACCTAGGCATTGAGTGATGATGAGAGAGGTTGCATCTCTGGAGGCGCTAGTTAAGCTAGGTGCGTTCTCCGCATGTGTGAGGGTGCTATCTCAGGCATGTTGAGCAGGACTAGGGGCTCAGCAGTAAAATAAAACAATGTGAGCTGCACTAAACAACTGTATACAAGGCATATTGACATTAGAGAGAGGCATAAAGAAATCACAGGTGTTGGTTGGGAGAGCTAAGACAACAACGGTGAGACAACAATGGGTAAACAGCTAAGACAACAGTAACGGGTAAATGGCGATAAATGGGCAGAGAGGGTCAGTTCGCTACACACAGGGCCTGAGTTCGAGGCTGGGGCCGACAGATAAACAAAATAAAGTACCGTCTTAATGAACAGTGTAGCAGGCATCAGCTGTGTAGCCGAGTGATCATAAAGTCCAATGAGCAGCAATAGATGAAACAGGGAGCCGTTCGGTAGTCGATTACTACGCTAAGCAAGTGGGAGACTGTGTTCATGAAGCTAGTGGGCTGGGGCTAGCAGATGGATCTTCACCACATCCACAACGCAGAGGCCGGTTGAGCGCACATCGGCCGAATTACGTCAGCCGATCAGCATACCAGTCGTGATGGATCGGCGGGGCTCCGTGTCGACAAAGGGTCCAGGCCAAATTGGCAAGAGAGGTAGTGTAGTTGGTGTACTTAATTTGCTAGCCAGGAGATGGGCCTAGTTCGAGGCTAGCTCGAGGCTAACTGGTGCATGCTTCTGGACAAGGGCGTTAGCCACAATAGCCACTCGGTAGCAGCTAGCTAGCTGCGAAGATACAGTGTAATGGTCCAGAGCTTGCGGCAGGAATCCGGTGATGTAGTGGACAAAAGAAGCAGTCAGATATACTCAGGTCTGATATTGCGCTGTGCAGACTGGCAGGATTTATCGGCGCTATCCAGGCTAAAGCGGCTGGTGTCCATTCTAAAGGTAAAGAACGCTAGCAGTGGCTAACAATAACTAAATAGCTAGTAGCTAATTAGCTGGCTAGCTTCTTATGGCTGGCTTCTGATGGAGGTTCCAGTTATAAGGTTTAAAAATAGCAGATCTGTACCACATTGGTTGAGGCGGATTGCAGGAAGGTATATGTAAATTGGAAATGGAAAAAAGAGATTGAAATATAATGAAATGTATACAAAAAAAACTGAAAATATTTACATGGGACAAAAACAAATACGCCATCTTGGAAAGAAAACCTGTATTATCTTTTATCAGATCTAATGTGTTATATTCTCCTACATTCCTTTCACATTTCCACAAACTTCAAAGGTTTTCATTTCAAATGGTACCAAGAATATGCATATCCTTGCTTCAGGGCCTGAGCAACAGGTAGTTAGGTTTGGGTATGTCATTTTAGTCGAAAATTTGAAAAAAAGTGTCCGATCCTTAAGAGGTTTTAATCGATCCCGCAAATAACGAAGCTTACCTTCACAACCAAGAAGACATAGAGGAAAGGTTTAGGTAAGTGTCCCTTTTGTCTTGTAATTTCACATTTGGAAGGTGCATTGAAAAATTAGCTAGCATGATTATTTAATTTCTAGTACAACCAACTAGTAAGCTAGCAAGTTAGATCTGAATGGTGCACTGAAATTAGCTACTCTTGTGGGGATCACTATGGTAGCTCACTACGGCTATTCTCAAGAACAAGCAAGCCCCTATCTGAGAAGCATGTCTGACTGATCGCTCAATGAACGCTGATTTCATCAAAAGTGCATTACAGTGGCTTGGAAATGCAACGACAATGTAAAAGGAGTCAAATAATTTGTAGTAATACCTTTAGGAATAATTATGATGTCGCCAGATTGACTTTAGATGCAGTATAACCACAGATAGAAAAATGAGCTATAAAAATCTTTGGTATATCGTTAGATTGAGGGGAGAACAACTCGGATTTTAGCTAGCTACCGTTACCAGCTAGCTATAAGCTAGCTACTGTTTTTGACCAACTTGTTTAGCTAATAACAACATTGCCATCCATTTGACGACATGATAATGATGGCAAAGTTCTTTCCTACTAAACATTTGTCTACTTTAGCAATGGCATCATATTTTGTTATTTAGACCAAACAATCGTTAGCCTCCATCTATCAAGACTTTTGGGCACCACTATTGTGCCGCCGGAAGAGAACGGCTTGAGAATGTTCACAACAATGGTGGAGTTCATTTTCATGGCCTGGTGCCCCTGGAGAGTGGAGATGTATCATTTTAGACCATTCATTTGATCCTTAGGTGAAATTTCCACCTAACTGGCGCACAAGGCCATGCAAAACTAACTCAACCAATGACATGACGCGACCCAGTGGTGGCAGTGCAACCGATGAATAGCAACATTTGTTTTGGTTTTGTCTATTTTGCCGGCCTGCCATCCTGTCTGTCTGTCCTGGAGTTCAAGTTGTGACTGGAGGAGTGGTGGTGTCCACTGGAGGGCAACTTTACTGGACCACTTGTAGAAGCTCATCGTCATGAAGTTCATCTACACCAACTGATACAAGTATCCTCTATTAGGAACTACTATAGTGCTAGCTAGTACATGTACATATGAATTTACATTACTAATCATATTTCTTTAATGTGCAGTTCCACTTTGACCCAAGAGAACAATCCAGACTAAGAATTTGCAAAAGGTAAGATCATAATGAATATAAGTATTATATGGACAGAGTGGACATGATCCTAGATCAGCACTCCTACTCTGATGGTTAATTCTCTCTCTCCCTCATCCTTTCTATAAATTCAGATTGACCCCATTGTATATGGTTAGTAGATGTGGGTGAGTGGACTACAGATCTGTGACTAGCCTAGCAACAGCAGCTGTTCTCAACTATTGGCAAGGATTTATTTGATCTCCAATCACCATGAGAGTTACTTTATTCTGCATTCAACACTTCTATTGCAGGACGGGTGAGCACCTGTCAGTTTCCCCTGCTGTCCTTCCCCCCTCGGTGCAGTCTGCTGACCATCGGTGTGGCCAAGAAGAAGTTTGCCAGCCGAAGTAGGAGCCATGTTCATCGCCATGCAACCCTCCACTGACTGAGTAGTATTTTACTGGGTGACTTTCACTTTTACTTGAGTCATTTCCTACTAAGGTACCTTTACTTGTACTCATGTATGAGAATTGGGTACTTTTTCCACAACTGTTGCTGTATGTGTGTAACTCTAGCAGATCCTATAGGTGCTCCAGCACACCTCCTGCTGAAACGGTCCACTATCAGCCAGGTGAAGAGGCTCTCACATGCAAAGGAAAGGCTGTTGTGGCACCAAAATGGATGAAAGTTGTCTGGGTAGTGCCTCCTTTCTCCGAAAGTTTAATTTACCCCTGAAAATCCTAGTGCATTAAACTGACAACTATGGACAAGACTGTTTAAGGCAAGCCATGTTTTCCTGTCAGCCAGAATCTGCAATATATTCAGGTACTAAATTAGGATCCTCCTCATCCCCACTTTGGGTACGCTATTAAAGTTTTGCTCAGTTCTGGCACTCTCCCTACATATTTGCCATTTGACAGTACTTTATCATGCATGCACTCTTTATATTCTGTGTATCCTAATTAATGTGCTTGCATCTCCCTTCCAGAAACCAGAAACCTTCGTTCCATCCTACAGGACTCAAAACTCCAACTCCTGCGTCTCCTCTCCAACCAACTGTGTTTAATTGTATGAACATTTTAACCACCCTCTTTCTGTGATAGGAGCATCCTACTTCTACTACTCCTCTGCCTCTTTATAACCTTTAGTCCATCTGTGTTTGGGGTCGATCACCTCTTAGGGCAGTGAGGGGAGTAGGTGTGTGAATGTCAGTCCAAACTGCAATTGTCTGAGCTGCGGAGCTACTGTAGCTCGTAGTCATCAGTCGAAACATAGTTTTCTTTGCATTCTGTAACGCCCTGGCCATAGAGAGGGGTTTTTGTTCTTTATTTTGGTTAGGCCAGGGTGTTACATTGGGTGGGCATTCTATGTTCATTTTTCTATGTTTTTGTATTTCTTTGTTTTGGGCCGTGTGTGGCTCCCAATCAGGCACAGCTGTAGTTCGTTGTTGCTGATTGGGAGTCACACATAAGTAGCCTGTTTTTCCTTTGGGTTTTTGTGGGTGATTGTTTCTGTTTAGAGTTTTTCCTGACAGGACTGTTTGGCTGTCGTTTTTGTTTATTTTTGTAAAGTGTTCTCTTTTCATTAAATACCAAAGATGAATACACATCCTCCGCTGCACCTTGGTCTCATTACGACGACAGCCCTTACACATTCAGGGTTGTCAGCTATCGTTGTTTTTGTAGTTCTTGCCCCACGAGCCACTCCACGTGCTCCCCCATGCTCGGTGTGATGGTGGCTTCGGTAAGGTATTTGTTATGGCTTTGGTAAGGTATTTGTCAGCTGCCAGCTGAACATGGTATACTGGAAAGACTTGGTTTGTTATTTTAACGAAAACATAACCTATCTTTGTTAAACATTAATACCAAACTTGTTTTTGCATGGATTCCACAACACTGTTAGCTTTTACCAGCTAGGACCGCTATTTCTTGTCCAGGAATCCCGCTTAACATACAGGTTAAAGTCTGCTTGAAAGAGCCACTAACCTAGCTAAGCTGCGAATGTTAGCCATCAAGCTAACAAAGTTGTTCCCAGATGAGTTTTCCAATGGAGCCCTCTTTGTCTGGAGAAGTAAATGAACAGTTTCAGCGCTCTAGGAGCTGTATATACAACGCTTTGTTCAGGACAAACTGGAACACTCAGAGTTCCAATGCGGCAATTGTTTACTTGCCAAGGATTATAGGCTAGAGGTGACTTCCTTGATTGCGCAGGTAGCCAGCCTACGTAAGAAACTGGGGAAAACGCAAAGTGGAATGCTTACCTTTCTACACCGGACGGCGTTCGCGCATGTTGGTTGCATCTCCTGCCTCTCCTCCTCCATCTGATAGCGGAGTTGAAGGAGCACAGCAAGAGGAGCATGGTAATCAATGATGGTCGCATGTCACGAGCCGTGGAAGCAGAAGACAGTGGACTCCCGCAAAGCAGTCTACACTCCCAACGAGAGGCCTGGAGCGGATACAAACAACAAATAGTTTTGCCGTCCTGGAGTCTGAGCTTCCTGCATCTTTGTCACTGAGGGTACCTGTGTCTGCGGCCACTTTACCTACTCCTACTCCTTCCCCTACAATTTTGAAGTCGATGTCGGCAACCTTCCATCCCTGCTCTGGATCGAGCGGGGCTTCTCCATCTGTCGGAGGCCTGCATCATCTTGTGAAGCGTGGGAGTGGTCGGATTTCTTCATCCTTCTCGCCAACTGTGATTCTGGGCAGCTCCATGGTGAGAAATGTGAATGTTCCTGGTGCAAAAACAATGTCTTATCCCGGAGCTCGAGTAAATCACATTACTAAGCTGCTCCACCAGGACTACACCAGGATATCAACATCGATTCTATCATAGTCCATGTGGGTTTTAATTACTTTATGAAGGGCAGCTCTGAACAGTTGAAACTGGATTTCAAAGAGCTGATTTACTCTCTGCTAGACATTAATAAAATGCCCATCATATATGGCCATGTGCTCTCTCTGAATGTGGCATTGAACACTTTAGCGGATTCTTTCTTTTCACAACTGGCTATGTAATTATTGCAGCTCAATGGGTGTAACTTTTGTTGACAATTTCAATACCTTATGGAAACAAAACAGGTTTTATAAGGAGGATGGGATCCACCAAAATCCTTTGGGTCCCTGGATCCTTTCACAGCATTATAAGGCTGCGTTGAGACAATTACTTATCAATGACCCAAGCCCAGCTCAGTTAATCCCTACCATTGTGTCACTGAGTCATCATAATGCTTTAGCAAATGTACATTATACCAGGGACATTGGTAGACACAATGGTAGTAACCTAATTTATGTCCCTTTAACTGCCCTGAATGCCTCTGCTGATCCTACAGATATTGTATGCGGCAATCATGTGTCTATGAACCAGATTTATGCTGTTAGCACTGAGGCAGTGTGCCCTAGTAGAAAGTCCACTGTGTGCAGCTCACCCTGCACTAACATAAATAACATGAGAATATCTACTTCTACTAAGCTTCCCAGTAAAGCAATGAAAACAAGCAAGCATCCCAGGAACGTGCTCAAAATAGCCCTTGTTAACATATGTAGCTTAAGAACAACTTGCTAGTAACAGATGACATTCATATTCTGACTATCTCTGAAACTCAATTAGACAATACCTTTGATTATACAGTGGTAGCAATACAAGGTTATAGAAAAGACAGAGATGCCAGTGGTGGAGGTGTTGCTGTTTATATTCAGAACCACATTCCTGTAAAGATTAGAGAGGATCTCATGTTAAATACTGTTTAAGTAATGTGGCTGCAGGTTAATCTGCCTCACCTAAAGCCCATTCTTGTGGGAATTGCTATAGACCACCAAGTGCTAACAGTCAGTATCTGGATAACATGTGTGAAATGCTTGATAATGTATGTGATATCAACAGAGAGGTATATTTTCTGGGTGATTTAAATATTGACTGGCTTCAAACTGTAACCAGGGCCTGCAACCTGGTTCAGTTATTCAGTCAACCTTCCAGGGTAGTTACAAATAGCACGGGAAAGAAATCGTCAACATGTATTGATCACATCTTTACTATTGCTGCAGAAATATGCTTGAAAGCAATATCCAGATCCATCGGATGTAGTGATCACAATATAGTAGCCATATCTAGGAAAACCAAGGTTCCAAAGGTTGGGCCTAATATAGTGTGTAAGAGGTCGTTTTTACAGTAATCTTCTTAATAGGTGCATGCTTATTACTGACTGGGATAAGCAATTTCATAAATGTGTCTATTTGCTCCTCATTACACACCACGGACGACACATATTCTTTACATCAACAACATAGGAATCACTACAAAATGTATTGAATGAGAAGTTTTGGAGGGATTCCTATGTTGTTTAGGTAAAGAATATGTGGCAGCTTCATTAAATAGTACCCAACCAGTAACCCAGTCTCAACGTCAATTGTGAAGAGACGACTCCGGGATGCTTGCCTTCTACGCAGAGTTGTAAAGAAAAAAACATATCTCAGACTGGACAATAAAAAGAAAAGATTTAAGATGAGCAAAAGAACACAGACACTGGACAGAGGACTATTTAATGAAGCTGCCAGTTGAGGACTTGTGAGGCATCTGTTTCTCAAACTAGACACTCTAATGTACTTGTCCTCTTGCTCAGTTGTGCACCGTAGCCTCCCACTCCTCTTTCTATTCTGGTTAGAGCTTTGCACTGTTCTGTGGAGGGAGTAGTACACAGCGTTTTACGAGATCTTCTGTTTCTTGCCAATTTCTCACATGGAATAGCCTTTATTTCTCAGAACAAGAATAGAGTGATGAGTTTCAGAAGAAAGTTATTTGTTTCTGGCCATTTTGAGCCTGTAATCAAACTCACAAATGCTGATGCTCCAGATGCTCAACAAGTCTAAAGAAGGCCAGTTGTATTGCTTCTTTAATCAGCACAACAGTTTGAACTGTGCTAACATGATTGCAAAAGGGTTTTCTAATGATCAATTAGCCTTTTAAAATTAGAAACTTGGATTAGCTAACACAACGTGCCATTGGAACACAGGAGTGATGGTTGCTGATAATGGGCTTCTGTACGCCTATGTAGATATTCCATAAAAAATCTGCCGTTTCCAGCTTCAATAGTGATATACAACATTTCTGATCATTTTGATGTAATTTTAATGGACAAAAAATGTGCTTTTCTTTCAAAAACAAGGACATTTCTAAGTGACCCCAAACTTTTGAACGGAAGTGTATATTGTCACACTCCACTTACCTAGACCATTGCCAAAAAAGGCACGCTGTCACCTGATTTTATACAGTCTCTATTCACACAGCTTTCACACAACTTTTTCCAAAGTGTTGGAAATGAATAAAATGAAATATCTTGAATCAATAAGTATTCAACCCCTTTGTTATGGCAAGCCTAACTAAGTTCAGGAGTAAACATTTGTCAGATAATATGTTTCATGGACTCACTCTGTGTGCAATAATAGTTTTTAACATGATTTTTGAGTGACTACCTCATCTCTGTACCCCACACATACAATTGTCTGTAAGGCCCCTCAGTCGAGCAATGAATTTCAAATAAATATTCAACCACAAAGACCAGGTTTTCCAATGTCTCGCAAAAAAGGGCACCTACTGGTATATGGGTTAAAATATAAAAAGCAGACATTGAATATCCCTTTAAGCATGGTGAAGTTTTAATTATGCTTTGGATGGTGTATCAATGCACCCAGTCACTACAAAGATACAGACGTCCTTCCTAACTCAGTTTGCCGAAGAAGAAGGAAACTGCTCAGGGTTTCACCATGAGGCCAATGGTGACTTTAAAACACTGGAGTTGCTTAGAAAGACAACGTTGAATATTCCTGAGTGGCCTAGTTACAGTTTTTACTTAAATCGGCTTGAAAATCTATGGCAAGAAAATGGCTGTCTAGCTATGATCAACAACCAACTTGACCGAACTTGAAGAATTTAAAAAAATAATACTTTACAAATACTGTACAATCCAGGTTTGCAAAGCTCTTAGATTCTTACCCAGAAAAACTCACAACTGTAATCACTGTCTAACATGTATTTACTGAGGGGGTTGAATACTTAGGTAATCAAGATATAAACTCAGCAACAACAAAAACATCCTCTCACTGTCAACTACGTTTATTTTCAGAACACTTAACATGTGTAAATATTTGTATGAACATAACAAGATTCAACAACTGAGACATAAACTGAACAAGTTCCACAGACATGTGACTAGCAGAAATGGAATAATGTGTCCCTGAACAAAGGGGGGTGGGGGTCAAAATCAAAAGTAACAGTCAGTATCTGATGTGGCCACCAGCTGCATTAAGTACTGCAGTGCATCTCCTCCTCATGGACTGCACCAGATTTGCCAGTTCTTGCTCTGAGATTTTGCCCCACTCTTTCACCAAGGCACCTGCAAGTTCCCGGACATTTCTGGGGGCAATGGCCCTAGCCCTCACCCTCCGATCCAACAGGTCCCAGACGTGCTCAATGGGATTGAGATCTGGGCTCTTCGCTGGCCATGGCAGAACACTGACATTCCTGTCTTGCAGGAAATCACTCACAGAATGAGCAGTATGGCTTGTGGCATTGTCATGCTGGAGGGTCATGTTAGGAGGGAGGAGGATGTCTTCCCTGTAACTCACAGCATTGAGATTGCCTGCAATGACAACAAGCTCAGTCCGATGATGCTGTGACACACCGCCCCAGACCATGACGGACCCTCCACCTCCAAATCGATCCGGCTCCAGAGTACAGGCCTCAGTGTAACGCTCATTCCTTCGACGATAAACGCAAATCCGACCATCACCCCTGGTGAGACAAAACCGCGACTCGTCAGTGAAGAGCACTTTTTGCCAGTCCTGTCTGGTCCAGCGACGGTGGGTTTGTGCCCATAGGCAACGTTGTTGCCGGTGATTTCTAGTGAGGACCTGCCTTACAACAGGCCTACAAGCCCTCAGTCCAGCCTCTCTCAGCCTATTGCGGACAGTCTGACCACTGATGGAGGGATTGTGCGTTCCTGGTGTAACTTGGGCAGCTGTTGTTAACATCCTGTACCTGTCCCGCAGATGTGATGTTCAGATGTACCGATTCTGTGCAGGTGTTGTTACACATGGTCTGCCACTGTGAGGACGATTAGCTGTCCATCCTGTCTCCCTGTAGCACTGTCTTAGGCGTCTCACAGTACGGACATTGCAATTTATTGCCCTGGTCACATCTGCAGTCCTCATGCCTCCTTGCAGCATGCCTAAGGCACATTCACGCAGATGAGCAGGGACCCTGGGCATCTTTCTTTTGGTGTTTTTCAGAGTCAGTAGAAAGGCCTCTTTAGTGTCCTAACTGTGACCTTAATTGCCTACCGTCTGTAAGCTGTTAGTGTCTTAACGACCGTTCCACAGGTGCATGTTCATTAATTGTTTATGGTTCATTGAACAAGCATGGGAAACAGTGTTTAAACCCTTTACAATGAAGATCTGTGAAGTTATTTAGATTTTTACGAATTATCTTTAAAGACAGGGTCCTGAAAAAGGGATGTTACTTTTTTTATTTGTGTTTTAGTTTTCATTAGGTTTTTGCAAAAGTTACAAAGTTTTCATTTTTATTTGTGTAGACCGTTGACAAAATGTTTTAATTAAATCGATTTTAATCCCACCTTGTAACACAACAAAATCTGGAAAAAGTCAAAAGGTGTGAATACTTTCTGAAGGCACTGTAGTAAACCTTGAGTTGGTACGATCACGATTTCAATGGTAGAGTTGAACCGCTAGATACAAAAATAGCTAGATTTACTACTAAAAGACCAAGATATATAACTTTTGCAACAGACTGTCAAAATGAAGACCAGAATTTACGTATTTCACGATAACTAAGCCTAAAACATTTGATGTCTTTTCATGAAAGTTAAAAAACAATTCATGAAAATTACTCTTTATATACATGGCCGTGACGATGAACGAATCAAATTCTCTCTGGAGGTACAGTAATGTGGTCAGCATTTGATGGTGAGGTATTCTAGATCGGGAGAACAAAAGGACTTGAGATCCTGTACATTTCTACAATCACACCATGAGTAGTTAGTAGTGAAACATACGCCTACATCGTTCTTTTTCCCTGAGAGTTCTTTCTTCAACAAGCTCTCACAGTCTCACTGCAGAAGTAGATCTTCGTCCACGTTCTCCAAACGTCAAATGTCGAAGTTGCTCCAAATGTCAAATGTCGAAGTATTTTTTTTGCACCTGCTGCTCTGTATCATTCCATTTCTCCAAACGTCAAATTTTTAAGTTAACTTCTCTTGGCTAGGTGGGATGTGACCGTCCCACCTGCAGGACACACTATTCAACAGACAGTGAAATACAAAACAGCAAAAATCTCATAACTTCATTTTTTCAAACAATCAACTATTTTACACCATTTTAAAGATAAACTACTCGTTAATCTAACCACATTGTCCGATTTCAAAAAGGCTTAACGGCGAAAGCATAAAATTAGATTATGTTAGGACATAAACTTCACAAGAAAAACCACACAGCCATTTTCCAAGCAAGGACATGCATCACAAAAAACTAAAATTCAGCTAAAATATTCACTAACTTTTAATGATCTTCATCAGATGGCACTCATAGGACTTCATGTTATACAATACATGTATGTTTTGCTCAATAAAGTTCATATTTATATCCAAAAACCCCATTTTACATTGGCTCGTGATGTTCAGAAAATGTATTCCCACCAAAACGTCCGGTGAATGTGCACATCAATTTACAAAAATTCTCATCATAAACGTTGATAAAATTTACAACAGTTATTGAAAGAATTATAGATATACTTATCCTTAACGCAACCGCTGTGTCAGATTTTAAAATAGCTTTACGGAGAAAGCACATTTTTCAATATTCTGAGTACATAGCTCGCCATCAAAGCAAGCTATACAGATACCCGCCAAGTTCTGGTGTCAACTAAACTCAGAATTAGTATTATAAATATTCTCTTACCTTTGTTGATCTTCATCAGAATGCACTCCCAGGACTGCTACTTCCACAAGAATTGTTCTTTTTGTTCGAAATACTCCATATTTTTGTCCAAATACCTCCGTTTTGTTTGTGCGTTCAGATCACTATCCAAAGGCATAACGCGCGAGCGTAAATCCAGACACGAAAAGTCAAATAGTTACATTACCGTTCGTAGAAACATGTCAAACGTTGTTTACAATCAATCCTTAGGTTCTTTTAAAGATAAAACGTCGATAATATTCCAACCGGACAATAGCGTATTCATTCAAGAAGAAAAAGAAGGAGGGTCGCGCTGGCGGGCTCACGCATCACCAAGTCCTTTGTCCATAGGCAGTCCACTCATTGACTGAGCTACTATTTTCTGCCCAGTAACGAGAAGGATGAAACACGTTTCTAAAGGCTGTTGACAGCCAATGGAAGCCTTAGGAAGTGCAACGTGACCCCACAGACACTGTAGTTTTGATAGGGATTCAAAAGAAGAACTACAATTCTCAGATTTCCCACTTCCTGGTTGGATTTTGCTCAGGTTTTTGCCTGCCATATGAGTTCTGTTATACTCACAGACATCATTCAAACAGTTTTAGAAACTTCAGAGTGTTTTCTATCCAAATCTACTAATAATATGCAAATATTTGACTCTGGGCCCGAGTATTAGGCAGTTTATTCTGGGCACGCTTTTCATCTGAAAATCAAATCAAATCAAATGTATTTATATAGCCCTTCGTACATCAGCTGATATCTCAAAGTACTGTACAGAAACCCAGCCTAAAACCCCAAACAGCAAGCAATGCATGTGAAAGAAGCACGGTGGCTAGGAAAAACTCCCTAGGAGTTTGAAAATACTGCCCCCATACCTTAAAAAGTTAAGAGTTCATTTTAGGCACTTATTCCAAATCG
Source organism: Salmo trutta (assembly GCF_901001165.1). Taxonomy (NCBI): domain Eukaryota; kingdom Metazoa; phylum Chordata; class Actinopteri; order Salmoniformes; family Salmonidae; genus Salmo; species Salmo trutta. The sequence goes on from NC_042965.1 coordinate 13,371,763, forward strand.
TTAAAGGTTAAGGCAGGGTTTCCCAAACTTGGTCCTCAAGACCCCAAGAGGTGCACGTTTTGGTTTTTGCCCCAGCACTACACAGCTGATTAAAATAATTAACTAATCATCAAGCTTTTGATCATTTGAATCAGCTGTGTAGTGTTAGGGCAAAAACCACATTGTGCACCCCTTGGGGTCCCGAGAACCAAGATTGGGAAACACTAGGTTAAGGTTTGGGATTTGGTAAAAAGACTAAGTTTAGGTACCTATTCCAAATGGTTACGGTAAGGGTTAAGGTTTGGGATAGGGTTAAAACCAAAAATAAAAAAATTGTGTCCACAACTGGGATCGAACTTGCAACATTCTGATCCAGAGTCGTGGGGTGTATGACCGAGTGAGTTTATTAATGAATTCAAATTAGCTTATCATGTATATTCAGTGTGAAATCTATGTGAATTATCAAAACTTTAGAGTGGAGATTAAGTTGAACACTACATTGGGATGGATGTCATCAGGCATCATGTTTCAGTTAGAGCTTGGCATAAAAACACAGACAGACACTGGCTGAAAATGTGCAGTTTTGGGATTGTGCGGGTAGACCAGTAGAGTATATCGGGCAGATATCCATTTTTCATAAATCTTCGGTAGAGGAGAAGAAGAAAGTGACTGATGGAGTATCCGTTTGGTTTCCCTAGGGAGCACTGTTTTGCTCTCCAGTTCACTCATAGTCATAGATGACTTGGTTGCCTCTCTAGGGGGAACAGCAGGAGCAGAGACACCCTTTGGAGGAAAACTCAGCTTCCTCTGTGATTTAAGGAGTTGTGTGAAGATCAAAGCCATGGTCCAGTCCCCTCAGTCACCAGTCCTTAGGGAAAAGTCAGGGGTGTTGAGAAATGAATGGCCCTGGGGGGGTTGATGAAAGGAAGACAAGCAAGCAGCTGGAAAACATAACATTACTGAATCCCATTTATAAATTCAGTCCAATATGCTGCAGTTAGTTATAGAGAACATATCTCTATAATCAACTGAATATCATAGGGGGAAGCGGTAGAAAACGTAACACTGAGCTGACATCATTGTCAAAATGGTCTGAACAGTAGGAAACAACATTGTGATTTAAGAGATTCAGCGAAGAGTAACTTCTCTCAGAATTGTTTGCTATATTGTGTCAGCTGAACCTTTTATGTGTATCTTCACAGCGAACACTTTTTTATTCCACCAGAAATGTTTGTTTTGTGTAGTGATGAGACAAATGTATTTGTGCGTGATGTGTGGGTGCTTATGGGGGCACGGTGGAGAGAGGTCAGTGGAAGATAAGTGTTTCGGAAGCTTTGCTTTGTTTCTGCTTCCTGAGAAGTTGATCATTAGTTTAAAATTGGAATTCATCAACCTCCAGTACATCCCCGGTGTGGGAGTCTGTGAAGTTAATCTTAATGAACACTGCCTTCCCCCTTTATGCTTTGTGGTACACAGATGGATGAGATGGAGAATAGGAAGCATGTCACGAGAAAATTGAACATTTTGTTTAACGATGTTAGGAGCAGCCCAGAGTGCTGATCCTTTTTTACCTTGATAGGTGTGTTAATGCCTGCTGCATTGTGGATAACCCCTGATGCCTACTTGGCGTACCCCTTCCCCAGGAGCGCTGACGGGGAGGACCAGGCTGGCTAATTAGAGGGTGAGTGTGTTGGGCGGGGTTTGCTCATTTCTAACCATTCCATTGGTCCTAAGGAGAAATCTCCACCCACCAGGGGCACTGGGCCATGCAAAATGAACTCACCCAATAATTCACCCCAGGCTGGGCTTCCTCCCCCATGGCTCCACAGCCTGAGCTCCGTGTGATCACAGCTACCATACCAGCCAGGAGTCAAGGTTAGTGGTAATGATAGAGCGCAGCCGCTCCAACAATAGCTCAAGATTGGCCTTCCCAGTGGTGTTGGAAAGGGAGTAGAACCGATGAGGATAGAATGAAGCCTTCACTGGTAGCGCCGACAGACAGGAGTTTTAAGTAGTGCTCTAGCCTATATAAGGCCCTTTGCTGGGATTTAATATGGCCTTTCTTAGAAGTGCAGTGTACAAAATGTATGCAAGGGTCTTGGAGAGTAAATATTGAATAAGTGCAGCTCAATCGCAATGAAAGTCAAAAGCACCTCCGCGGGAGTTGTTGGCCCCTGCAATTCTGTGGTGGTACGCTGACCTCTCTGCATTAGCATTATTTTAGCTGTGGTGGTGGAGGTGAGGGAGGGAGGGGAGTGGAAGGGGGTTGTGGTGGGACATGCTGACAGCCTGCGGTGCAAACAGGGCAAGAGGAGTGGGTCGGAGAGACATGAGCCCTTCTGCTCAGCCAGGTCCCTGTGATGCTGTCATGCAGAAGAGGAGGAAGCAGAGGAGAAGTGTATGTATACAGCAGCAGCCATCAGTAGTGCCAAAGCCTGGGGCCCTCACTGGCAGACTCGGTGAGTAAACCTTGACTCGCTGCACTGAGACAGCCCACAATGAACAAAAGGCCTGCCTGACCTAAGACAGTATTTTGGCATCGAGCTGGTTTTAGAGGGAAAAGAGCTAAGCTAACTTTAACCCTGTACACACAGCTTTTAGCTTATAAGATCAGCTTGATGGAGATCAACCCAGAGAGCATGTCCCCCCCCCCCCACACTTTTCATAATATATGTCATAAACTATTACTCACAAAAAGAAAGGTCAAACTATGTCTAGGAGGCAAGTTTTGCTGTCAGTGAGTATGATATATCATTTTTTTATTTGTGTACCATTTTCCACTCTGTGGTTCAGTTAAGTTTGAATGTGGATATTGTGTAGTTGTTTGACAGGTTCTGTCTTATGGAGACATGAGGTGATGAAGGATGCTTGTCACTGCTGGGGTCAAGTGTGCATCTGTCTGCAGCTTCTCAGATAGGACTATTACAGTCTGGAGTTGTCCATTGGCTCCTCAAATGACTAGACTAGAGTGTGAGAGTCGGCTGTGTTGTCCAGAGTCTGAGGGACTGTCCATCTCCTCAGATAGAGGAGAAAATGAAAAATGAAATGAACTTTATGGTGGGTCACATTATTAAAATAAGTACATTTGGGAATCTTGTAATATCAGCCATCACGTCAGGACCCTGTTGTCTGAATTCTTTAGAGATGCATTTTATATTCCACCACATCCTCTCTATCTTGAATAGAAGACTCCGTCTTTGTCTATCCATGAAGTCACCTCACTTATCAGAACGTCTGTACATTAGCACTATAAAGACAATGACGTACGGAGATGTAAACGGACTGGTGTTCCATGAACACGGAGGGTGGTCCTTGAGTGTTGCTCTGCGTTGAACTCTGCTCTGTAGTGCCGTGTTCTAATTCACCTAATTCACCTTTGATGGGTCAGATTCTTTTCAAACAGATGAAAGGGAAAATATATGGTAGTGTTTAAATTTTTATGTCAGACTTATAGACTTTAGGCCTTTTCTTTCATGTATTAATATGCCAGTGAACATCTGAGCGCAGGAGATTATGGACTGAAAATCAGCCTAAATATGAATAAGTCTACTTGTGTTAATGTGATGTGGATCTGTGCTTTTCATCTTCCTAAGTGTTAGACAGGGAGAGAGAGTCATTCATTAGGGTTAGCCCATGACGAGGCCCTTGATGATTCAAACAAACCACCTGCTACTTCGCTGGAAGCTCAAGCTTTCTTATAAAGATGCATGTCATGTGGAGAACTGTGTTGTATATTATGAATAATGCAGTTGATTTATTTGATATCAAATTGGTCAGTGGAAGCTATACACAAGACTGCATGCAATACTAAGGAGTGTATCTGGCTGGCAGCCATAGCAGGAGGGTTCACTACTCCTAGTTCAGACCGAACTTTCCTCTGTTGTGCTATACTGAACAAATATATAAACGCAACATGTAAAGTGTTGGTCCCATGTTTCATGAGCTGAAATAAAAGATCCCAGATTTGTTCCATACACACAAAAAGCTTATTTCTCTCAAAAGGTGTGCATACATTTGTTTACATCTCTGTTTTACTAAGATAATCCATCCACTTGACTGGTGTGGCATATCAAAAAGCTGATTAAACAGCACGATCATTACACAGGTGCTCCTTGTGCTTGGGACAATAAAAGGCCACTCTAAAATGTGCAGTTTTGTCACACAACACAATGCCACAGATGTCTCAAGTTTTGAGGGAGCGTGCAATTGGCATGCTGACTGAAGGAATTTCCACCAGAGAATTGAATGTTCATTTCTCTACCATAAGCCGCCTCCATCGTACAGTAGTTATAGAAAATTTGGCAGTATGTCCAGCCGGCCTCACAACCGCAGACCAAATGTAACCACGCCAGCACAGGACATTCACATACAGCTTCTTGACCTGCGGGATCGTCTGAGACCATCCACCTGGACAGCTGATAAAATTGTGGGTTTCTACAACCAAAGAATTTCTGCAAAAACTGTCAGAAACTGTCTCCGGGAAGCTCATCTGAGTGCTCGTGGTTCTCACTAGGTTCTTGGCCTGACTACAGTTTGGCGTCGTAACTGACTTCCGTGGGCAAATTTTCATCTTCGATGGCCTCTGGCACGCTGGAGAATTGTACTCTTCACGGATGGATCCCGGTTTCAACTGTTTACAACCGGGCAGATGGCAGACAGCGTGTATGGCGTTGTGTGGGCGAGCGGTTTGCTGATGTCAATGTTGTGAACAGAGTGCTCCATGGTGGTGGTGGGGTTATGGTATGGGCAGGCATAAGCTACGGACAATGAACACAATTGCATTTTATCGATTGCAATTTGAATGTACAAAGATATCGTGATGAGATCCTGAGGCCCATTGTTGTGCCATTCATCCGCCGACTGTCACCTCATGTTTCAGCATGATAATGCACTGCCCCGTTTCGCAAGGATCTGTACACAATTCCTGGAAGCTGAAAATGTCCCAGTTCTTCCATGGCCTGCATACTCACCAGACATGTCACCTATTGAGCATGTTTGCCAGTTCCTGCCAATATCCAGCAACTTTGCACAACCATTGAAGAGGAGTGGGACAACATTCCATAGTACCACAATCAACAGCCTGATCAAATCTGTGCAAAGGTGTCACGATATTGGAAATGAGCGGACCAAGGCGCAGCGTGAGTATTGTTCCACATATTTATTTAAGTGAAACTAACAAAACATAACAAAACTTACAAAGACTGTGAGGACGTAGTGCCCAAACACACTAACAAACAATCAATATCCCACAAAACACAAATGGGGGAAATAGCTACCTAAATATGATCCCCAATCAGAGGCAACGATAAACAGCTGCCTCTAATTGGGAACCATATTAGCACCAACATAGAAATAGATATACTAGATCACCCCCTAGTCACGCCCTGACCTACTACACCATAGAGAACCAAGGGCTCTCTATGGTCAGGGCGTGACAGAAGGAGATGTGTCGCTCTGCATGAGGCAAATGGTGGTCACACTAGATACTGACTGGTTTTCTGATCCACACCCCTACCTTTTTTTTAAGGAATCTGACCAACAGATGCATATCTGTATTCCCAGTCATGTGAAACCATAATGAATTTATTTCATTTTACTGATTTCCTTGTACAGTATGAACTGTAACTCAGTAAAATCTTTGAAATTGTTGCATGTTGCATTTCTATTTTTGTTCAGTGTATATTAGTAGAGCAGTGAAACCCTGACTAACTGGTGACTTTTGAGCAACTTGCATTACAAAATGTGCTCTTTCATTCATTGCGATGGAAGACGTTCGCCCTACCTTCTCTCTTGCATTTGAGCACTCTGTCCCAGCGTTCTGGGAAGTTCTTAAGGTCCTTGGATGTTGGTATGGCATGCAGTTTAATCTAATACGTAAATGGTGTTGGGTTTTGGGCTACCCATCATTGACTGGAGCACCCCCCCCCCCCACCCCCACCCCCCCCACCACCAGGTCCCAGAGAGAGGGTCCTGCTGGTGGAAATCTGCCACAGAGATGGAGCTTTCAGGGGATGCAGTGTGAAATACAGAGCTCCTGTGGTTTTAAATAGAGGAAGTGCCCCCGGCTCAATTACTGTCTCATAAAAATGGGAAGCGCCATAATTGAATGTGACATGAGCAAGCTGTGTGTGCCGAGCTGTGCCAGGTCCTCTCACATTCAGGATACATCTCTGAAAGCGATCCGCCGGAATGTGCACACACCAACATGCACGTGGAAGTGTAATCAGAGAAAGTGTCCTTATGCATAATGGATCAATTGCACTGGAAGAATCGTTCAATGTGAGTGTGTTGGAATTGTCTGGTTGAGGTCTACTGCGTGTGTGTGTGTGTGTGTGTGTGTGTGTGTGTGTGTGTGTGTGTGTGTGTGTGTGTGTGTGTGTGTGTGTGTGTGTGTGTGTGTGTGTGTGTGTGTGTGTGTGTGTGTGTGTGTGTGTGTGTGTGTGTGTGTGTGTGTGTGTGTGTGTGTGTGTGTGTGTGTGTGTGTGTGTGTGTGTGTGTGTTTCTAGCACTGTGGCGGGCCAGGCAGGTGTCTGTCTGACAGGCGTGTGATGAGTTGAGCCTTGTGTTGAGCCTGTCTAAGCCTGGCGACTGGGCTCCCTCACTATCCCAGTAAGCTGCCTTGGGTCTGCTGGGCTGATTCAGTCCTGCCTCTATCTGCCACCTTTGACTGCAGGAGCCACTGGAATACCAATGACCCAACGTCCCCCACAGTGCACTGCTTTCTACCATCTATGCATATCTGATGCTTTGTCACCTGATCTGAATTGCACTGGCTTTGTGAGAGGCCCTGTGTGATTAGTGTTTAGCTGCACTGCACTGCACACACACCTCACCCAGTCTGTAATGTAATCTCTGCACACTTTGTGTAAAATGGAGCTCATTGACTGCTTATGTTTATCAAATCAAAGTCTGTTGCTCACATACACATGGTTAGCAGATGTTATTGGTCACATACACATGGTTAGCAGATGTTATTGGTCACATACACATGGTTAGCAGATGTTATTGGTCACATACACATGGTTAGCAGATGTTATTGGTCACATACACATGGTTAGCAGATGTTATTGGTCACATACACATGGTTAGCAGATGTTATTGGTCACATACACATGGTTAGCAGATGTTGTTGGTCTCATACACATGGTTAGCAGATGTTGGTCTCATACACATGGTTAGCAGATGTTATTGGTCACATACACATGGTTAGCAGATGTTGTTGGTCTCATACACATGGTTAGCAGATGTTGGTCTCATACACATGGTTAGCAGATGTTGGTCTCATACACATGGTTAGCAGATGTTGGTCTCATACACATGGTTAGCAGATGTTGTTGGTCTCATACACATGGTTAGCAGATGTTGTTGGTCTCATACACATGGTTAGCAGATGTTGTTGGTCTCATACACATGGTTAGCAGATGTTAACGCGAGTGTAGCGAAATGCTTGTCGGCCCCATGTCACATGACCCTTTATAGATCCTTCATAACGGCTTTCAGATCACTTGAACTTTGTGTACCTTTCTCTGTCTTAGATCCTGTGGTGATTTACAGAGAGCACTCCATCCCTCCAGCACTCCTTGTTATTGCAGACTGCATGCGTATCCTAAGGCAAGAGGCTGTGTAGAGTGTATACATGGCACAGCAACTCTGGTGGGTTCATCTAACAGTAAGTAAGAAAGTGCTGCATTCACAACAATGTGAACAATAGCAGGCAGCAAACAGTGGGCCAGTGAAATGTTTATTCAGCACATTAAAGAGTAATGAGTAGCCTCTTCCAATGACTAAGACCACATTACCAACATGCACTGAGTTAAGATAACCCCACTCCAAGGTTTAATGGGTTACTTGAATAAACATAAACAACAGTATAATGAGCTATGTCCAATATTTCTTCCTTTTCTGTATATGAAGCAAAAAATTATTCTATATAGGCACAAATATGATCGGCTACAGGCAAGAGAAGAATAAGTCATATTTTGCTAACAAAGTTTCAAAAAGGACCAGATTTAACAGCATTGTTGCTACAATCGTCTCTTCACATAGCCTTAACACATAGCCTTAACACATAGCCTTAACACATAGCCTTAACACATAGCCTTAACACATAGCCTTAACACATAGCCTTAACACATAGCCTTAACACATAGCCTTAACACATAGCCTTAACACATAGCCTTAACACATAGCCTTAACACATAGCCTTAACACATAACCTTAACACATAGCCTTAACATATAGCCTTAGCACATAACCTTAACACATAGCCTTAGCACATAACCTTAACACATAACCTTAACACATAGCCTTAGCACATAACCTTAACACATAACCTTAGCACATAGCCTTAACACTGCCGCATCTTTAGTCATCTCACACACAGACACACACACATACACACATGCATACGTGGGAACACGCACACACACATACACACACACACACTTTTAGCACTCTCCTCCTGAACACACTATTAAGACTGTCAACATTTTACCCACATGCATCCTGTCTCCTGTTGTTCTCTTTGTGTTGTGTGTCTGCCCTGTCTGGAGGGCTAGGTGGTGTGTTGTGTGTCTGCCTTGTGTGAAGGGCTAGGTGGTGTGTTGTGTGTCTGCCTTGTCTGGAGGGCTAGGTGGTGTGTTGTGTGTCTCCTGTTGTTCCCTTTGTGTTGTGTGTCTGCCCTGTCTGGAGGGCTAGGTGGTGTGTTGTGTGTCTGCCCTGTCTGGAGGGCTAGGTGGTGTGTTGTGTGTCTGCCTTGTGTGAAGGGCTAGGTGGTGTGTTGTGTGTCTGCCCTGTCTGGAGGGCTAGGTGGTGTGTTGTGTGTCTGCCTTGTGTGAAGGGCTAGGTGGTGTGTTGTGTGTCTGCCCTGTCTGGAGGGCTAGGTGGTGTGTTGTGTGTCTGCCTTGTGTGAAGGGCTAGGTGGTGTGTTGTGTGTCTCCTGTTGTTCCCTTTGTGTTGTGTGTCTGCCCTGTCTGGAGGGCTAGGTGGTGTGTTGTGTGTCTCCTGTTGTTCCCTTTGTGTTGTGTGTCTGCCCTGTCTGGAGGGCTAGGTGGTGTGTTGTGTGTCTCCTGTTGTTCCCTTTGTGTTGTGTGTCTGCCTTGTCTGGAGGGCTAGGTGGGGTGTTGTGTGTCTCCTGTCTGAAGGGCTAGGTGGGGTGTTGTGTGTCTCCTGTCTGAAGGGCTAGGTGGTGTGTTGTGTGTCTCCTGTCTGAAGGACTCGGTGGTGTGTTGTGTGTATCAGTGGAGAGTGGAGGGCTAGGTGGTGTGTTGTGTGTATCAGTGGAGAGTGGAGGACTAGGTGATGTGTTGTGTGTATCAGTGGAGAGTGGAGGGCTAGGTGGTGTGTTGTGTGTATCAGTGGAGAGTGGAGGACTAGGTGGTGTGTTGTGTGTATCAGTGGAGAGTGGAGGGCTAGGTGGTGTGTTGTGTGTATCAGTGGAGAGTGGAGGACTAGGTGGTGTGTTGTGTGTATCAGTGGAGAGTGGAGGGCTAGGTGGTGTGTTGTGTGTATCAATGGAGAGTGGAGGGCTAGGTGGTGTGTTGTGTGTATCAGTGGAGAGTGGAGGGCTAGGTGGTGTGTTGTGTGTATCAATGGAGAGTGGAGGGCTAGGTGGTGTGTTGTGTGTATCAGTGGAGAGTGGAGGACTAAGACACTGGATCCCGAGCCACACAGCTAGAAATGCTCTTACAGTGTCCTGCTTTTACTGCTTCATCAAAAAAGTGGATCATAAGCTTGCAAGCTTGCAACGTCATCATATTTACTGCCATGCAAGTTAAGTTTTTGTTCTAATTATTCTACATTTTGCTTATGCGTTCAAAATCGTCCCCTTTTCCTGAGCAGCGAGCACATATGAATGGATAAGAAGCAGTTATAGCGGGAAAAAAAGGTGAATTCGACAATTGCCGAAACTGGGAGACAAGAAGCAAGTACAGGGAGTGAACATTTAATGAAAAACGGACATCAAACAAAACACGGACAGCGTCTGGACAGGGGGAACAAAACAACATTACGACAATAATGATGACACGGGGAACAAAACTGAGGAACAGACAGATATAGATGGGGCAATCAACAATGTGAAGGAGTCCAGGTGAGTCCAATGAGCGCAGATGTGCGTAATGATGGTAACAGGTGTGCGTAATGAAGTGCAGCCTGGCACCCTCGAGTGCCAAAGAGGGGCAGCGGGAGCAGGTGTGACAGTACCCCCCCCTCTAGGGGCGCCACCCGGCGTCCCACCTGGGCGAGCCTGATGGGCCGGCCGAGGCATGGGCGCTCGACTAGCCGGCTGAGGCGTGGGAGCCTGACGATCCGGCTGAGGCGTAAAAGCCTGGTGATCCCGCTGAGGCGTAGGAGCCCGACGACCTGGCTGAGGCATGACGTGGGATGGGAACCTGCCGAGCCAACTGAGGCAAGGAAACCTCTCATACCAGCTAAGGCGTGGAGCACAATGAGCCAGCTAAGGCAAGGTTCCAATGAGCCAGCTAAAGTTCCATCGGCAGCGGCACTCGGACCCGACGTCACCACCCTGATGTTTCAAATAGTGGAGTCAGCATTCTGTAAGGACCGACGCTGGGAGACGAGAAGCAGGTACAGGGAGTGAACATTTAATGGAAAACGGACATCAAACAAAACACGGACAGCGTCTGGACAGGGGAACAAAGCAACATTACGACAATAATGATGACACGGGGAACAAAACTGAGGAACAGACAGATATAGATGGGGCAATCAACAACGTGAAGGAGTCCAGGTGAGTCCAATGAGTGCAGATGCGAGTAATGATGGTGACAGGTGTGTGTAATGAAGGGCAGCCTGGGAGGGGGAGCGGGAGCAGGCGTGACATACCTGTATAGCCTAGGTTTTCTTTCAGTAGCAGTGTGTGTGTTTTTCCGTTTGTATGAGTATCGACATGTTGCTATCTATAAACTCTATAGAGCTGACTGTGAGAACCTTGAAGTGAAAGGTCATAATAGATGATCAGTGGCGGTGGTAGAAAGTGTCTTGAGCTAATAGCTAGCTCATCGCTGGAACCTCTTCAGACACACCCAATTTACCATGTTAAGTCATTTAGTCACATCCACTCCCCATAATGCATTCCCTGCTAATGCCCAGTTGCTGTTTGGGAATTAAGGTTAATCATCTCCTCATTCATCAACGCTGAGAGGGCAATTACTGTGTGGAGTGCAGGGTTGGATCCTGTTGGAGAGCCTGGGCTTATTTTAGTCATCACACACACACACACTGACTGCACACAGACTTTGTAATTACATTATAATAAAGTGCAATTAGTCAGTGAAAGGGAGCATATGCTGCTGGTG